>NW_006442109.1:29055883-29120673 GCF_000325575.1 Pteropus alecto | reverse complement strand
GCTGAAGAATCCTCAGTGTGAAATCAAGGAATGCAAGGCAAGTAGTGCTTGAGCTGTGTTCGAGGCAGTAAGAGAAACAGACTGTGAACCAACAAGGCTCCATGTCACTTTTTATCTGGGATGCTCAGGATTTCTGGGGAAGCATCATTCAGAACTTCCACTATTAAATAGTTCACATTGCCTAGACAGCTAGACAGCTAAATCTCTTCTTTAAAGACCTAATACACAATATCAGGATATCATGATGGGATTATAAGAGAGAAAAAAAAAGGAACATGTTCAGCATAGATAGTTTTCATTTGCCCTTAGAAATCCACTCTTTATCCTTCTCAATCTGCTATTTCCTCTGGGAGGCTGGCATGTATGGATTTCCTTGCCCTCTAGCTTCCTGTTGGATTCAGCTAAAAGGGAGCATCAGCAGATTAAAGGGAGGGTAGAGAATGAAGCCAAATCTTCCCCATCTCCTCCTTGCCAGGTCACCATGGATTGGCAGCATCCCCCAACAAAGGCCTTGTCAGGAGGCTCCAACCCTTTGGTTTCCTTCCTTTACCCTTTCTGGCAAAGGTAAAAACAGGATGGTAACAGCTTCTGACAATTTTTAACCC
The DNA here is from genome assembly GCF_000325575.1 of Pteropus alecto. Taxonomy (NCBI): domain Eukaryota; kingdom Metazoa; phylum Chordata; class Mammalia; order Chiroptera; family Pteropodidae; genus Pteropus; species Pteropus alecto. Next base: position 29,120,068 of record NW_006442109.1, on the reverse strand, counting down.
AGGGTGTTGCACCATCCTTTGTAGGTTTAACTTTACTCTGCTCACATTTTTGTAAATAGTCCCTTTATTAACCTCTCCTCAATTATTTCATTTGAGAGTCTACCTGTTTCCTATAGAAACCCTGACTTACAAACATTCGATATTGAAATATCTGAAATCTAAAGTTTTTAAGTGATTCAAGCTTCTTCAACAATTAAAAATAAATGATTACCTGATTATTTATGTTTCCAATCCTTCATTATTTTTAAGTGTTTTAAGTTGTGCATGTTTGTGGATGGTGTGTGTGTGTGTGTGTGTGTGTGTGGCTAATATTTAGCCATTAAAAAAAAAAAACCTAAAACACTTATAAATGCAGAGAACACTAGCATTCATCTTAAAACAAAGAATTATTTAATTCTTTCCCCCACTAATTTATCTTCTCACTATCATTTTGCTTAAAATTAAATTCTTTAAAATACCTTAATATACTCACCAAATAGTGATAGGATGAAAACCAAGAAAGTATGCTTGACATGAGTAGACAATGGATCCAAATTTTATAATTTGTCACTGATAATCTGCAGGCAATTGATTCTAAACCAAAAAATACACAAGCTCTTCTTCTCTTTAGTTCTTAAATATTCCTCCTAACACAAATGTAGGAGAAAAATGAGTTCGACTCTATTTTTAAGGGGACTCATGTATTATAAAAATATGTAGTCTAAAAAGTTTACAGAGAAAATTAATAAGATATAAAAAATGATTAAAAGGTACAGTCAGCCAAATGCCTACCTTTTAGAAAATTTTCAATTCATATAAAGTCCCAAGTCTATAAATTTGCTGTAAAGATGCTACTATTATTAGAGAACAGTGAATTGTATTTGATTCAATTGAAGTAATTTGATATCATTTGAGAACACTTATAAATGTCTATCATTCCTTATATTTAAAAGGTAGTTGTCATGGAAATAAGTAAAAAGAATTAAGAATATTTCAAGGGCACCATTTGTAACTTCTCTGTTAAAACTTCAGAAATTTAGTTCATTAAGGTGAATAGATCTGACTTTGGAAATTCAAAGGATAAACTGCAATACTAGGGATATATAGGCGGCTCTCCTGGAACTAACAACACACCCTTACCCAGGAGGTCAGAGTTCACTTGTCACAATTAAATCTGGAATTTATCAGATGTCACAGCAAGGTCATGAGTTACTACATATGGTTTGGCACATCCTTTTCATAGCTTGAATTATCAATAGCGGAAATTTTGGACAAAGCTAAAAGAATAACCTCAGGCTTTTGGAAACCTAAACTTCCTACTGAAGGGAGAAGCATGAAAGAGGCTTATATCACCATGGCTCCCAATATCCCCATGTGACATCTCAGCCTTCCAGTTAATGCCCCAATTAGCTAGACCCCAAAAGGGAAAGGAGTTTGAGGGAAGTAACTATCAGAAACAAAGCAGAGGGGTAGGAAAATAAGACGTTAAGTTATGATTCTATTTAAGGCTTAAGAGTATATTTTTAATGGGAATGATCTCATGGGGAGATTTCAAAACACATCGTCCAAAAGACTGCTTCCCATTCCTCCCCTACTCCCATTGCTGCCCTTCACCTACTCTGGCCATGAGCCCCATACTTAGATCCAGTGCACAGAAGAGTCTTGACCACACTGGCACCCAAGTATGTGTTAAAGGAACGACTATACTATCTTCTACTCATTTAACAAATTTTATTTAAAGCTTACTTTGTGCAAAGCAATGCCTGTGCTACTAGAAAAAGAGATAAATGACCGTGACCATCTTTTAGAGGCTCACTTAGTCTAGAAGGGAAACAACAACACACATAAATAATGCCCATGTGAGCCAGACTATGGAAAATATCATAAGACAAACACAAACTAAGTGCTTGAAAACAACAGGGGACAACTCAACAACAACAACAACAACAACAAAACAGTTTAAAAATAGGTAAAAGACTTGAATAGATGTTCCTCCAAAGATATGCATGAAAAGACTCTCAACATCACCAATCACTAGGAAAACGCAAATCAAAACCACAATGAGACACCATTTCCCACCCATTAAGATGATTAATATAAAACACACACATTCACATGGCATGGCAGAGGGTGGTGGGGACAGAGAGAGAGAGAAGACAGAGGCAGAGAGAGGGAGAGAGAAGGAGAGAGAGAAAATAAGTGTTGGTAAGGATGTGGAGAAATCAGAATCCTTGTGTATTGCCAGTGGGAATATAAAATGGTGCAGCCACTGCAGAAAACAGCAGTTCCTTGGAAAATTTAATGTAGAATTACCATATGATCTAACAATTCCACTTCTGGATGTATACCCAAAAAAACTGAAAGCAGGGTCTCGAACAGACATTTATATATACTCTTGTTAATAGCATTATTCACAGTTACCAAAAGGTGGAAGCAACCCAAGTGTCCAGTGATGAATGGGTAAATAAAATCTCTATATACATCCAATAGGATATTATTCAACCTTAAAAAGGAAAGAAATTCTGACACACACTACAACATGGATGAACCCTGAGTGCATTATGCTAAGTGAAATAAACCAGACACAAAATAACAAACATCATATGTTTCCACTTACATGAGGTACCTAGAGTAGGTACCTCAAATTCAAAGAGACAGAAAGTAGAATGGTGGTTGCTAGGGCCTGGAAGGAAGGGGAAGTGGGAAGTTTTTGTTTAATGGGTGTTCAGTTTCAGTTTGGAAAGATGAAAAAGTACTAGAAATGGATAATGCTGATGTTTGCATAACAATGTGAATGTGCTAATACCACTGAACTGTACATTTTAAAATGTTTAAAATGATAGATATTTAAAGTGTACATCAGGGTGATTTAATATACATATCCACTGTGAAAGGATTCTCACCACCTAGTTAATGAACACATTCATCACCTCATATATCTTACAATTTTATTTGTCAATTATACCTCAATAAGCTGAAAAAATGATTTAAATGGTAAGTTTTATGTCATGTATATTTTACCACCATTTCAAAAAAACAGATAGGAGAGAGAGATTGTTTCTGCTTGGAGTCTTACGGGAAGGCTTGGCCTAGAAGAAGGATCTTGACCTAGTTATAAAGGTTGTGGAGAACTGGACAAACGGAATCTGGAAATAGGGAATAGAGAGGATACCACCCTAGGCACTGGGTAATTAATCTGAGGAGGGGCAGAGAATTCAGTATAGAATTACATGACTAAAATAAGAATTATAGATTAAAAGAGGCTGAAAGGGCAGTTGTGCATATTTCAAAGGGCTTTTACCAAGCGAGAACATCTATGCACAGAGGGAGGATGTAAATAGGTTTGAACCCTAAAAAGATGTCTTTGTTAGCACCAAGTAGACTAGACTGGAGCAGGGAGTGCATGGACGCTGGGAAATCAGTGAAGAGTTTGTTATAACAATTCAGGTAAAAATTATAAGGAAGGAAATGGCTTCAACAGCATAATGCTTTACCACTATGCTTCTCAGCCTTGCGTATTGCACAGGCCACTTGCAAAAGATTTTAAAAATTAAATTATTATTCTCATAATTAAAATGTGTACAACATAGGTATAAATTCCTTTTACCTATAGCTCCTATGAAACTAAAGGCCACAACAAAATTATAAATGTAGACAGTCTTATTCTAAAGCCCTTCCTCATTCATTCTACCAGACACTTCTCAAGCTTCCAACATCCTACCTGCAAAACTAACAACTGTCTGAGGACATGGCACTTAAAGCAGAGGACCTGGGTTCAAATTCTGCCTCTGCCACCTAGCTGCCGACTAGCTGGAGAGTTGGGCAAATTGCTTAATCAATGCGAACCTCAATTTCTTCATCTATAAAGTAAGCAAATAACCTGCCTCACACAGTTTTTGTGAGAATCAAGAGATATGCAGAAAGCACTTTGTTACCTATAAAGCATTTTCTAAGACGTTGTCACTGTCACAATCTTGTGAACTTACATTTATATGCAAAAGGCAACTGGAATTTGTTGAATTAAGTGACATTTTTGGAAGTGTTCTAAAGTATTAAGAAAGAATAATCAAAGCTTACATTTTTCTGGGAAAAAAATAATCATTTATTTTTAACTACTTATCCCCAGGGGATCATGTGCTCCTCCTCCACCTCATGCCCTCATTTACAGAAGAAAAAAAGCAGACAGGTTGAGGGCCCACTTGTGTTGGTGACAAAGGCAAACTGAAACCAGGCCTCTTGGACCTCAGATCTGTTCACCAATTATAAGCCAGAAGTCTTGACAATGATGCTGAGAAAAAGCAAAAGCTGTGCCTTATGTGGAAAGCATCACCGTGCCTTATGTGGAAAGCATCACCTGGGACCCTTCCACACGCACTGCAATGGGCTAAAGCAGATCTCAGAGAAGACGCAGCAATTCCCATGGAAGATGGAGAGCCACTGCATCTTAGGATCCTCTCTAGTTCTTTGCGTCAGAGGTGATTTTACCCCAACACGTCATGCAAAAGAGGGGTAGTTCCCTAACTAGGCCCAAATGTCAACCCCATGTCTCTCACACTCTAATCTGACAGGCAGCATGACACCACGCTTGCCCCCAATTTCCTATAACTCTCTTTTCAAGAACAATTTCTCAGACAGAGTTTACCACATTTAAAACTCCCTAAACATTGGCCTTCTCTCTCACTCTTTTTCTAAGAGAATTCTTCTAAGAACAGAGTTATTAGCATCAATGAAATTGTGTACTTTCCAGAATCTTATGAACTGTTAGATTGTATGTTTTCTTTCTTTTTCAAAATATTGGATTTTTGTACATCTTGCACTTAAAAGTCAACTTTGAAGGATTGTTAAAAAAAAATCTAGACCAAAATATTGCTTTTTTTTTAATGAAACAGTTTCTAAGAGAAGTCACCAGAGCCAAATCTGCTTTCTGAGGTTTGGGCTTTGCACTTCGCTGGCCATCCTCCCACAGACCTCGCACAGATGCGGAACCAAATGTATCTGGCACACCCTGTAAAAAGCCATCAGCACTGATACTCAGAATACTGGCCGTGTGCCACAAGTGCCTAAAAACATGCATCATAGCTCTAACATCCCAGATCTGGATGTGAGATCCAGATACATTTGGCCAGGATGGCTGTGTTTTAAATAGTTACAATTAGGGTCAGTTATGCTCTTTCTGTTCACCAGTGACTTTACTCTCTTCTTCAGCAAGCACTGTAGCTGTTATAGTAATTTCTCAACTCTCAGATTTTCTAAGTAGAGGATCACATAACACCTGGATGAAACTTTTAATAACCAGCAAGGCTGCCTAATCCAAGAATTGCTTCTCTGCAATCCAGTACAATGAAGAGCACAAAGGGCATCGACTAAAGGAAAAATGGAGAAGCAGTTTCTGTGACTGCCGAAACTATATCAGCGGGAAGTTAAAGGAGCTTAGCACAAAATGCATTTTCTTGACACTCTCAGCCACAAGGAAAAAGTAGAATGAATGCAAAGCTTTCAAATACAAACAGCAAATAGCAGAAAATTATATCCATTAGAAAGGATGAATTTCATGTATGAACATAATTCTACCAACTTCTGGCAGCCCTCATTATATATTTAAAGAATTATTTTACTAAGATTAAGTAAAAGAAATTATACTTTGATAGAAATAACTAGAAAACAAAACTATAATCCTAGGTCCTACAAAGAGAACATTGGTAATAAAATCATCAAGAAATATGAATTTTCAAATCCAGACTCAGTCCAGAAGTCACAATAGTCAGTTACAAGGGAAACCTGAGCTAGGATCCACAATAAGGATCAGCCAAGAAGTCTTCTATGTAGATCAATTTTATACCAAGGATCTCATGTCTTCAGTTTGGAGAAGAGTTCAAAAAAAAAAGCAAGGACAAGGTTGTACAATTTATAAAAGCGGCTTTACATATCATAATTCATCCACATGGTCACCATGTTAAATTGATATGGTGACAAAAAGATATTGGCAAACCAAAAAAATGACATGTTTATTTCTATTGTATTAACCTCAAGCAAAAAAATCTTATTCAATTTTATTTTTTCTATTCTTGGAGAAAAACTGGCACACCTTTAATTTAGTAATGAACTTCCTGTGCTTTGGGAGGTTTAAATAATATTTATGATAGTATCAAATGAACTTTTACTCCATCATTCCTCCTTCTTGAAAATAAAATAGTATAGTAACAAATTCCATTCATTCTTTCCTTACTCAAAAAACAAACACTTTAGGAGCACCCACAATGTGCCGGCGCTATATTAATCCTAGAGGACATAAAAATGAAAACAATCAAAGTCTCTACCCTCTGATGATAAAATTAATATTAATACAAAATTATAGTCAGTAGACATTGGCTGAAGTGATTCCTCGAACAAATCATTCCTCCTTCTTGAAAATAAAATAGTATAGTAACAAATTCCATTCATTCTTTCCTTACTCAAAAAACAAACACTTTAGGAGCACCCACAATGTGCCGGCGCTATATTAATCCTAGAGGACATAAAAATGAAAACAATCAAAGTCTCTACCCTCTGATGATAAAATTAATACAAAATTATAGTCAGTAGACATTGGCTGAAGTGATTTCATCGACGAGCACAAAACAGTGCCAAAAATCATGAATTGTGGGTAAAAAGAAAGTTATCATAGAAAGAGGTGTCTGTACAAATTCATAGGAAATATATTAGTTAAAAACAAATCTGAAAATGCCTAATTAACAGTTTGGCCACTCATTCAAGAACAATATATTTAGTACAACCAGTGATAGCCGGCACAAAACACTGAGATATTGATTAACTTGACTTACAATTTAGCAGGAGTATTGACTATATACTTTAATATAAAACAAAATGCAAGGATACATTTCCACTATTTGGAAATCTACGCTGTGTTCTTTTATTCTGCCCTTTCAAAACTGAATAATCTATTAACATTAGTTATCAGGTTACCATTTTAGGCAATGAAATATGAAGATTCAATGCAAGTTAACCAATATTCCACTAGGAAATGTGATTCTTCTTTCAGCCCCAATAAACATGATAATCTATTACTTTAATAAGGATGACCTATTCAACCAAACAAGTCTCCCTAAATTATCTATAATTACAAAATAAGAATGTTGTGTTAAAACAAGATTTTAAGTTAAATATAGCAATACTTAGCTTATCTCAAATAACCTAATTCCAAAATCTTGCCTATATTTGACTGCTTCCTATTCAGAAGCTGTACTAAAAGTCAATAGATTCCTTAAAAACCTAAACATAGAGTTGCCATATAACCCAGAAATTCCACCTCCGGATATAATAACTAAGAAAATGAAGCATTTGAGGAACTGTTTGCTTCTCTAATGAAAAACATACTAGATTGCTGGTATGCAAACTAGGGAATTCAAAATACTAAGGAGCTAAGCACTCCTCTTGGAATATTTTCTTTCATCAATTTTTTTAACAAACTCCCTTTCAACATATAGAACAGGGGTAAACTTCCAGTTAGGCTATATCTAAGGGATGAGGAACCTTTCTTTAAACAATAGGTCTGGAGAAATAATTGGGAAATTGAGCTTCTGCTATAAATTTGACTCTTCCAAGCCAAGTTCAGCTAATTTAAAAATTTCTCTTAAATTAATTGCAGATTCTTTTGTATAATCTTATTACTTGAATATTTTTCTACTAGGACCTAATTAGATGATTACTCTGAGGAAAATCTGAATGATATAAAAATTAGAATATAATTCCAAAAGAATTTTGTTCATTCACCTTAAGCTCCAAAATGATCATATTTTTTTCTGGGCAATATTGGTGAAAATTCATTTGCCCGACTTGCTGAAAATGTGACAATCTAGACTCAAAGCACAATAGGTTTGTTTATAGGTGCCAGAATTAATTACCTTATTCTTTCCCTCAAGTCACACACCAGAGAAAATTTGACACTGTAACACAGATATAGCTTCCCAACCACAAATATTACTTTTTAGGTCATATTTAATAGAGTTCTGTTCAGCTGGAAATCACTCTTTTTTCCCACTAAGATTGCCTGGTTCTAACATTACTTCAGGATATAAAAATATTATTTAATCAGCCATTCAGGAGCCTGTTCTGCATTCCATTAACACCTTCTAATACAGCATAAGCATTAAAAAGTTTATATTCTGAGACAAGCCAACATGCCTTTGAAAAATTATTAAATTCCCCCCCAAAAAAGGATACTATACCCCAAATGAATGAGTCATAGGACCAACTGGAAGAAGGGTAGTTGCATTATTTTTAAATTTTAATAAAGTTATATTTGTTATCAGGAACCTAGAAGTGCCATGCCTAGAAAAAATCTAATCAAGCCTTCAAAATATCAGTTATAAAAACAAAACTTATAAAAGTTGAAAACCCAGAACCCAAAAGGATTTTTTAGAAGATGAATTATCATGAGAGTTTCAATATCTACCCAAAAAGAAGGAAAGATTTAGTAGGTAATATGTTTTGAAATTACAGATGTTCTGGAAATTAAGACTATGTAGTCACACGTCCTGTAACTCCTGTCTCAATTAATTTGCATAATATTACTCAAAGAAAAATAATGAAATGGATACATTAATAGGCAGGGAGGCCTGCTCCAGTCTTCCACACTGAATGGTACTGAGAAATTAAATTAACTTCCTCAGTTAAATGAGGATGATCATCTTAACATGCAGCACTAGGCCACAAGGTTAAGAAAAATCCATTAAGTCGTAAGAAAATATAATACAATTAATGCTTTGTATTAATTGGCCTTCTTAAAAAGTCTATTAATTGATAATAAAATGTAAATGCTATTAAATAGCACTTATAAAAGCAAAACAATTCTCTGCTAATTGCAAATATAAACAAATCTGGTTAATGTCATAAAATAAGAGATCATAAATCAAAACAAAACTAAAGAATTACTGTCTCATGAATTCTGTACATTTTTTTACTAGCAAAAACTTATTTAGCAAAAATACAGAATGACATATTTAAAATATAATCTTAGAAAACATCTTTGCCAAACTCAAGCAAGCTCTCATATTATAAATTTGTTTTCATAAATCAATTCTGCCAAAAATTTAAAAGATTCATGATGTGTAAAATAAAGATTCCTTGCAGTTCTACACTGTGGTTTTCAAACACCTAAATGCCATATAATAGTGACAAAATTTAATCCAACTCTTGCCCACTTGAAAATGAGTGGATCACATTCCTATATCCACTTACACTTGTGCACAGTTTTTCAACAAAACCTATAGGGTCCACTAACACACTGAATTTCTAAATACACCAAAAAAAATAGTTATCACAACAGGAAAAATTTACTCCCCAGGGAATGTAATATATGTAAACATAAATAATATACAAATTTTAATTTGTATCTAAATAGATGTAAATAATCTATATCTATTTGTTTACCTATTTGCATTCAATCTAAGGTAAACACATCCAACTCAATACCCAGTACAAATTTAATTCTGATATAAAGTAAAAGGAAAGTAATGAAAATTCACACTTAGGTCTCTATGGTAGCACTAGTTATGTTTCATTCAAAACAACAGAAACTGTACTTGGCACACACATAATACATCCTTATAATATAAGGTTAGGAATGAAAATGGACTAAACCACTTTCATTGAAGGTAACTTGAGCAGAAGTAACAATGTACAATGCATTGAGAAATATAAGGCATGAAACAAAAGGGGTTGCAGAATTAATTTCCAGGGTAAAACTGTCCAAGGGAAGATTTAAAAAAAAGGAAACAGACAAAAGTCTTAAAGGGATAACTAGATTTTAGGGATGTTTCTTAAGGCATTATTCAGTGATCCTATGCTCCATTTAAACTGCTTCACTGGCAAGAAAAGAATTTTATGGAGATAGATATTGTGTAATGGAATGTAACAAAGCATTGTTCAAAGGTATTGCCCATTAATTTCTGTTACTCGTTTTGGATCCATTCCTAATGGTAACGAAAAGCTTTTTGGATTGAAAATATAAAGGACCGTTAAAAGCAACAAATACAGAAAGCAATGTAGCCATGAAATAACATGTGGGGGGAAGGAAGCCTTCACATTTAGACAGCACTGGCAAAAAAGCAGGTTTTTTCATATTTCTAAAATTATTTAATTCTTCAAGAACTAAAAATGTTCACAATAACAGTTTTACCTGATGCAATTTGTTCCATTAGGAAAGCAGGCTAATGAATTGACATGTCGATTAAAACTATTTAGCGTATTTTTAATGTCAATTTGCAAGTCTTTATGATCAAAAATAATTAGAATTAAGAAATGTTATAATTTTGGCTAAATAAAGTGTATTTTAAAGTATTTTTTAAATGAACATTTGGATTTCATCAGACCTATATAAAATTGGTCAAGAATCCATCCATTCATCAAATTTATTGTCAATTAATCACAACCTCAGTCCTAGATGAACCCAAATAACAACCTAGAACCTAAATACTAGTAGGCTATTAGTTGAGAAAAATCAAACCAAGCAGATTTATTTTCTCTTAGATTCATGATCACTCACTTCAACGATGCCCAGAAATCCTGTTATATTTCTTATAAATGTGAACCCTCATCTCAGACAACTGTTTCATACCTGCTCTTCTCACCACAGCCACCTCAACAAACACCTGACTCCAACCTCATCTGATGACTTCACTCAATTTTGTTGGGAAAACAAAAGCCTTTAGACAAGAGCCTTGAAAGTCCCAACATCATTACAAAACCCTGCAACGATTCTCATTTTCCCTTTCTTCCCCCTGTTTTCACCAATCAAAGCTAAGCCCCCTCATGTGCTCTTGACTTTCCACAAAGCATTTCTGACCCAGCCAAGGGGAGAAAGGGCAGTGAGAATCAGAAATAACTTCTTCCTCTCTCCCTTTAAAAATACTGCCCATTCGTCAAAAGTAGCTATATCCTCCCACTAGAATCCAAGCTCCATGAAAGCAGAGATGTAGTATTGTTCACATTGGCTCTCCAACACATGAAAGAGTCTCACGTGTAGTTGGTGTGCAGTAAATATTCCTTAAATATTTGTTGAAAATTACATTCTTTTCTCCACTCACATCGCCAACACTATCAGCATGACCCCAAACATCTAAAGAAAATTAATCACTCCCATAACATTTGTGTACCTCCTACGGCATGGGGAGGGGGGCTTTTAAAAAATGTATTCTCCCTTATTTTGATTCTCATTCCACATTATAAAACAAGGTACTTAAGATAAAAGAATGTGCCTTATTATTTCCTATTTATTGTATTCTAAATCAATGCCTGAATGAGCTAAGTTTCTTTAACTGAATGGGGGGGAAATTCCAAAACTGCTTTATAAATTAATTTCCAACTCATCTCATATTTTTCACAAGAAACATGTAAGAAAAAATACCTATTTAATAAATAACAAAAAAATTACTTTTCATTATTTGCGAAAGTCATTTAGACATAGTATTGACAAGCAGAGTACCAATTAATTTGATGGAAAAATAATCTAATTCTGTAATGAGAAAACTGAAAACTGAAACTTTTTTTCCCAGTGTCATAGACTAAGGCCATGATAAAGGCTATTAACTACTCTATCTCACTAGTACCAATCCACATCCTCAAATTTCAAGATTTTTGTTATTATGGAGGTAGTTTATACTTTGATTTTGTCTATTAACAAAAGGAGAGTAAATTTTTAATTAGTTAATTAATTGTGCTAAATAAAATGCAGTGTGGGAAGGCTATTAATATGAACAAACAAGATTTTTTTTCTGGGCCATACCACACAGAGCTAAACAAAAGCCACTCTTAAAAAACTCCCTCAGAGTACAATAGCTACTTTTCTGTGTGGATTCCACAAGATTATGATTATGCAAGAAAAATACCTAATTTCCTTTTTTCTTGAATTTTTATATTACCCAAGAGAAGTTATAGTCACAATGTGGAAATTGATGCTCTTCGAACAATCTCACATACTTATTAACTCCAGTAAACTTAAAAATTAAATAAAATATCAGCAGTTTGGAGCTTCTGGTTAATCATGAAGGGAATAAACAGTGAAGCAAGAAGCTCCATGTTAATCGACTGTTGGTCTATCAATTCATTTCCTCAACATGAAATGGCAGATTGAACTGGGAACTGATAAAATAAAGCCATATTTATGTGACTAAAAATTTCAGCCAGCCTAGTTTCCAGTACAGTTAACATATGTAGCAGAACGACATGGCCAAGACTTAGAGAGACTAATATTATCTGTAAACTACAAGCTTACAATTTACAAGTTGTTTTAGTAGTGATAAAAAAGATAAGAAAGGCTTCTAAATAAAGTTATTTTGATTTCAGTATTGTTATTTGCATGATTACAATCTATTTTTTTAGTCCATTAGTTCTGGCATTCATATATAAGAATCACTGGAATGTCAAAGAGGCAATAATTAAATTAAACTACCCATTGTTTTAATTTATTCAAAGTGAAAATAAATATCCATGTAAAAAGCTTTATGAAATAAATGGTTTCAAAATAATCACAAAGACAAAATGGCCAGTTAAGTCATACTATCAAAATTTTTTGAAAAGCTTTATGAAATAAATGGTTTCAAAATAATCACAAAGACAAAATACCAAGTTAAGTCATACTATCAAAATTTTTTGAATTTTTCTAACTAAATTTAAATAGTCCCTCTCATTTTCAGTTGCTTTACATCTAACTATTCTCATGTTTTCTTAAGATACAATATTGACTTCAGTCAATCAGGCTCACTTTTTAGGATGCCATTAGAATCGAAGTCTAAGACCACTGACTAACAAAAAGCAAGTACTTTGCTGCTTCACAGCAGGACGCAGATTCCTTTTTCTAAGCAGAATGCCAGACATTCCATGTGTTTCCTATAAAAATAGACGTCCATTTTAAAGTAGGCCAGCCTGAATTCATACTAGCATAAAGTAGCCAAGAAATGCATTTATTATGAAAAGGTTTACTTTTGCTCTTATAAGCAAACTAGAGATTTTCAAGTCTTCAGTTCCATCTTTGCTTTTCTCCCTACCAACACACTGGTGGCTGTAAAGAGATAATCTTTTAGTCCAAGGAAAAACTGGAAAAGTTTTTAAAAGAAGAAATCTATAAAATGCTCGATTCTCTCCCCCACCACAAAAAAAAATAGGTCCTTAAAAATATGATTTGAATAATAATATTTCAAGGTCATCACTTCTCATAATTCAATGACTTAATTAAGGAAAATAATTTTAAATAAATCAAAAGTACCATGATTTTGTTTTAATCTAATGACATAAAGACTACTAAGTTTAAACAAAGATAAAAAATTTGTTTAAGTGTAGACATTAGAGTAAAGGCTTAGTTCTTAGTCTTTGTGCTAGCAAATGTATAGCTTAATATAAATGGGATTTACACTGGCCTATGTCCATCCTTACTTAGATGGGCCCAGCAGTGAGGTGGGACGCACAGGCTGGTCAGTAAAGGATTATGTGAGCCTTCCTCTGTTCAAAGACTCGTGAAGTCCTTCCTCTGTGCCAGCACTGTGCTTGGCAACTGTGAGCCAAAACAGATTTAGTCCCTGCCCTCATGGAGCTGCAGTCTGATGAGGAAAATAGACAGTTACACAAATAAACACATAACTACTCCTATGATGAGTTCTAAGAGAGAATATTAGAGGAGAGTAAGAGGGAAACCTAATCTAGTCTAGGGATCAGCAAAAGCTTTGCCAAAGGTAGTAATGTGAAATGTGTTCATCAAGTAGAAGTTAACCAGGTTTAGAAAGAAAGAGAAAGAGCTTTCCAAGATTAGGAACCAATAAGAGCAAAAGCCTGAAGCAAGAGGGGCAAATCCTGTAAGAGGAGCTAGTGGGGCAAAGGGATGGGAAGGGGGAAGAGAATGTGTTGTGGGTTTGGGTTTGATAATGTAAATAGTTGAGAGATGAAGTTGGTAGGTTCCGTGCAATAGTCAATGTCAAGAAGAGTATTTTGGCCTTTATGAAAATAATGGGAAATAGGATTAACAGGATCAAAATTTCTTTAAAGAATAGGTTGAAGGTGGGCCTGCAGTAGGTAGTTGGAAAATAGTTGCCAGCCTATTGCAGTGAACCAAGGACAATAATGGGAGACTAAATCAAGAGGATGGCAGTGGAAAAGAGAGAAGTGGGCAGTCTTTAATGGTCTCAGATCCGGTACTTTCATGGACCTTCTAATAAACTATATCATTAAATTTCAGTCAATCTTTTTCATTCCATGCTTCTTCCTCTTTTTTCTAAAAACTGCCCTACCCGTATCTGTCTGTAATGGCCCCACATTGCAGAAGCAACTTCTCCAGAAAAGTCTGTTATTTCCTAATACATCAACACTTAATGGTATAAGAGGAATACGAAAGAAAAATATTACAGAGAAAAGTTCTCTCTGCCTTCAATTTCAAATGTTCATTTTTCTACCAATATTTTACAGCTTGATTTGTTTTTGGTATATAAGAAAATTAGCATGTCTTATGTTTGCTGCTATGAACATCAATACTATGTATTTTCATCTATACTATTTAGTCAGCACATCAACTTCATTCCTTTCATTGACAGATCAGAACCCAGAAGGTCAGAGTGACCAAGGGACTTGCCTATCACAGAGCCAGAGACATTATGAACTGGGAGACCAGGTCAACTGAAATCTAAACTTGTGCCTATTCTCATTTACCACACTAGTTCTTGAGTAGCTACAATTCCTTTTCCTCATATACATTGAGCACCAATTTTAAAATAATAAATATGTCCATTGCAACATCATGTCAGCTTGCTAAAGGCTAATAAATTAGGACACACCAGTTATTCTTTCTAGCATTGCCCAGAATTAACCACGAGATCTTAAGCAAACTGTTTTGTCTCCATTTTTCATTAGATAAAGATAATGATATAAATTTATAAAATATAAATATTATTGTTTATAATAACTAAGAGAGCCCCACATGGGAGAGCTCGGTCCCCTTCTCAAGGACTTTCTGCCCAGCTGTGGGAAGTGTGGTCATCAGACAGCCTCTGGTAAGCAGCTCTTTGGGCCACCTCAGCTGCTGAAAGCCACTTGCCTGAGGTCACACATATTCCAGGATGGCCTACATTCAGTGATGAAGCAAGGGAAATAGAAAGGACGGCCACTTCAGCCAACACAGGACCTTGCTAACTGGAAACCCTCCCTCCACTGTTCCCTGCTGGTCCATGGAGACTTGCCAAGTCTGCAAGACAGTTCACCTTCTCCCTCTGCCTGAACACGCTTCCTCCCCATCCCTTATATAGGTGATGGTTCCTAATAAACACCTTTAACCCCAAACTCCATCTCAGCCTGGCTTCTAGAGAATCCAAACTGCCACAGTCTTCTTACTTATTTGGAGACATTAATTAGGTCAACATGAAACTTAATGATATATTTGAAATGACAAGAATAGGCCTGTTGAGTAACTTGATTTGAAATTGTTCTATTATAATAGAAATATATTTTTATTTCATATTGTAAGCAAATTGAGTCCTAGCTGAGACTTTAGGAAAAAAATCTCAAATTCACTTAATTATGTGCCAAGTTTGAACATTTGACTTTTTATCCTAAATAACTTTGGAAGAAAGTTATTAAGCTAAAAATAAAAGAATAACCCTAAAGCAGAATATCTAATAGAATGACAGCATCACTGCAGTGACACTGCTATAGCACCATTGTATGGCGGAGATCTATTATGTTAAAATAGATGATAATTCCTTCTTTAACCAATACGAAAGGAAATATTTGGCCTTTCTGCATATCTAATTCATATATTTAAGGGTTTGGAGTGAACATTTCCCTTCATATCACATATCGCATCAAAACAAAAACTTCTACTTCAAAAAAATAGCAATAAAACATGTATTCTCATAAATTATTTTGGGTTCTCTTTCAAAGGCTTTGTCATTTTACTCTCCTAGAGCACAAACTTTCAACTATATTTTGAAAAATAAATTCCGAAATTTAAAAAGATAATAATATCAGTAGAGTTATTTTTATATGTGCACATGCAATTCTATGATGTAAAAGAGTACCAAAAAAATACAACAACCAAGGCATGTGATACTCTTTATTCTAGTTTTCAATAGAACCAACACAATGCTGGTTCTATAACTGCTCAACATCAATATATCAACAGTTAGCATTTTCACGAGAAAAACACATATATAAAACCAGCAAAGGATAAAAGATCCACTCGTGAGTTACTGCCAAGGCTTTATGCAACTAGAACCACTTAATTTTAGTTCTCCTATTAGAGTGAAATCATGCTCATTCAAGGAAAGTCTCTTTTGCAACCCTCCTGGACACTGGAAATTAATATAGTTCCCCGTTTCCTTATAGCCGATGCCACAATTTTACTTTTATCTAAATCTGGAGATAATGTTTAAAGATTGGAATTTTAAACCATCCAGGTAAGAATAATTTTTAAAACATTACAGAGATAGCAGCAATATGAAAGAAAATGGTCACTCTAAACCCTTAAATATATGACCACTGAATTAGATATGCGGAGAGGCCAAAAGTCCCTGCATTCGCTGTCTAGCATTTATTCATGTTTACATTATTAAGCACTTACTATGTGCCAATCAATGTTTGGGTGGGTAAATCTATTCCAATAGTAATTATTTTGTTTGGTAAACAGAAACAGGAACTCAAGAAACAAACGTGGCCCAAAAACCCCACACATGAAAATGGCAGAAAATGTACTCCCATATGTTAGGAGTAAATTAAGGAACTACATATTAGCTATAAACTAAAATGTAGTGATTATTACTCTCTTAATAGTATACAAAAGAATATGGAAGGAAGGTCAGTTGGTCAATTAGTTCAACTGGAATGCTGAACCCAACTTCTTTCATAGGCAGAAACAGCTCTCAGCTTTTGGTCAACTACTATTTTACTAAGGCTGCTTACTGGAAAGCCTGATAGGGCAACCATGTTATACTGCATGTTATTCAATGTCACCGATAATGTAAATGCACTGCAAATACTACTGAGGGATCCAATAGAAGTTCCAGGGAGTTACAAACTTCTAAATGTTTTGTAGGCACTTACGCGACATTTTTACAAACAGAATCTGAGAAGTATGATATTATATTTTCATTTTAGAAGTCAGCCATATTCTTTACTGAATTTAAAACCAAGCCGAATATATACTACTTGAGCAAAAGGGAGGCTGCAAAAATAACACTTTGACACACTGACAGAAAAATGTTACCTCCTGCAGAGAAATAGAGGTGTTGAAACAAATCAGGTTGATTCTTGTTTTTATTAATGTTTAATCATTTACAGGACATACTTCATTTGCAATGAAAATACTTGTTCATCAAGTTGAAAGATGAATGATAATTGCTTTTTGAGCATTTTAATATTAACCAGAACAAGGTAGGGTACTGGCAAAAGGGCAAAAAACAAAATTTGATGATTCTTCTTAAAACTTGTGTCCCTCTTTTGGTTTGCTGGAGAAGAATTTTAAACTAAAAATTTTATCCTTTTATCTTTCAGTTAATTATGATTGATTAAAAGTAGAAAAGTAAACTAACTTTTTAAGTGGAATTTCTTTTTCAAAAAATCAACTGTCTATGTGGGATGAGGGAATCGGGGATTCATTCTGAAAAGACCATGTTAATGTTTAATTTGGTTGTGTTTTAAAGAACCTGAAGGCTTCTGCAGACTGTTTTCATTCTATGCCACTACCCTACTCCTGGGCACAACCACCAAATTTTAGTGCCACCCCCATAAAAGCCAAGAAAGTAAGTTTATTTTTCCCAAGGTTCAACAGAGATCTCTTGTGCTTAGTGTGAGGGCAGTGGATTCCTGCATTAATGCATATTTTTATTAAGCTCTCACTTTATTTCAGCATGCTGCAGATATTTTCCAGAGGTTTTTATAAAACCTCTAGTTTTCTGACTTAAAAATCCAAAATATAGCCATGAGCACCACATATCTAAATATTCCTTATCCAAAGTGAATAATGCAAAAATCTCTCAAACCTACCAATCCCAGAATTAAATCACTTTAGATTTAATTTTCAGTAGAAAATGGCCAAATAGTCCCCAAAGCTTCCAGAGCCGCTCTTGACTCAACAAGGAGCTGGCTTCCCCAAATGGCACCGAGAATCCAACTAGTCACCCACCTAGCAGATCCAGCTGAATTCTGGGCTCCACATACTTTCAGGTCACCATCCAGAAAATAGAAGGATATAAAGTCTCTCCAGGGAATAGCACCTGTATAGGCAGGCAGTGGTGATAAGTGTGGGTATTAGAGTCAAGGAGAGCAGTAAGTGCCTCCTGCTTTCGCCAATTACTAATTGTGTGACACGGGGCCAGCTATTGAACTTCTCCAAGCCCCAACTTCCTCATGTCAAGATGAAAGTGAAAGATCTGCTTTGGGGAATTGGATGAGAACCTTAAGGAGATGGATGCTACAAAGATGCTCAGTACAGGGGCAATCGCTATTAATGTTATTCTCAGCATTGAGATCAGCCCAAACACCTCCATCTGTCAGCTGTGCTTAGAAAGGGCCTGGCTGTGAGCAACATGATTGCCTGCCTTTCCTTCTCTCCAAAAATAGTACAGACAAAATAGAAAAATCACTGGTTGTAAAGTAAAGGTAAGGATATTTCAGTACTGTGGTTCTTTTCAGCACTGAGGGAATAAACCAACCGGCACCTTTAGCACACTCACAGGAAAATCTAAATCAGTAGCTTAAAACTGCATCCAGTATACTTGGAGATGCAAAAATTAATTATATATGACGATATAATAATCGTAATAACAGATACGATTTAATACAACAAGCATAGCGAAAATGCCATGCAAGTTTTTCAGATAACTGATGGTCAGAGTGGTCATTAAAATTTATAAAGACTACTCAGCTGGTAGAAAAAAGAGCAAAGGTTCAAATCCAAGCATGTTTCATTCTAAATGTTCACAACCATTATAACACATTCCAAGTGTCTTCCCTACAAGCTACAAACCTCATACAACAGACCACATGATGGGATGAGATGGATGAGATCAGGTAGGATGGAAATTCATGGCATGTTCAATACAGAAGTGTGCAGCCTATGTGGGATATAAAACTGAAAGCAACAAACAAACATGACGAACAGAGACTCATGGACACAGACAGTGGATTAGTGGTTACCAGAGGAAAGTGGGGGAATGGGGGAGCTAGATAAGGATAAAGGGAGTCAAATATTTGGTGAGGGAAGGAAATTTAACTTTGGATGGTGAACACACTATGCTATACACATATGATGTATTGTTGAATTGTACACTTGAAACTTATTTGATTTTATTAACCAATGTCACCCCAACAATTTTAATTAAAAAAAAAAAGAAGAAGAAGTGTGTGGCCTAAGTAACCAAAAGAAAGGGTCAAGCCTTCTACAGAATACTATGTACAAAGTGTCTTCCTAAAACAAGGGCCACTTAATCATCTGATTATTTTAGGACTGAAAAATAGAGACCACAGGATAATCCTGGAACTTTTCACTCTTAGGATGTGTAGAACCTAAAGCACATGTGAGTCATGACATTAAGTCTCACAACCAAACTGCACAGAAAGTCTCTAAAAAAGAGAAACTTAACAAATAACAATAAAGCATAGGGGCATTTTTAAAAGACTCTTTTAACCAAATGAAGAATAAATGTAATAATCTCATAAAAACAAATATGAAATTTCTTTTTTAACCACAGAATTAGATTAATTATAATTCTTAGTTCATAACACATACACATATCTTTAGTTTTAGTCCTTTTTTATTTTAAAACATTAGAAGATTAAAGGAGAATGATATATCAATAGATTCAGAAATGCATTTGATAAAACTTGATATGAATTCTTTATGAAAACTTAGTAAATTAGGAATAGAAAAGGGAATATCCTTAACCAGATTTAATTTTTTAAAAATCATATATATAATAAATATCACATTTAATGAGAAAACATTTAAAAAGTGGCTTTTAAAAACAATAACAAGAAAAGAATGCCCCTTATCATCACTTCTATTCAATGTTGTCATGGAGTTCCTAAACGGTAAAAGAGAAAGAGGCAAAAAGAATGCAAAGTAGAAAATAAAAATGTCGACTATGACTTTATACATAGAAAAACCAAAAGGATCTAAAAGTAACTTTTTATTTTTAAAAAAGAGAATTTAGCAAGATAACTGGATATAAGATCAACATACAAAAACTAATCACATTTCTACACAACAGCAATAAACAGCAAACATAATTAAAAAGACATGATTTATAACAGTATTTAAAATATCAAGTATAACTAAGAATAAACATTTTTAAATAGATGCAAGATTCAAATCAAAAAATATTTTTAAATTTATTAGGAGACGTTAAAGAATACCTAAATAAATTGAGAAATATACCAGGTTCATAATCAGAAAGACCTAACGTCATAAAGATAACATTCTCTCCAAACTGACCTAAAAATTCAACATAATGCTAATCAAAAGCCTAAGAGGGGTTGCTCATGAAACTTTAGAAACTGATTTTAAAATTCACACAGAAAAACAAAATCCAAGAACAGCCAAGACATTCTGAAAAAGAAGGGGAAGGAGGAGAGCTGCACCTTATCAGGTATTAAGACTTCTTATGAAGCTAACTTATTAAAAGAATATGACTTTGGTCAGGGATAGACATCTTGATCTATGGAATAAAAGAAAGTTCAGAAAAAAAAATCTCACATATATATAACTTTAATATATGACAGAGGTGGTGAATTATATGATCAAAGTGAAAACTGAATCTCTATTTCACATCATACAAAAACTAATTCCAGATGGACCAGAAGTTAACATAGCAGAAGAAAAATTTTTAAATTTTTAGTGGAAAATATTTTTTAATTCTTTCTGACCTTGACAGGGAAGACTTTCTTTAAAAAACACAAGTGTTTGTTATAAAATGAAATATTAATAATTTGCCTCTGTTAAAAGCAGAACATTTGATCATTAAAAGTCACCTTAGACAAAGTGAAAAGACAAATTATAAACTGGGAGAGGATATTCCCCACCCATATAATCACCAAAGGATTAGTATCAAGAAGATATAAAACACTCCTATAAGAAAACTTGAATTAATTTTATTTTTATAAAGCTAGGCAAAAGAACAGACATTTTTTGAAAGAAGGAATACATATGGCAATAAGTACATGAATAAATATTTAACTTCTTTAGTGATCAGAGAAATGCAAATAAAAACCATTATAAAGCTACATAATTAACAAAAATTTAAAAGTTCAATAATGTTTTAGAGAGAATATGAATGAACAGGTTTTTAAACTACAGCTGGCAGGAATGTAACCTGGTTCAACTACTTAGAAGTTGGTATTGCATTATCATGTAAAGGTCAACATTCAGATACTCTATGACCCAGCAATTCCACTCTTAGGTGAAAACTAGAAGAAACTGTTATTCACGGATAGCAGACAACACATACAAGAATCTTCATGGCAACAGCATTCATAATAACAAAAGGCTGAAATAACCCAGATGTCTATTTTCAAGAAAATATGTAAATAAATTTAGGTATATTCCCGCTGTGGAATGTTATACTGCCCTCAAAAAGAGTGCACTACTGAGGCACACAAAAATAAATGAATCTTGGCAACATAATGCTGCCTGAGAAATTAAGTCCCAAAAGATTACTGGTACCAAGACACCCTTCTATCAAATATAAACTCAAATATAAAATTTAAGGATATATTAAAACCAAGAATCAAAATAACAATCAAACTAAAACCCCTATCTCTCTAAAAACTTATCCTAAAAGTACAGATCTCCAGAATTTCCATGGTGTAATATGAAAACTGCTTCATTTATTTCATTTGATAAATAAAATTATCCACTTCATCTTGAGCAAATGAAAGACAAATGGAAAAAGTTAAAAGTGTACAGTAATGTTCTACCATCTCTCATTATTCATTAGAAATAGTTTGTTTGCTCATTTAAGGATGGAAATCACACACTCAGTCAAAAGACAATCTTGAAGAACTCTAATGGACCAGAAAAATATTAGTTATATTATTGTGTAAAGGTATGTTTTGGAAAACAGCTCAGTCACGTAATTTATCTTGTGACACTTGGTACAGTGTCCATCAGTAGCCATTTTCTACTGAATGAGGAAGGCCAGACATTTGCTCCAAGATCATTTTGAGCCCAATAAGGAAATCTCTTAGTTCCTAAATTAGAAGCTGGGGGAGCTTGGCAGCCTTCACATGTGGGAAACCTATTGAGCAATGAATGAAATGATTATTCCCAAGAACTGTGTATTCTGGATATGGGAATGAAGCTGAGAGCTCCATGAAAGCCACATTTGCTCTCCCAACTCTCAAATAACACTAAAAATGTGAGATTTTCCTCTCCTTAATGTCGTTAGTCTATTCTGATGATGAATAATTACCTTTGATTAACAGATATTTAATATACTGGTTATATGGATACAGCCAATCAACCTATTGTCGTGAAAACTAGAAAATCTGCAATTTCTATCCTGAACATTAAGGCCATGCTTAGTGGGTATTCGAGAATCTGAAAATTAGGTATAATAGTATTACCATGATTTCTCACTACTATAGGTATTCGAGTTCCAGTCACATGTCTTATCCACATTTATAAAGAATATATATAAAATAAAGGTCTTTCTCCTTTAAAAAAGAACAAAATGGTGATCAGACGGTTTTGAGCAACATGAATTCAGTGCTCTTTACCAACCATTCCAAGTGTCAGAGTAGCATTCTATTTGTCAGTGACAGAAAGTATCGAGACACTGGAAGAACATGGTAGAAAGCCCCCACAAAACTATGTAAATGAGAATACCATACAAATGTAGATAGATACCCTGTAACAGAAATGAGGATATTGAAATGGATTGGGTTTTCTAAATCTATAATATCAAAAATTATTAGGTATGTGATTCATGACATACAATAATCAAAACGCAAATATGTTTATTTCCTATAAAGTATTCTAGAATACCCTAATTTCAAAAGAACATATATACACATTTTAAAACTACTTGCATATATTAACAATATTAGTGACATGTAAATTAATACAACCTTCCCAGAGAGCATGGACTTCAGCTTAATCACATGTAAATCTGTCCTCCAACTAGACTGTGAGCTGAGAGCAAAGACTGTCTTATTCATTCTTGTATTCCAAGGGCATGATACAATATTTGTGCTTAGAAAATATTTTTTGACTGAATGAACTTGGCATTATGTATCAAAAGACTTTAAAATTTTTTCATAACCCTTTAAACCAATACTACTGGTAGAAATTTATCCTAAGAAAATTATCAGAGACACAAAGATAAACAAGGATCTCTGTTGCAGTATTATTTCTAATAATACAAAATCTAAATGTTCAATAACAAGGGAATTGGTAAAATGTGGTATATCACACAATGTAATGTAGTGCTAGACAGTTATTTAAAAGTGTATTTATAAAGTATAATTATTGACAAGTAAAATTTTCACAATATAACATACTCTATATAATAAATATATTTAATATAAACACAACTAAATTCTAATTTATAATATAATAATATAGGTTTGCATGAGTGTATTTGTATCCATAGAAAAAGAACTTTTAGAAAAAGATATACCAAAATGTTAAAAGTAGTTACATTTTGCTAATAAATAGAACTTATCAGTCAATATATTTAAAAGCTTACAAAAATAACTAAAATTATCCTTAATAAGTGAAATATAAATGAATTTCATTTATAATAAGCATATTCTTTTGTGTGTTCTATCTGTAAGCTATCCAACAGCCACAAAAAAAGCATTTAGTATTTAGTTTAATAAGTCAGAAATGAGACATTCATAAGGAAGAGGAAAATATGTAAATACAGTTTAAACACCACAGAGCAACTCCACCAAAATGAGCACATGCTTTAAAAATAGTCACGCAAATAAAATATCTCATTGGAAAGGTAAATATTAGTGAATATTTTGTTTGAAATATAGAAGCATTCATATATAGAGTAATGATAACAGCTAAATATACTTTTAAAATCTTTTAAAATAACAAGTACAGTTATTTCCAATTTTTGCTTTCTAAAAATAAAATTCTATTACCAATTCTTATCAAGGGTGTCAGATTTTCCTCCTTTGATACTGTTTCATGCTAATGCTACCTAAAGTCCATTATCATATCAGAACTTTGCACTCATCTAAGGAAACACTGCATCCCTACAGGAAAGCCACCTGAAATCACATGCCCACGTTTGCCTTCCTTATAATCTGCGTGCACCAAGTCATAAAAACTGCAAAAATTAAACCAGAGACCAGATTCACTGATAGGAAATCAAAAGGCTGTTAGGATTTTTAATTCCTTGGGTATTATTTTACTGTTGTTGCCTTAATTTTTTTATCTAGGAAAAATCCCTACTATAAAGGTCTCAAAACAGAATTCAAAAAGCAAGAGTGGATCTTGCCTGGGTGTTGGGCAAGTTTACTATGCTGTTTAATATCTTCGAATCAGTTTTTCTCCTTGTTAATTAAAACAAGCTAAATAGATTTTCATGAAATTTGAGCAAGTTCTGTACTCAGACAACCAACATTAGAGTTTTAAGAAAAATAGAGAGTAGTTCGGTATAATTATTGCAGTAGTCTAGGCATCCAAGTAAGCTAAAAAGCTAAGCAACCAAGAACTGTGAATGTCTTAAATCTGGTTTTAGACTACAAATCAAACAGATCTGGACAAATGTTGCCAGTCTATTTTTCTGAACTGTTGTCCTAGCAAACTGGCATGGAGAAAAGAATGCCTGCTCAAGTAACATCCAAATTTTGGTCACAGTCTCAGCTACTATTCAGCTGAGACAACCATGAAGTCTAATTTAAAAATAAGAGTTCTGTTATATCTGAGATGAAACAGAACTTGGTATAAAGATATCCTAATCAAACAGAAGACTTTACCACCACATGCAAGAATATCACAGATACCAACAAGAACATTTATGTTAAAGCATTTTAATGATTCATCAATAGTAAGAAATCTTAATCTATTAAGGAGGAAAAACCCAACAACATTATCACATTTAATGTCACCACAGGTATATCTCTGGCTATATAATTTTCCACTTGTCACAGGCACAAATTTTAACATTAGTATTTGAAATAGCCACAAGGTACCAAAGCAATTATTTATAATAAACCTTCAGCTTTTCCAACTCTGAATCTTCAGCATTCACCTAAATGTTATACTAATGTAACTAAAGTCTATACCACATTAATCTGAAATAGTGAAACTCTTGAGCAAGCCCCCACAGTACTCAACAAATTTCAGTGAATAAATTGTACCTCTTAAAACACAGAACTAGGGAAATGTTAAGAATAAGGCCCAGAATCCTAGATATTGGGGAGGCCTTGAAACATACAAAAAGTAATTTTAGAATAAAAGGAAATAGTTCTTTATATAAAAGCTCATAAACATCTAACAATCACTCTTCCAAAGAATTAGTAAAAAATAAAAATATAAACAAGTTTACAAAGGTATTTGATAAATGCACAGATAATACAGCAGGAGGCAGTTTTTAAAGAGAACATATTCAGAACACCTGCCTTACCTCAGAGACAGAGCTATAGCTGCCATGACAGGGACTACAAGTTGCCTCTCAATGTCTGTTCTCTTCTAATAAGGTATCAGTATTTTTAGTTGGCCATATTGCCACTTAGCCAAAGGCTCATTTTCCAGTCTCCCTTGCTGCTAGATATGACCACATAACTAAGTTTTGGCTAATAGGACGTGAGTATACATGCTACGTGCAACTTCTCAGTCATGATCTTAACCCCGGGCTGAAATATGGTTGAGATGATCAGAGCTATAACAGCCGTCCTAAATCATGAGATGGAAGATATAAGAGCAAAAAGATATAAAGAACCTAGGTCCTTCGTAACTGTGGAACCATACCAGCCCTGGACTTTCTGTCTAGACATACATATGGGCGAGAAATTAACTTCTATCTTGTTTGCACCATGATTATTTAGAGTTTCTCTATAACAGTCACCATTAGTCAAAATAATATAGCAGCTAACATTTATTTAGTGTTTGCTAAATACTGGACACTGTGCTAAGGGCTTCGCATATAATCTCTCGTTGCTCACAACAAGAACACTTTAAAACAATTATTACTATTCCCAGAAAACCATCCTTACAGAGGAGAGGTAACTTTCCTGGAGCCACTCAGCTAACAGAACCTGAACACAGACCTATCTGATGCCAGTGCCATGGCTAGACTGTGAACCACCCTCCATACCCTTGATATAACATATATATATA
This sequence comes from Pteropus alecto, assembly GCF_000325575.1. Taxonomy (NCBI): domain Eukaryota; kingdom Metazoa; phylum Chordata; class Mammalia; order Chiroptera; family Pteropodidae; genus Pteropus; species Pteropus alecto. The sequence continues at coordinate 29,093,760 of NW_006442109.1, read as the reverse complement.
CCCTTGATATAACATATATATATATAAACACTTCATGTCCCAGTGTAGAAATGAGAAAAAATTACATAGCCAAGATTCATACAGGAAACAAAAATCATTCCCACTGCTACTCTAATATAAAACAACTTAAAGTCATGCTATCAAGCTGTACACTGAATAGTTAAGAGTTTTGGCTTTTGGGTTTTTATTTTTGGTGGGTTTTTTTTTTTTTTGAATGAGGAGATTATAGAAGACCTTTATTTTCTACATTATACATTTCTACAATGTTTGAAGTTTTTATAACCAGAGAGTATTACTTTTACTATCTGAAAAGATAATAAAGATTTCTTCAAACATATCCTAGAAGTTCTCTTGTTCGGAATTTTATAATTTAATAATATGTAATTGTAAGTTATGAAGAAAAATGTCACAGTGCTAGAGAAATATAATGATGTGGATGAAGTGATGAAAGAAAAATAATTCAGATTTTTAAAAATCTATTCCCAACTATATTATTCCAATATGGATACACAGCTGCTTATAACACCAAGTATAATATAATATGGGAGGAGAGTTAAATGAAAAAATTTAAGCAAAAAGAGAAATAAAGGTGAAGAAAATATGAAAATGATTCCAGATGTATGCTCAGTGTACAAAATGCATGGGCTATAGATAGGCTGAAATTTTTTTTCTGAGCTTCCTAGCAGACAGGGCAAAAAGGAGCTCAAAATGTCAACCAGATGATAGGAAGTAGGCCATTAGAAGCAAGCACAACATATTTTGGAACCAGAATCCACTGAGATGCTCTTTCTGGTGAGTCCACAGAGGAAAGGTATTTTTTCACAAAATGAATTTTGTCTCCAAACACAAATAGGATTTTTGAAACTTCAGAGATCAGTTTCATATACAAAAGTTTAAAAATCTTAGGCCAAAATTTGAATAATTTAAAGCTGAAAGATGTGCATATTATATAGAAGCTAAAATAAAATAGTCACAATGTAGTGGCTGGCCTAGTTTCCAACCACCTTCTCTTTTATATAAATGGTATATTGTAATTTACTTTCCATAATTTACTTTCTTTGCAGATGCTAATATCTTAACTACTAGTGACCCATTTTTAAATATGCAGCACTAAAATCATTATAGTCTAACATTTTTTATATGCTTATAAAACACATTTTGTTCCCACTGTTTTTATTAGAAGAAATGTGGCCTGTTGAAAACCAAAACCTACATATTTTAGTTTGAAAAAAAAAAGGCAGCTGGAAATATAAAACCCCCACACATTTGCTTTTAACACTGCTTGGGAACTAAAACCTATAATGTGAACTCGACATCTATTAATGGTTTGTTCAAAGAAACTGAGACTATGTTTTAACAGAAGGCAGCACTCTGAGCTCATGCCGCAACCCAAGGCATTCGCACTGCTCCCCAGAAAGGGGTGAGCGGGGTGGCCATGCAAGCTGAGGCTCCCCGGATGAGGGCTTGCTTTCACAGGAATCTCTGTCTTTTTGCAGCGTCTTCAGACTCAAGAATACAGAAACAAATTCTTTGGAATTTAGCCTCTGGTGAGGCAAAGAAATTATGTTAACCACATGCAAACATTTATATTACTCTCTGGTTTGTTTCCATGACCTTCCAAAAAATTGCATTTAAAATCAGATCTTAGAAGACTACACATGGCAAGACATTCATATTATTTTCTTTTCTTGCTTCATGAAAAGACAAAATTTGTGAATACAATTATTTAATAGCATTTAAATTTTAACACTCTAAACACAGATGTGTTTATATTAAAGCAAATGTTTGTTTCTTAAAATACAATTTATCCCCAAACTCTCCCACTATAAATTAAATATGCCAAGCACAAATGTTGAAAGGAAATGCCCAGATATGACCAATAGATAAAAGTTCCTGGTCTAGTACTGGCAAGGAAAGAATGAAACTAAACATAAGTAGATAGAAGGAAGTAGAGGCAAAGTATATTGGGAGCAGAGGCATGGCTGGTCTCTAAGTGGGAGGGGAGCAGGTCAGCAGAAGCTCATAGGGTGGCTAACATCCCAAACAGCCAACTGATTTCTAACACATTGGCCCAGATACAAGTCTGTATGTTCCTCTAGTTGATCCCTCATTAGACATTTCAAATTGAGATTTCAAGACTTGACAAGATCCATGACCAAGTGGGGTTTATCACGGGAATGCAAAACTAATTCAATATGCAAAAAACCACCAATGTAATATACCAGATTAGCAGTCTAAAGGAAAACCAACAACAATGGCACAATCATATCAATTGATGCAGAAAAGCATTTGACAATCCATATAAAAACTCAAAATAAAATTCATAATAAATACTCAACAAAGTAGGAAAAGAAGGAATTTCTTCAATCTAATAACATCTGCAGCTAACATCATATTTAATGTAGAAAGACTGAATACTTTCCTCCTAAGATTGAAAACAAAGCAAAAATGCCCACTTACACTACTCTTATTCAACATTGTACTGGAAGTTTCAGCAGGTGTAAGAAAAAAGGCAAGGAAAACAAATAAATGGCATACAGATTGGAAATAAAGAAATAAAACTTTTCCTATTCACGGACAAGATAGCTGTGGAGGAAGTCCTAAGGTACCAGAGGGCAGGGGGTGAAAAACCTCCTAGAACTAATCATTTTAGCAAGTTCATGGGATAAAAATTAACATAAAAATTAACCATATTTCTATACATACTATCATATAATACTACACATTACCTGATAAAGGACTTATAAAGAGAATATATAAAGAACTCTCCAAATACAGTAAGAAAATAAACAGCCCGATCAAAAAATGGGCAAAAGACAGACACTTCACCAAAGAGGATGTATTCGTGGCAAACATGTTCATGAAAATACATTGAACATCATTAGTCACAGGGAAATGCAAATTAAAACAACAAGATACCACTACACACCTATTAGAATGGCTAAAAGTCTTAATTCTAACAATGCCAAGTGCTGGCAAGAGTATGGAACAATTGAAATCTCATGCATTGCTGGAGGGAAATGCCACTGTGGAAAACAGAGTTTTTACAGTTTCTTTTAAAGGTAAACATACCCTTATAACATGAATGAGCAATTCACTTTTGATGAGTTATCTCAGAGAAATGATGAAGTTTATAACAATTCTATTTACAATTGCCAAAACCTGGAAATAGCCCAAATGTCCTTCAGTGGGTACGTGGACAAACTATGGTCCACCCATACAATGGAACACTATTCATTGTATTCTATACAGGAGAATACAGCAATAAACTGGGGGGAAACTATCGATACAACAACTTGGATGAATTTCAGAGGCATTATGCTGAGTGAAAGAAACCAGACACAAGAGTATATACATACTGCATTATTCCATTCGTTTGGTGTTCTCTTCCGGATGTGGGAAGATTGTAACTATAAAGTCGTGGAGGGTTTGAGGGGGCAATGGAATTATTCTGTATGCTTACATGTGTTAAAATTCATAAAATCTTATGCAAAAATCTATTTCTCTGTATGTTAATCTAAAATAAAAAATTTTTGAGAAATCTCTGATATAATATTTAGAAATTGTCAATTTTGTTAGGTGGATAATGGCATGATGGTTATATTTCTAAAAACTCCTTATCAATTAGTAATTTATACTGAAGTATTTATTGGTAAAATGATATGATGTCTTGGATTTGTTTTAAAATAACTCCTGCAGGAATAGGGTCAGGAAAGAAGACAAAGACTTGATAATTTTTGAAGCTAAAGATGGGTGATAGATACCTGATTTCCATTTTACTCTTCAAAATATGTTATCCTATGTATTTGAAATTTTTCATCATAAAGTCTTTTAAATAAATTTTTTAAAAAGCTGAACATGAGGAATCCAGAAAGGACACTGAGGTACATGGGGAACATTATTAAAAGGTCAGAAAACAAAAACTACAGCTGTAATTCTTGTCTGTCTCACTCATCATCATATGCCCAAAACCAAATACAATGCCTAGCACATAGGACATAGCCCATAAAACATTGCTGAGTGAATGAAAAACAAATGGTGAGCAAAGGTCCTTAGCACTGCAGAAGAAAATAGCACCAAGAATCATAATGAATTACTATCCTTAATTGAAATCTTAATAGGGAAAACTGACTTAAAATGTATTTTGTTTTGAAATGTTCAAAACCCAGATCCATTCCTTACTCTTTGCTTTCCAAAATATCATAGCTTACACTGGTCGCTCTTTTATGAACCCTTCTAGTCGGCAGTCGTTTAACAATTTCTTACTTGATAAAATACAGTGTTGGACTTCCTCTTGTGTATGGTGCCTAAGCTTTGGCTTCCACGCCAGATGATGAGAATGAAAATACCTAGTGAGGACTGGGTCCCCACCATCTTTCCAGGCCCTGTGTCCTAAACACTTCACATTCAGTACTACAGGGTCAGCTCCATTCAGTTGAAGAAGCTGAAGCATAGAGAAGTCAAGTAACTTCTCCAAGGTCACACTACGTGTTAAGGGGCAGAGCGGGAACTCGAACACAGGTGATGTGGCTTCTTACTTGTCTCAACACTGCCTCTTACTAGGACCTTAAGAACCCAGACTCCATCACATATCTTGGCAACTACCACCTATCCATTGTGTTGAGCCTGCAATGGATACTTGACAATCAAAATTACTGGAGTATTACCTGAGCTGTCTTTGCAAATTCAGAGAGCGTCTTTGGGGTAAGTTTTTAGCTAAAGTCTGCGTTGTGCTGAAGAGCTATCCTATAGTTTCTTTAATGTTTTATTTACCTCCACCATGAGAATTTTCTTGGGAAAAAAAAAACTATTCTTGTGTAATAAAGACAAAATATTAGTACTTAATCAAATGTTCAGATTCTTTATGTAAATACTTCCTATAATAGATACCAAAACAATACTAATAAAGTAAAAATCCTCCTGAGAACATTTATTTTATATCCCAGTGAAAGTCCTTTATTACAAACCTTCCCCTCTCCCCTAACTCCACTACACACAGAGGAACCTTCAAAGATTTGTCACTGAGGAGATAAAAGATACAATGCCCTGTGAGAATATATATCATCCTTAAGATCTCTAACAGTTTGTTTTGGAAAACCTCACTATTTGACACAATTCTGGATTACATGTGGTTGAAAAGTAAAGGAAAAAAAAATGATTATAGTCAACCATCTGTGGCTGTCTCTCTAATGAAGTGTATTCTTGCTGAACATAGTTCATCTAAAAAAAAAATTTTTCCCAAAAGATTAATTTCCCCATTGATCTTTTTCTTCTACATTCTACTAGAGAGAGATTAATCCTAAAAGAACAAGAAAAACTTGTAATGAAATTTCATTGCATCTGTCTATCATCCAGACCTTTGGTTAGGTCCCACGATACCCTCCAGACATTTTATTCTACATGTCTTCAGTATATTTATGCGTGATATCATTTCAATGAAATAGTAAGCTATCCCTGAGCTATGATTTTCAAGTTTAACTCAAGTCTTTGCTGACATGATTAGCTAAAAACATTAGCAAAAAAGATAATAAAACCATCCAACTAATTTCAAATAATGAATTTGGAGCAGGATAATTTTAGTGACCACAAAACAGGAGTAAAAATATTATCCTATCAAGGACAACAATATGCTAATTCACCACTTATATCTTAAAGGGATTGTCCAGGAAACCCCAACACTACCAGCATCCCACCACTGAGATCTAACCACCACTGGCAAGAAAGAGAATACAGACAAGACAGTATGACCACTAGATGGCGCCTCCACACCATTTCTTTCATCTCGAAAACATTTCCTCCTTACCATGGCATTTCCAAAATATCAGCAGTGCAAAATTCAAAACACAGGTGCCTCGCTTTAACAAAGAAAACAAAGACAAATTCAGAAAACATATTTTAATTAAAAATGCTTCCTGTAGCTTTCTATATATAATGCTTTGGTGTACCTCATCTAACTGTAATAAATTAGTATTGTTTCCCCCCTCTCTTTGGCAATGTATCATCAAGTAACACAATATAAAATTGGGACAAATTTGTTTTCATTCTTTTCTGTCATAAATATCTTCTAAATTCACATAACAGGAATCTTTTCTATCTCTCTCTGTATAAGGTGTTTAACATATAAGGCTATGTCTAACTGAAAAAAAATAATAAACAGTAGCCTGTAATACTTCTTGAATCACAGTCAATGATGGTAAATGTCAAATAACCCTGCAGACAGTGTAGAGTGTATATCATTTCTTCATCCATTTTAAACAGTGTTGAGGTTTTTAAAGATTTTTTTGTTAAAAATAGGTCTAGGCTATAACCTTGCAGCATTTACAGAAAATCAGCCATTTTCCCAAGACTTGTGGCATCATTAGATTGAAAGGGAAAGTCTGAGTAACAGGCATTTTGTTTATTTGAAATTTTTTGTTTTGTTTATCATTGGCAGGGGCAGGGGCATAGAGCAGCAAGTTCTGCCTATTTGTATTTATTTGCAAAATACCACCTCAGTTTCAGAAGGCTACCAGCAGATTGGATCCCAAGTAAAATTTAAAAGCATGTGCAGTTTCTCCTTTGCAACCTCAGTATCTCCCTTGCCTCCTCAACCTGTGTCCTTCCTTGCTTTTCAGCCTCTTGCTCAATAATACCTCCTGTAACTCTTCTCCAGAAGAGTAGTTACTTATTTGCCTTACATTTATATAATTAACAGGGTCCAGTTAATTATATAAAAGGTGACCTTCCATGACCACCTAAAGAACAATGTGCCTGGACACTTCATTCAATTTAAAAAAGGAAAGAGAAAAGAAGAGAAGCAGGGGAGGAAGAGGGGAGGGGAGGAGAGAGGTAAAGAGAGGAGGAGGAGAGAGGAGAGAGGAGAGGAGGGGAGAGGAGAGATGAAGTGTCTAGCCTTGGTGACTAGGTAGACGATGATACAACCACCCCTCCTCTAACTCCTCCTACTCTAAACAGAGCAGCACCTATATAGAGGATGTCTTTGGGCAAATTGGAAAAGGTGCCCCTCTGGATAAAGCACCCCACTGAAGAAGAGCTTGGCCAGTGACTGAAGCCTTTTATGTAAAGAGAAATTGTCCCCTTCTTCCAGGTGAACTCAGCAGCACACCAATGAGCACAACTAATCAAATGGAACACCATAGATTTCAGCCCATTCCTGTCCCTTACCTAGCCAGTCATCTCTAGACAGTGCACAGTGACCCAGTAGTCCTGCCTGAGATTGCAATAGCTGAATATTCTTCTTTAAGAAGTTAAGCTCCAGGATGAGCCTCTGACCCTGGCAAGTTAAGGTTCTTTCTACCCAATCTCATCTATTGAAGAGGAGAAATCCAAATGAGGTAAAAGGATCGATGAGTACAGTTTTTTCATGGAGGGCAGCAGGCACTGGACTGAAAGTTGATAGGTCTCTCAACTGATTTGATTCTTACCTAAATCTACTCTGAAAACAGAAATCTCTGTAGTTCTCTCACCTACTCTGAAGAGCTAATTCTCAAAAAAGATAGTCATCAGACTATCTTTACAATCTTTAAAGAGGTTTGAAACTCTGTGAATTAGATAGGTAGGTAGGTAGGTAGGTAGGTAGGTAGGTAGATAGATAGATAGATAGACGAACGGACGGGTGGGTGAGTGGATGGACGGGTGGACGGATGGACGGATGAATGGATGGATGGATGGGTGGGTGGGTGGATGGATGGATGGATGGATGGATGGATGGAGGGACAGAAAGAAGATAGATATTTGTTATTGTGAGGACTTTTACTTTTGGCAGATGCTCTCCCTTCTGGCAGCAGAACAGATACCAACAGAAGGTGTCGGTCAGGCTTTGTGCTCTCCATTCTTTTCCCAACTTAATTTATATGGTAATAATAATTTATATATGTACTCGTTTTAAGGAACTAGAATATCAATTACCTTCCAAAGAGTGAAAAAGTAGTGTCTGATTTCATGCTATCTGTAAAATGTTAAATTTTGTAGAATGCTCTCAAGTGGTCCTTTTTAAATTATTATAATTTTCTACAAACTCTAATGAAAACATAAATAAAGAATGCTGACAGAAAAAGATATTTCATCAGAAACTTTGTAAGTATATGAGTTTAATAGTGGGGGGAACCTCCAGTAAATAAGCAGTATAAGGTGGGAGGAAACAGGCCCCAAAGGTAGATGAGACTTGTTCTAACACCAGCTGTGCTACCAACTAACTGTGTGGCCTGCAGCAACTACCTCATATTAATCCCTAAATTACCCATGTTGAGTGTTATTTAAACACCAAACAAAATAGTTTATGTGGGAAACACTTTAAAATTATAAACCATATTCATCTGTGTTATAATTATGTCCCTACAAATTGTGGTTATTAGTTCATATCCCAAATCTACCTAAGCATTAAACACCTTTTCACAAATTTTAAAGGGACATTATAAAGTTTTGAATTACACTCCAGCTAGAAGAAAATACAGAGTTCTTTAGGAAAAAAAATTAATGCATCATCTACATTTTCAACTCCACATCCTAAATAAAGGGTCTAATCCCATCACATAACATAGCAAAGTCTGTTATCCTATAAAAGGGAAGTGCTAAACCCTCAATTTAAGGACTAGTTACAACTGATTAAAGTGAAGATACTTATAATTTAGTGTGTAAGAATGTATGCTGAAATATAATTAGTGCCTATGAATTAATGCAAGATGGATTAGGCTAATTTGTGAAATGCTGTTGGAGAAAAGACGCTGGGTTTAAAGAAAAGAAAAGAAAGAAAGAAAGAAGGAGAAAAAGAAAAGAATGACCCTTGTGTTTGCACAGCAGCTAAGCAGCTTAATGTTCCTCTAATCAGTCTGAATGGAAAGAAAGGGGAATGGAGCCTTCCCCACCCCATCGCCCTACATTATGCCTGCTTGGCACCGCAGCCCTGCAACGTGGGTACAAGCAGAAGGGGCCGGGCTTTGTGCCCTCCACTGATTTCCCAGCTTAATTTATATGGTAATTAGAGCTCTGCTGCCAGGAGGGAGAGCGTCTGCCAAAAGTGAAGTCCTCACAAAAACAAAACTGACATATGCTGTGATAGCGCCAAAGTGCTGACTAAGAAATTTCTTTTATCTCCTTTTAAAGCCATAAAGTGCCATTCATGTTATTACTAGCTGGGAATTTTTAACAGTCTTGCACTGACAGCAATTATTTAACACATGCACAAAACAACAGAGTTTCACACCACTTAATAAACCTTTGAGCTCTGTGACTTCCAAAGCTCTTACTGGCTGGATTTTATGGTCTAGTAGCTCCTCAATGGTCAAGTATATAAGCCACAAAAACAGTATGAAAATTATTTGAAACAACCTTTCTTTGTGCCTTTGCAGATCTATTAAACAAATGAGGCGATTTCCGTGATCATGGGCTAATTAAAAGATTTGTCTGCCCAGTTTACTCTCCATGCTTAACTGCTGCAATAAATCTCTGCCAAGGAATCAATTTGAGAGCATGATTGTCAACCGATCCCTACATCTTATTTTTCATAATATCTGCCAGAGTAAGATTTAAATATTTTAACAATCTATTTAAAGTGAAGCTGGATTATTATCTTTCACAGGAAAAATAATTCATTCAAATGTTTAAATGCCAACTCTGCTAAGCTTATAATAATATGGCATATACAAAGAAGAAATAAATCAAAAGTACTGTCTTCCAGTATCACCTAACTGAGGAGCTGTGATCATATATGATGATAGGGGATATACATATTTAAAGAACTCTCCTAGAAGTCAGGATATGGGTTATGAGCAAGCCCCATGTCTTAGTGTCCTCACCTGTAACAACAGAGGTAGAGTGATGGCTATGTCACCTACCTCCAAGGTTGTCATGAAGATCAAGTTAAACTGCAGGGACAAGTACTTTGCAAACTATGATGCACTATAAAAAATAAAGGGAATGATTACGCTCCACTAATGACACTAAGTGATCTTTTTGTTTTTCGGTCTAACTTAAGGATTTTAGTATGTAGCCATCTTGGCATCTGAGGCCATGTGATCTCACTCCCCTTACTAGGAGTTATCACTGGGAGTTCCCTAACCCACTGTCAAAAATATAGAAGTCAGAATATTTAAGTTTTAAAAATTATAAAATTTTTCTAAATGAAGTATATGGTTAAAAATGGATGGCAAAAAAAATTCAGTAATTATTATAAAACAAAGTTGACTTTAAAAAGATTCAAATTATATGTACAAAATTCTCAAAAATGATATAAGTTCATGTCTTTATACATATACATATGCAAAGTCTGAATTACACTATGACCCATTTTTCAAAGACATTTTTAGTCAACTAATCAAACTATTTAAAATAAACCAAATGTGAGTTGGTACCACAGAAAAATCAAAATGAATTAAATAATCTTTCTTTCCTAGCTCATTTATTCCCCTCATAAACTTGTACTATAGATGCATTGTCCACAGGGTTTACATTTTCCCAGCATACTGAGTCACAGAACCATAGGGTTTTAGAGCTCTGTCTTGCTTTTATGTAGGTTGTGCTTCTCTAAAGTTTTCATGTTAACATTTTCCTGTTTTCTTGGACTGCACCAACCACACAATGCCCACTGTTTTGACAAGGTTCTAGCTGCCTACCTGGTGTTAGTCCTTGACCTCTCTCTACATCAGGATCTATTGCTGGTCACTGCCTTTGGTATTCTCTGCCAGTCTGCCCTCCATGACTGCCAACCCCCATCTGTATCCTTGTGGCAGCCAGTGCCCAACTCTTCCTCCTCTGCTTATCTCACTTCATTCCTCTCTGAGTAACTCAAGCTCTAGCTGTAAAGTTTGCTTTCCTATTCACAAAACTATCAAAATACCACCATATATGTTATACTTCAAGATCTTTATAGTCGATATTCTCCCACTAGAAACATATGTATTATTCTCCCACTAGAAACATATTTAATTCTTAGAGACACAAATTTATTGTGTTACTATCTTTCATAGTCAAATTTAATATTACCACGATACTTTCATACCCAAAAGTATGACACAGGGAAAAAACACCACTCAGTGTCTAGACTTTCCACACTATAGAAAAGCCCTATTTTTTTAAAAAAAAAAAAAGGTATTTCAAACCCCCACAGCTTTATTGAGATATAATTGACATATAACACTGTATAATTTTACAGTGTACAAAGCGTTGATCTGATATATTTTATGTTGCAAAATAATCAGCGCCATAACATTAGCTATTTACCTTCATCACACCACATAGTTATCATTTCTTTTTGTGGTGAAAACATTCAACATTTAAATATATAATGCAGTATGACTTAACAGGTATTTGAAATCTTAATACTCTATGAAATAGAGTTCACTGACAGGATATTGCTTGAGTAACTGGCTAAGAAATGTTTCTGAAGGATAATCTTAGACCATTGATATTGATTATGTGTGTTTTCATATGATGTAGAGATAGAATAAATAAAAATAAAAACAGTGAGTTTGCTAATTCTCGGTTGTTAACATTAAACTGAAATATGAAAAAGCAGACTCTCTCAAGAAAAGAAATTACATTCTTCTATGTTTTTACTTGTCACTGCTTATCTAAACCTTAGATCCAAAGAAATGTAGCTAAGAAGAGATTAGCTGCAAACTTCAAAGCTAGTAACAGACACTTTAGCAAGAACATAATTAGATGGTGATTTCCTTGACATTACTTCCTCAAAACATACTCTAGAGATGATGCAGGCTTAGACGTGAAAGATATAAATACTCCTGATGGATCATTTTGAGAAACACAAAGCAAGCTGCAACAGCCAACATATATTTCTCACAAATGATTCCATATGATAATAAGCTAGAAAAATAGTACCTTGCAAATTTTTTCAATACTGGAAAACAGTAAGCAGAATAAACTTTTTTGAAATAGTTAAATCTGTAACATATGTAACAAAGAATATATGTTCTAAACATATAAAGATAACCTATATAAAATAGAAAAAAAAAACCTTAATAAAAAAAATGAACAAAATACAAATAGGTACTTCACCGAAGAAGAAATACAAACTGCCAATAAACATTTGAAAATATACTATTAATACACTGTCCAAATACACTATTAACTCTCTCCCCTCCAAAAAAAAATGCAAATTAAAGCAACAATACCATTTTAAACTATCAGATCAGCAAGTTTTTTAATGATAACACTATTGGTATAAATGTAGCACTCTAGAACACTGTTAGTGCAAGTATAAATTAAATGTCATCTTTGGAGGGCAATTTGGCAACATAGAGCCAAACTCTCTATGCATATACTCTGACTCAGCAATTCCACGTGGGAATTTATCCTCAGAAAGTAATTCAACAAATGCATAGACAAGGAAGCTCACTGTATCATGATTTATAATAACAAAAATACTGAACATAACTACAAATAAACAATTAGAGGACTTGCTCAATAGATACACTCATAAAGTAGTATACTATTTTAAATGATGAAGTTGGTATATACTTTAATATAGGAATTTGCCCATAATGTATTGTTAAATGAAAGAACAGGCTATAAAATGTCTGTAGACTATGATCCCAGTTTTGTAAAAAGACAAAGAAAGCAGGAAGGAAAAGGAAGAGAAATACAGAGAGGAGAGAAGAGGAGAGGAAGGTGTGCCTGTGTGGTGGTAAAAGTTGTGAGCATGTGGGGAGCATGTGAATAGGAGAAACGTCAGGCAGGATAATGGCCAAGGGTTAACCACTGTTGTATTACAGGTCACCATTTCAAGAGGTGACATTATGGGTGATTTTTCCTTTCTTTATTTTTCTGGGCTGCCTGAATTCTATCAAAAGCCATTTTCGCTATGAAAATAAATTTAGGTTGTAACCAGATTAGCATAATTACTTTATAATTAAAGAAATCTTTCAACAAATTCTCCTTTTTTATCTTTAGAAGCAGTCACCTATCATTTCTAGTTGGGAGGACTCTTTGTCTTCACAAAGTATGTTTCTAGTTATACAAAAAAAAAAAAAACACTAAAACTTCCTGTATATCTACAGAGACCCTTTAAAAATGTTCTCTAGTACATTTGAAAATACACCAATGGGAGGTGTTTCAATACTGGTGGGACCTGAAACACCGGACTGTTGCCTCTGGTAAAAAAGTATCGGATGCTTGTTGACCAAAAAAAAAAGAAAGAACAATTCAGAATACTTCATTCATTAAATGAACCGGGGCATTTGAAAATACACCAATGGGAGGTGTTTCAATAGCGGTGGAACCTGAAACACCAGACTGTTGCCGCTGGTAAAAGAGTATCGGATGCTTGTTGACCAAAAAAAAATAAAGAAAAATTCAGAATACTTCATTCATTAAATGAACCGGAGCAAATAACAATCACATTAGCAAATCTTATGCCCAAAGAAAGATTATTGAGATATTCTAACTTCAGCAATCAAATACAAACTGAGCTAATATCAAGGTCAACAATTAGAAAGATGGGGTAATAAAGCCTTCTCTGTGTTCTCCAAATTTTTCTTCTCTCATCTCTCTCAACTTAAGGAAAAGGTTATCATAGCAGAATGGTAAAATAAGTTAAATGAAGTCCCAACATTTTAGATAGACATTGTGAATTATGCTAAAAAGACACAAACATTTTCCTACTTAACAAACCTAAGAGGTGAAATTGAGAGGATTCTTTCTGTTTCCAAGATTACACATGTGTCTTCAATAAATCTTTAATTTCAATTTTCATTTCTTGGCCATCATTTTTTTAAAATCGTATATAACTAACCAGGTCAGACTCTACTTTGAAGAGATAGCTGGATACTTTCCATAGGACCCTTTTCTTTACCATTGTGAGATTCTCCTAGAAATTTACTAATACCTATTTCTCCTACAACTCCAAACAATTAGAATTTTGATGAAAAATTTTTCACTTTTTTTTTTTAGAATAAACCAATATATCTACATAACACGTAAATCACTTTGTTCTTTAAAACTGCCCTGTCTAATACAGTAGTCACTAGTCACGTGTGGCTATTTAGCAACTAAAATGTGACTCGTCTGGATCAAGATGTGCTATTGGTGTAAAATACACAAACTTAAATATGAATAAATATTAAAATGCACAAAACAGTATGAATATATGTATTATTTCATTAATAATTTTATATCGATTACATATTAAAGCAATATTTTGGATATATTGACTTGAACATAATTTCACTTGTTTCTATCTTTTTTAAAAAGTGACAATTAGAAGACAAAGTTACATATATGATTTGCATTGTATTTCTTTGGACAGTGCTGATCTAAGATGTTAGCTCATCATGTCAAGATTTTTGTTACCATTGCTATAATTCTGCAGATAGCGAGTCTTCGCCAGTGGCATTTTGCAGAAGTTTTGCTCCCTCCACATTCTGAAAATGCCTGTCAGTAATTACTCGCTTTCCCTGAGAATGACTCTGTGTTTACTGGAAAGTCCCGTGCAACTTTAATCTGAGCACTCTGTACTCCCTGTGATCAGTGTTATTCTCCTTGATGTTTTGCCCTCTGTGCCATATACACTTTAGCAATAGGGAAAAGGTATAGTCTGCTCCACCAGTGGAAGATATAACTTTCAATTTGGGGTTAAAATTCACTTCCTAAAAGACAGACACACTGAAGTGCCATACCAATTCCCCAGCAAACTTCATTAATTCTCTTAATTCCCTCAGTGCACTAGCAGGAAACATTAGCCATTTTATACCTGACTGGAAGTAGGCTACTGTATCAGTTAGGGTTGCTTCGATAAAAGAAACCATATGACCTGCTTGACATAATCAAAGTTAGTTTTTATTACTTAAGAAATAGGTCAGAGGTTAGCAGACAAGGAGTGATTCAGTGGCTTTACAATGTCATCACTGCCTCTATCGTTTTGCCCAGCCCTCATGGTCTCAAGATGCCACCTGAAGGTTCAGGCAATATTCCTATGCTCCAACCAAGAAGAAGAAAAAGGATGAAGGGCAAAGGGTATATGTCAGCTGAGTCTTTCTCTTTTTATCAGGATATGTCTGCTTCTATCTCATTGGACAGGAATGGTCACATGACCACCCTAGATATAAAGGAATCTGTATTTTTAAATAGGCAAACAGCTGTCTCAGAGTTCTATCAATAAAAAAGAAGGGTGAATAAATTTAGGGTAGGCAATTAGTAATGTCTACCATAACTATTTTTATAACAAATAATTACAATTCTTTTAGAGAGAAAAATGCCTACGGAGATGAAGATTATAGAAAAATCCAACATAATCTTCAGTCTTAATAGAGAGTACAAAACTGAGAGAAGAGAAGCCTTGAGGATGTAACAGCTATTATGTGGATCATTTCCTTTATTGAACTACTACTTCTTCGAATCGTCCTTATAGTAACTTTCAGCACCATCTTTGCTGATAGCAAAAGTTTAATTAACACATTTAAAAAATTTTATAAAAGCAAAATTCAGATATCAAAAAAGCTGCTCAGAAAACTTTATCAGCCTGCCATACCCTGCTCTTAAATATGGCCTCATTCTACTTTAATGATTTTATTTTCCTCTGTTCCTTTCCAGTCAACCTGGATAAAAATAGACTGTTGGTAACAGAAAGAATTTTGTCCCAAGTCATTTGCAAAATTCTAAACTCCTGTCACTAATCTGATCTAAAACCAAATTCAGCATTCTACTCTAACATTTTTCTGAAGCATTGTTGTTGTTGTTAATAAACACCACTATCTTTGCCTTCTTTGCAAAACTCAATCACTAGAAGAGCATTTTTTAATAAAAAAAAACATAGAAACATAGATTTTTATACTTCACAAGAGTTAAGATCTATGTGCTGCTAAGTTGAAGCTAAGAGAGCTGTGTTGGCTGTGGATGCTGGGCTGGCAGCTAGGGGGCGCTCACTGACTCTCTCGCAAACGAGAGCCCTGCAGAAAGCATGATTGCAACTCTTGCTTCAGCAAAATTCATGTCTCTAAAATGTCTTGTATTTTTGTGTCGTTAGCATAAAGTCAAAACTTTAGATGATTAGTCCATAATTGCTACTGACTTGCTTACTGTTCCCTAAAATGGTCCAAGCTTTCCCATATCTGGCCATTTTCCACAAAGTATCTTCTTTCTGTAATGCATACCCCCATCTACACAAAGTTAAGCCCTACTCATTCCCCATGATTCAACTCAGATTTCACATTTTCCACAAAGCCTTTCTGGATCTCTCCACTATAATCATTCCTAATTTGAACAAATATAGAACTTTCTTCGCACTTCTCTCATGTCACTTGTTTTATTCTGTCTTATGTTACCATATTTGTTACAAGTTCTATCCTCTACCAGGAAATCAAAAGCTTGACTCTATACTTCACCTTTAAAAGAGAGTTTTATATATAAAAGAGAGTATATACATAAATACATAGAAATTTGTATGTTTGCATTTTATTAAATCTGGATTTGTTTTTTTCTATTTAACAGTACAATTTAAAGTCTTGCAACATCATTGACTGCCATGGTTTATAAAATCTTGTCATAAATTGTGTCCCCCAAAATAATGATTAGCCCATTGCTTTTCATTTGGAGGTCCAAAGAAAACTAGTACAAATATCCTATGACTTTTTGAGCATGGAAGAAAGATTGTCTACGAGTGTCCATACAAGGCACTCACTATTACACTAGGCAGCCCACTGGATCCCCATAAATTTAGCAGCAGAATTAAGTAACACAAAGTTTCTTGAGCTTCTGCAGAGAATGAACAGATTTCCTTAACCAAAAATTAGAACACAGGATTTTTGTGCCATTTCTAGGTGAGCTCCCATTTAAAATGTAGCTTTAAGTGGCAAGAAGTCTTAGAATAACTGAGACATTTCAGTGGTTAGCGACCAGAGCAGGTGACACCAGAGCTGTCTTTGAAAATTAAGTCCATGTGATTATAACATGTACATCTGCTTTTAATTCTAATATGAGCTTAATTTTTTTTCTAGAATCATCTCAAAGACAAAAATAGCGGTTTGTTGCTGATGGGTAGTGCACACACAGAAGACTGTAGAGAAATATTATTGGCTTCTATTAGATTGAACTATATAAAATTATGAATACTCTATCATTTTTGACCTATGAAAAGAGCAATTACATAGAGTTCAAACTAATATGTCTTAAACTCTAATATTTCATATTGTTTTCAAGTTATATTCCAGATTTTTTTATTTATAATGAAAATAAAGCAGTGAAAAATGTATCATGCATTGAGAATGAATATGCAAGCCAAAGACTAGGAGAAAATATTTGCAAAACACATATCTGATAATGGATTTCCATCCAAAATATATACAGAACTCTTAAAATGCAACAATAAGAAAACAAGCAATCCAATTTTAAAATGGGCAGAAGATCTGAAGACACCTCAGTTAATAAAATATACAAATAGCAAATAAGCACATGAAAAGATGTTCAGCATCATATGTCATTGGGCAATTGCAAATTAAAGTAACAATGAGATACCACTATATACCTATAAAAATGACTAAAATCCAAAACTCTGACAATAATAAATGCTGACAAAGGATGTGGAACAACGGGAACTCTCATTCCTTGGTGGTGGGAATGTAATGATACAGCCACTTTAAAATACAGTTTGGCAATTTCTTACAAAGTTAAACATAGATTATCATAGGATCCAACAATCACAGTCCTAGGTATTTAACCAAATAAGTTAAAAATTTATGTCCACACAAAAACCTGCACTTGAATGTTTGTAGTAGCTTTACTTTTAATTGCCAAGACTTGGAAGCAACCAAGATGCGCTTTAGTAGATGAATGTGGTACACATCCATTCAATGAAATATTTTTCGTTAATAAAAAGAAATGAACTGTTATGACACATAAAGACATGAATAACTCTTAAACACATTGTGCTAAGTGAAAGAAGCCAATCTAAATTTTTACATACTGTATCATTCCATTCTAGAAACTACAAAGACTGTAAAAATAAAACACTCTGGAAAACTATAAAGATAGTAGAAAGATCAGTGACTGCCGGGGATTCATGGGGCAGTGAGAGAGGTATGAATAGGTGGAGCGCAGAAGATTTTTAGGGCAATGAAACTATTACTCTGTATGATACTGTAATTGTAGGTGCATATCATACATTTGTCAAAACCCATAGAATGTAACACAAAGAGCAAACCCTAATGTAAACTATGTAATCATGCATTAATATTGGCTCATCAATTGTAAGAACTATATCACGCTATTGCAAAATATTGTTAAAAAGAGGAGAAACTGGATCAGTGATTGCTATGGGTTGAGGAAGAATTAATAGGTGGAACACATGATTTTTAAGGAAAGAAGTTATTCTGTGATACTGTAATATGACATTATGCATTTGTTAAAATTATATTACTATAAAACACAAAGAGTGTACCCTAATGTAAAATATGGACATTAATTCATAATAATGTATTGATATTGGTTCATTAGTTCTACCACATTAATACAAGATGTTAATAATAGGGGAAATTGGGAATGGGTATATGGGAACTCAATACTTTCTGTGACTTTTTTCTGCAAACCTAAAACTGTTCTAAAAAATAAAGCCAATTAAAAAAAATTAATGTATCAGAGAGTAAATTTTATTAAATCTGGTGTGTGTTCCAATTAAAGACTGCTCAATGTAAAAAGTTCAAGTAATAAGAGCTAACACTTTAAGAGCTAAAGTTAGGAGCAGCAGTAAGAAAGACAGATAAACAGGTGGAAAAAAAATCCATCTTACTGGGAAAAAAATAACAGTGATGTATTCTTGCAAATGTAGATTGCGTGTGATTATATTTCTTTTTCTTCTGCTCTACAGGTCCAAGGCTGGTGTGCTGTTCTAGAAAAGCTACATAACAACTTTTTTCTGGCTGATTTGAAAACACTGGTTTGTCCTCACAAGAAGGATGATACAAAGCTTTAGAAAAGCTACAGGAAAAATGTGGAAGAAATAAGTATGTGTCAGGATCCCGTGCAGAGATCAAGGAAAGTCTAACTCCAAAAATTTCCACTTTCATTATATTTTCATTTCTATGAGTTCTAATTGGTTCCATTTCAAATCTTCCATTGCCATACTCTCAAAAGCCCCTTTTAATTCTTTAAATATATTAAACAGACTTATTTTACATTCTGAAACGGGCCATCCCAAACTACAGTCTATGTGAAACTGATTCTACGGTGTGTTTTTCCTATTAACTCTTGTTTATTCTGACTTATTTCCTTATGAATTGGGGGGTGTCTTTATTGTGAATTCATAGTCCTCAAACTTTATTTGTGGAAATTCTTTAAAGTCTAGATTTAAACTGTATTCTTCCAGTGAGATTTCCCTTTCCTTCTACCAGGAGCCAGGAGTACTGTGACCTAAGAGTACTTTCAACTGAACATTCAGCTTGGGGTCTTTCAGGCCCTACAAGTAGTGTAAACGCAAACCCAAAACCTACCTTCGTGTAGACTTGTGTCTCATGGGACACTTTTGTTTCCTATTCCACCCACAACCAAAGCTGATACACAGAGACAGATATAGATACAGATAAAGATACAGATATAAAGATATAAATTTCCACCACTCCCTCTTCTGAGCAGTTTTTCTAGTTCTCCCACTGAGGTTCTAACCATTTGGGGTGCCAACTCTCTTTGGGAGATCCTATTTGACCTCCTCAGCCTTGGGCTCTGTCTCCTGAGCCCCCTACATTCAGTCTGTAAAACCCAGGCTCTAGGCAAATGGAGATCAAAAGATATGTCAGTGACAAATGCTGCCTCCAGTGGCCACTTACCCCTCCTGATTCAAACTATCTTGTCATCTCTGTCCTCCAAGGAATTTCCATGCTTTTCTGCCAGCTCAGCTATGCTTCAAAAATTACTTAAAAAAAAAAATACATTTTATCCAGCATATTTATTTTTGCTCTACTAAAAGGAGTTTCTCTAAACATCTAGTCTGCCATAGAGCTAGCAAAACTCTCGGACTCAGAGACTTGGCACGGGGGCTAGCTGCGAGGCCATGGTTTTTTCCTATTTCAAATAAAAAATTGTATATAATTAAGAATCACAGGTTACTGGCTCATTTATTCATTCCAGAATCATTTCTGAACACCAGCCATGTACCTATAACTGCTACATGCTGTTTCTCAGTCATTAAATGATACTATTCAGTTGCAGGAAGTTTTGTCAAGCTTTCTGCATCAAATGATGTAGAAATACATAAATTTTATGTATTTTATGTCTTACATGTTTCAAAATGTGTTTCTTTGCCTGTGTTTATACGATCAAATTTTTTAAGGTTTGTTTGACTGTTAATATACAAATCTCGCTCTCAAAATTTCACAACTGAATATTTTGCATCATTATTGCACACACCTGTTATTACCTAAAGAATAAAAAGGTGTACACTCTATAAAAATACCAATTTTATGTATCAATGTTATTTTATCTATCCTCTTAAAAACTGTTTAAAATGAAAAGGAAAAAAAAAAAAGATGACTTCTACAGTTCTGAACGATGACACCAAAGAAAGAATATAGCTACTTTTCCAACTCAGGTATAACTTAATATACAAATATTAAAGCACACTAATTAGTGTTCCAGTTTAACCACAAACACATCAGATTTGAGTTCTGTTGAATTTGGAAAAGATGTATAAACAGCTTAAAGGTTTTAGAATGAAGTCCACGTTTATGGGTAGCCTCAAATCTTAGCTGAAAATTAGCTGAACTATACAGGTATAACTTAAAGAGGTTGGATTTAATGAAAAGTTCACAAGTGGAAGTGTCAAAAGAATTGAGGATTGGCCCCAGTCTACCAATAACTAATTGTCAGTCTTTGAAAAATTATTTAGCCATTCAAGACTGCTTTCTAATCCATAGAACTGGCCCCACATGACCTCTAAGGTCCCTTCAGCTCTCATATTCTATAATTCCAATCTATGGCATCTTTAGCAATTGAAGTAGACCCTCCATCCATTCACCAAGCAGAAGAAACCCTCCAGTCTTCTGATTGGGGTCCATGTATTCTCATACTAGGTTAAATGGCAAGAGCATGTCGAAATAAGAATCAGAACACAAGAACTTATCATCTTTTGTGAACCACATTCTTATCCACAATGCTCAGCAACAAGGCTTAGAGTGCTAAACATTTTGATGCAATAATGACAATGCAGTTCACCAAACGAGGCCAACCTCAGTGGTTTCCAGGAAACAGAAAAGGGAAAGAATGCAGAAAGAAATAGTAGAGACTTCAAACGATGAAAAAAATGAATGAAATTCAAACTGAGAATCAAAAAGAGACACAATAAAGACCTAAAAAGTATGGTCAATGCATTTAAAATGACTGGAACCGTGGAAAGCTTTTCCTAACAATACTAACAAAAAATCTTTGAGAATGTTTTATCATTAAAGGAGTCAATGAGACGACATCAGATTGGTGATTCTTCCTTGGACAATGCAAAAACTAAAACTGAATTATTTTGATTTGTGCAAGCTAGAATTCTTATTATGCAACTTCATTAAAGGCATTTTTACTGAACCCAAAAGTTAAAGATGTTCTTTATTTTTTTTGAAAAACCCCCCTGCTCTTATTATCACAATGGAATACTCAACACTCTCAGAAGAACTGGACCAAGCATAAATTATTATTTATTTAACTTATTGAAAAAATCCATCACTATATTAAAGGATTAAAAGTATATAAATAATTTAATGGAAAGTAGAAAATAATAAAGCTAAGTTAATAACATATCCTTTTTCCTTTCAGATTGTTGTCTATCACATTGTTATACACACACACACACACACACACATTACATAGTTACAGTTGATACTTACAACCTATCTAGAATTTTTATTTTTATTTTTATATTTTATATCATCCATTTTCAACTAAAAGTCCTGTATTGACAAATACATATACTGTTATTTTTATTATCCTATCATAGTAATAAATGAGTTAAGATTGTATAATTGCTTTAGCATTCTATTTGAGAGTATTTAAATTGTTTCTTGTTTGGTTTGGTTTTCCTTGAGTGTGATTTCTTTGGAAATATTCCTAAAAGTGGAATTATGTAGGTCAAAAATATAACAATAGACCAATTACTTTCAAGGGGAAAAATAATCAGTTTAAAAAGCTAAAATAATGTTCAATACAGCTGTCCCTGCCTCCACGCCACTCCCATTGACATATAATTATACCACATTAATCATTATTTTTGTTGGTCTGATAAGAGTATATAATGGGTAAAGGTGGTTTGAATATGAATTTGAATCACTGGTAAGGCAGAACATTATTCCTTGTGTTGTCTTGCTCTATTTTCCTAAATGCATAAAGACTACTTACTGAGAGACGATAAGTAGAGATCTTTCCAGCTTCGATGCTCTCCATATTTTAAACATTAATTCTGTTTACAAATGTAACACATGTATAAGGTGGACAGTTGAGTTACAGAGATAAGTATTAAAAATAATATAACAATCACCCATAATCCCAATACACTTCTCCCTTTAAATAGTGTATGGTATAAAAAGTGAATTTCCCTTTTTTACCTCCCTATCCACACGTGAAAAAGAGCTCAAAGCACAGCACCTCCACATTCTCACCATACATAAAATGCCTGCTTGTGCTGGAGAAACTGACCTAAACCATCTAGCCACCCTTTTGATACTTAAACCCTCTCTACAGCTACCTAGCAAGTGTTACGCCAGCCTAATTTGAAAACCTTGCCCCAGACAATCTCCACTGAGATAATTCTAACTTTCTTCCTTAATATTTATCAGAAATCTGTCTCTTTATGGCCTCCCAATCACCATGCTTTTTTTCTATACTATAAAGAATAAAACTAATACTTTAAATGATAGTCCTTTAACTCTTTCTGAGACATTATCACGTGTGATCTTTCAACCAAACCTTCCCACCCATCCTTCTGTACAACAAGCGTGTGCGCACACACACACCTTTTCTTCACCAGGCTAAATAAATACACAGTCACGTCGACAATCCTTCATATTACCTGGTTTTAAATTTCATCCTCATCCTTATCATTCTACCATACAAATATGATCTCTTGTGCTTACCTCTCCCTTAATGTACACCATGGCAGTTACATTACACTGCTGACTTATACTGAGCAAATCCTAAAGATTTGTTTTGATATGCTACTTCTAGTAGCCATAGCTCATCTTTCCTCTACTTATGCAGCTGGTATTCAGGGCCCCTGCACGCCCAGTGAAGTTTGTATTACATTTGTGAGCCCTAACCTCATTTCATCATGCCTACTTCCTCTAGCTCCTACTACCTAGATTCATTGTTAACAAACAATACCACCACCTTCAGACTAAATCGAATCTCACTTTCTAAACCAATCTTGACCAAGACAAATGTGTATTCACAGCCTCGGCCACCATTTGAAACACAGAATTAAGTCACTCTTCTAGACTTCATTGACAAATCAATCCTGGGATCCAGGTGACTCCAGGAGTACCCCCACCCCCCACCAGGGCTCTTACTTTGCCCATTAGTTCACTCTTTTTCTCTTTCTCTCTTTCATCCATAAGAATGAATACAGATTTGATCCTTAAATCACCAATTCAATGGCCACAGATTACTTCTTTTACCCAAGTCAGTGATCTTGAAACAATATCCCATTGCCATAGGGAGAAGAAGACAAAACTGCAAAATTAGCCATTTCTAGAAGCTATCATTCAGAAATCATATTCTCTGGTCTATAGATGGCAGACTAACTTTTATACATATATAAAAGACAATCTTACATTCTCCTTAATAAAAAGTGTTACTTCCAAAACTAACTTGCAATAGAAAATTTAAACCAAATTACTAAATATTTAGGAAGCACATGAACTGAGCTTTAGATATCATAAATAACATTTTCTCTCACCAAAAATAAGTATGCCATGCATCACAGGCAAAAGGACAAGGTCATCTAACCCTAATGCCTTGATTTTAAAGTAAGAAAATCAACTCTCTAAGTGACTAAGTGACTTATTCAAGGTGACAGAGCAGGTTCCAGACAACACTGATAAAAGAACTCAGGTCTCCAGATTCTCAATTCACAAAGTACCTAAAAGTTTGTGAGGTACAATAGGCTTTACAGAGTTTGGGGCAGACCCAGTATCTTCCCTCAAAAGTGCACACACAATACACAATATGATTCATAGGTTATTATAAAACACTAAGTAATTAAAACATAAAAACAGTATAGATCAATACTCACACACCTTATTAACTACATACCAGTTTCTGAAGAGATCACTTTAAAACACAAAACTGTGAATTTATATGAGGGGTTCTAAACATTTTGCCCATGAATATTACTGTTTATAACAAATTTATCATACATTAATCATCAAAAAACAATAATAAAAATGAAAAGTGAAGTAAATAAATGCCAGAAAGGCAGTATAGCACAGTTGTTAAAGCTAACTATTTGAAGGCCATCTCTTCCACTTATTGGCTTTCTAACCTCGAGAAAGTTACTCAATCTCTCCATGCCCCCATTTACTCATCTATAAAATGAGGATAGTAGTGTTTACCTCTTAGAGTGCCTGTGAAGATTAGATAAGTTAATAAATCGTAAAGTACTTGGAACAGTGCCTGGCATATAGTAGGTACATAATAACTGCTCTTCTATACTTACATATTATTCTTTTGCATTTAGATAACAACCAACTCTTGATATTTATCATATCTCTTTAAGTCTAGCCAGTATTCGTGAAAGTGGAATAAAATATAAGATTTCCTAAAGAACCTAGGTTTTGAGTCAAAAATTAAATAATGATAAAGACATAGTAGAAAAGAACAGATACATGTCCACAGCATATGATAAATGATTAGAAATCAGGAAAGTATTCATGGAGAATGATAGGCTTTGCCTGCCTTGGATTGGCAGATGTGGGGTGAGAAGTGCCAAGAGTTTCCAAAACCAGTCAGACCACAAACATTTTATTTGCCACATCAAGTTTGAAATGCCCCATCAACGCCACCACAACGATTGACCAAAAGCCCCTTTATACCTATCAACCATTCTTCCTTCTACTTCTTCCCCATTCAATAGACCCAAGGAGAAAAATATCCCTCTAAAAGTTAAAAAAAAAAAAAAAGAGTCTCCCTGAAATATAATTCCCATTAAATTGCCCATGAAAAGTAAATAAAAATGAGTTATAAAGAGAAACACAATGCATTTATTCCCTTTAGATTTGTTGCCTGACTCTCATTAGATAGACATAGATATCTTTTAGGCTGCAGGTCAGTGCTGCTGTCCATGGCTGGCAAATGATAAGAGCAGTTCGGCAGGATGTGATCATAAGGGGTGAAGAATCTCAGCCAAGATTAGCGCCCCCTCTCACAGAGCTCTGAGGACATCAGAATTTAATCGAAATCACTTACCTGATGTTACTCCCATGGAGCAGCATATAAAATGGAATAACGAGAGAAGAGAGCGATGAGGTTATAAGCAGCTAGACAGGAGGTGACAATGTTGAGAGAAGGGTGATACAAGTTAGGACAAAAAAGAGATTTTCAAAGAGCCATAACAAACTGTGGTAAATATGGCAACAAATTAGATATACTGGCTAAAACTTAATGAGGCATGAAGATCACCCAAGATAACAGCATTTAGTAGGAGACAGAAAGTAGGTACTGCTGGCAAGACCTGCCCTAGCAGAGAGGATGTAGGTAGAATCACAAGTTCAGCCTTGTCATGTTTAATTTTAGGTAAAACCAAATATCTAGTTGAAAACAAGCTGGAAAATCATAATGTTACAGAGCATTCCTAATAGGTTCAGAATATCAATCAGCTCACAATTTACTTCATTTAAGAGCTTTCCCTCGTCAGCAATGATGTCTTTAAATGGCAAGTAATTAAAACATAAAATAAGTTCAAGAAGAATTTAGAGTGTATTATAGTTAATGAGTAATAATATGTTATGAATTATGAACAAAGGTGGGAGTATTTAAGTGATAAGTTCAATATATAAAGATGATTTTATGGGGAACAAATATCAAATTTTTCCACACAAAAAAAAACATTCATGTCACTGTCAGACTATTAGTTATATGAATCATTATAATGATTTCAAATAGTATTCCACAGATTTATTATGTTACATAAATTAAGTGTAACACTATTTTAAGTTCTATAAATCATATTTTTAGCTTTTATTCAAATTCTTACTGATAAATTCCCATGTCAGTTCTCTTGACAGATTTAACACATAAAAACAATCATAAAACAGTCAAAGGAAACTGGAACCTTTTTTAATACAATTATTGGTTATGATCAAACTGTAAATAAAAAAAGACTTACCACATTTTCCTTCATCTTTTTCAGCTTTTCATCAATCTCTTTCAGCCGCTTTTGCTGATCCCGTTGCTCTTTGGTGTTCCGAAGTATCTTTTCTCCTGGAGTTATTTCCATATTTCTATCATCACCATTGTCAGGTTCCTAATTAAAAAAGAAAAAAATTCATGCACAGGCTGAAAATGTACCATCACATACCCCTCTAAAGCCATTGAGACTTGAAGGTTGGCTTTGCTTCTCAAATAATATCTCTTCCCTTAAAAATGATATTTATAATTCTCTAAACTCTTCCTATTTGAGAAGGGAAAGGTCCACTTGTACATAAAACAAGGATGGAAATAAACTCATTCATGTAGAAAGCAGTTAGAGGGAAAAGAGCAGTGACTGGGAAACAGCAACCTAGGCTCTGGTCCCTGCTCTGTACTTATCAGCTTGGAATCTTGGGCAAATCAGTTCCTCTGGACTTCAAGTTTATCATATATAAATAACAATTTTAAAAAAAAACACCGCCCATCCATATTATGAGAGGCAGCTGTGTAATAGTGAAATGAGAACTGGACTTGGAAAAATCATGAGTTTTGAATCCTGGCTCTCCCTGGTTCCTAAGATGGACTTAGGGAAATCAGTTAACTTCTCTGAGCTTTAGTTTCATTGTCTGCAAAATGATAATGATAATAATAGTAATAATAACAATATCTAGCCTAAAAGTCATCACAGTATATAGTAGGCATGCAACAAATCTTAGTGCCTAACAAATATGAGCTAAATATGTCCTTTGAAAAGAACAAGCATTATATAATGAAAGTATTTTATTATTATCAGCAATATTTGTATTTTTAGAACCACATTCTCCCAAAGTTAATATTATTTCTAGGTGATATAAATGGGTATGTCTTGATAGTAAGTCAGTACTATATCTATAATTAAACTTCCTATCTTTTCTCCCACAGGTCTCCTACTCTGCATTGCCATGTAGGTGACTGACATAGAAGACATTTTTGAAGTTGTTCAAGCCAGAATCCTCCTACATTCTCATTTCTTACATATATTTGGTCATCGAGAATGGTCACCATTTACTTTCTAATACCTCTTTAATCAAGGCCCTTCTCTCTTTCTCGCTGCCTCATCCTCATTTACTTGAACCAGTAGTTTTCAAACTCCAGTGTGCTGCAAACTTACCTACAGAACCTGTGAAAATATTCACAGGCCCAGCCTCCACCCCAGAGATTCTAATTTAATAGGTAAGGGCTGGGGACTAACAAACTCAAGTTCAGCTACCTGAGAATTTGAGAACTACCGACTTGAGCTACTACTTGAGCCTCTTAACTGGGCTCAATGACTCCTGTCTCCCCATTCATTCTACCCATGACAGAGAAGCCACAGAGCAAGGTACAGAGTCCTCATCGCTTTGTGGCCTGGGCTCTGCCTAGCTCTTCAGTCTCATCTCCCATTGCTTGCATCTCACACCCAAAGCCTCAGCTATATTCATTACTGCTAATTCTCCACCACTCCATGCTTCTTCCCTTCAAGTCTTCATGAAGACTCTTATATTTCCACTATAAAATATTCCCTGACATATCCCGGAAGGGCAATTATTCTCTCTGGTATTCCACATGTTCCCTCATCATACTTACCACACTGTCACTGCTCAGACAGGGACCATGACTTATCCTGCTCTGTATCCCAGCACAAATCCTGAAAGTGTATAAGCACTGGTGTCTGCTGAAGGCCTGCTTCCTAGTTCCTAGATGGCTGTCTTCTTGCTGTGTCTTCACATGACGAAAGAGGCAAGGGAGCTCTGTGGGTCTTTTTTATAAGGCATTTATCCCATTCATGAGAGTTCAAACCTCATGACCTAATCACCTCCCAAAGGTCCACCTCCAAATACCATCACATTAGACATTAGATGTCAACATATGAATGAGGGGAGACAGGGTATGCACCACAAACATTCAGTCTATAGACCATAGTGATCTGAAAAAAATTTAAATTGGATTTCATTTTTAAATGAAAATCAATTTTTTTAAAAGAAAATAAGACATCCTTTTAATAATCTACAACTATGTTTTCTTTTATCTTTGGATAGGCAAAGAAAAGACAAAAAGAAAAAAATTTATAAATCAGACTTCATCAATATTTCTAAATTTTGCTTATCCAAAGCCACAATTAATAGGCAAGCCTCATATTGAGAGAAAAATATCATAAGATAAAGTCTGAAAAAACTTGAATCACACAAGTTTTTGTGTGATTAATCTCCAATTAAATCTAGAGAATGCTTGCCACCTATGTTTTACAGATTACTTTTAAGTTCATATTTATATTTCTTTATTTTCTGTTAAGCCTCCTGTGTAGCCAAGGTTTCTTTCATTTCATGACAATATTCCAAGATGATAAAAACAACCTGGCTGAAAGATTTTTCTCCCCCACTTTCAGGTTGTATGAAAAAAAAAAAGTATTCACACAATAATGACATAAACAAGAATAATAAAAAGACAACCCAGTTCTAAAACAACTTGAACAGATTATTCATAAAAGAAGATATGTGAATGACAAAAAGCATATGAAAAAGTCTTCAACATTATTAAGTCATCAGGAAAATGCAAATTAAAATTACAGTGAAATATCACTACACAGCCACTACAGTGGTCCAGATGAAAAAGTTTGTTAACATCAAACAAATGTTGGAGAGGTTTGGAACAAGTGGAACTCTCACACTTTGTTGAGAAGTACATAATGGTACAACCACTTTGGAAAACTGGCAGTTTCTTAAAAAGTTCGTCTATCCTATGATCCAGCAATTATACTCCTGTGAATCTACCCAAGACAAATGAAAATGTGTGACTCAAGGCTTGTACACAAATATTCATAGCAGCTTTATCATATAGCCAAATATACATCAACATGAGAATGATAAACAAACTGTGGTGAGCACCTGACACAAAATGGGACATCCAGATTCTCTCTGCTTGACCTCTGTCTTGTGGTTAGGTTTAATCAATGTAGTGGGAGGAGTATTAAGAGACCGGAGGGCAGCAGAAAAAAGAGCTTGGAGTATTTTCCCCTTTATCTCCCTGCTGTGGCATTGTTTTTAGCAATGATGTATGCTTGAGGTGCCCATCAGGAAAGTTTTCTTAGATTCAACTGCAAATTCATGCTCAACGACAAAAAGAGGCTACACTTGGAGCCAGTCTACTCAGAAGGATTTAGGACAGGAAACACAGAAAGGCAGTGTCAGGTATCCCTCTTCTGTGAGAGTTTTTGCTGCAGTCTGTGTCATCACATGTACAAGGGGTAAGGAAGCTACCCTGGCTTAAAAGCTTCATCACATCCCATAGGAGCATCATCTCTTGAGATGATCCCATAGCCACAGCATCCAAGGTCCTGGCAAGGGACATGCCCAGCCACAAGAATCACTGCTCTTAGGAAAGCCCAAAGTACAGCTTCCCCATCAGGTCTTCATAATTCTCCCAATCCAGCAAGTGAAGTGAAGTTGCCTCTTAACATTGTTGACATTCCAACTTTTATCAGATTGCCAGGGAAACAGAATATTAACTACAGCTCCAATTCTCATGCTGAAAGGGGAAAAGTTTGTTAATCCTTTGCCCACGTCCTCTGTGATTACAATTTTGGGTGGCCAATTCTTCAACAATGGCTCTAAAGCTCTCTAAACTCCAATACACTTTTTCTTCCCCCTACCCACTGGGAGTCCCAACACCTCTTACTGGCTCTTTTAAATCCATAAATAGTGCCTCTATTTAATTATCTTCCAAATCCAAGCTGGGTGTTTTTTCTGTTTCTTGCCCAGAACTCTAACTGATATACTATGTATATATCTATATATGTATGTATGTATGCATATATGTATTATGTGTGCACGTGTGTTTATGTATTTGCAGAGAAGTAGACTGGAAGGAAATGTAACGATACTAAAAAATCTTAATTATTTTATCTTATTTTTCTTAGATATTTTTGTATTTCCTGAATTTTATACAATAATTTCATAAGCAGAAAAAGGATTTTTTTTATTTTTTAAGAAAACAAAATTACTATTCCAGCAAGGCTATTTTTGTTCTGCTCTGAGAATGTGACTCTCTGTACCCAAAAGGTGAGATATTAGCCTCAGTGCTACTGGTATAACCAGCTGTGTATTTTTGAGCAAGTCACTTTCTCTTTCTGGGCCTCAATTTCTTCTGATAAAGTTTCTTCAAACTCTAATAGCTTATGAGTCTGTAATTGTCTACAGTAACACCTAAGGATATGTAACATCTTTCCTCGGTCATGATCTCTGAAAACATAGCCATATAATTCAAATATTTGAAGGGTAGAATG
The DNA here is from genome assembly GCF_000325575.1 of Pteropus alecto. Taxonomy (NCBI): domain Eukaryota; kingdom Metazoa; phylum Chordata; class Mammalia; order Chiroptera; family Pteropodidae; genus Pteropus; species Pteropus alecto. Next base: position 29,063,138 of record NW_006442109.1, on the reverse strand, counting down.
TGATGAAAGCAGGGGCTAAGAGGAAGCAAAAAAAGGTAGTCGTCGATTATGGCAAAAACTGCCCAGTGGCATATTCAAGAAGCTCTGTAATGCTAAGAGAGGTTCTGTTGTCACATCAAAGTGCCAACCAGTACTGCCTGTTTTTATGATCATCAGGAAATATTTTAATTTCTTATGAGTAAACTCTCTGATCATCCATATTGCTTCTATGTTTCTGAGTCATGTAGCAATGCCTTTATTCAGTAAAGTAAAATTCAGTTCAATAAAAATTCTTAGAATATCTAAGGAGCCTCAAGATGAGAACTGTCCCTGAGGTCAATAGGTATTTGTTGATTTGACTAATTGATTGCCAGGAGATTCTAAAGTCATCTTTAGAAAAATATCCAAGGATATTTTTCAGCAGGGGTCTCTGAAGTTAAGTAAACTCATTTCCAAAAGCCAAATACAGAGGAAATTAATCATATCTTTATAAGTTATCTGACATGCAAATAAGGCGTAAGTTAAGGGCCAGAAAAATACAGACCGGCCTAAATAAAGCCAGTCTTGTCTTGTGTTTTCAAGCTAATGCTATACTTTTCCACAGGCTACTGCTATTTCTGTTATCAGATGGATCATTTCCCTAGCAGTACTAAAAGTAGGGGAAAAATTTTTCAGCCAGATTTTTTTTATCATCTTGGAATATAGCCATGAAATGAAAGAAACCTTGACTACATAGGAAGCTTAACATAAAAAAAAAAAGAAAAGAAAGAATATAAACATAAACTTCAAAGTAATCTGTAAAACATAGGTGGCAAGAATTCCCCAGATTTAATTGAGAATGTTTGATAGGTTAACATCAGAGGCAAGTACCTCCGAAGTAACTTCTTGTTTATTCCTCAATTCAGATTTCCATGCTCTATAGGTTTTGGAAATGAGCACATGGTCAATAAGATTTCTCTTCTGGTGACTAGCACACAAAAGAAATTCCTAGATTCCTGCCTTCAACCTGTGTGTTAATTTGAAGTCAAGTGGACCGAATGGCCGTTACTGAAAATCTGCAAATCCCTGGACTCAATAACAAAACATCTTTCAGGATTACATGTTACACAGTATTTTATACTTCCTCAGTTTTAGCTAATGTTGAAACAGGAAGAAGCAAAAAAAAAAAAAACAGTTAATTGTTGCTGTCAGTAACAGCATGCTCTTGGCAAGAAAATAGATAAATACAACTACAATTTTCTTCAAATATTTGTTGGTATTTTGTTGGTCTTACCAAATTGTGTACAACTGAATCAATATTTTAAGAACAGGAAACTAAATCAAATTAAGGAGAACATTTTATTCAATTAAGCTATTTGGCTTAAGAACAAAGAAATACATCTTATCAATGAGAGCCATTTCTGAAGACCCTCTCCCAACCAGGGGGAAAAAAAAAATCTAACCATAAACTGGAATTCTTGATTGCATGAGAGATGAATAAATTACACTTCTTTGAAAGAGCCAAACTGAACAGAATTTATTATTGAATCCAGTTGCTAAGGATTTAAGAAATTGAATGTTTATATAACTCCTATATCTTAGATATTTCTAGAGAAAGCTGGAATCTGATACAGCTACAAATAAGAAATACAGTACTAAATTATGGAATCTCACTCGATTTTATGGTGGGATTTACAATACGTGGAAAGAACTAACCAATTTGTTGGATGGTTAGGAGATGGATACAGAAAGGTATGCAGAGTTAAACCGCAGATTTTAAGAAAAAATTTGCTTCAATTAGTTTGCTTTTGCTAAAATGAAATGAAAATAAAAAGCAGATGTAAAAACTGTAACCACATAATATTATTCACATTACAGCAATAACAGTAACATGCCATACTTTCTTCTGAATGTGACCACATGCTTTGTTTTACGCTAAGGGAATCAGAAATGTAAAAGCCAAATGCTGCTTCTAAAACATTGCCATAAAGTTAAGAGCCAGGCCATGGCATCTACATAGAGAACATTGTAATCAGCAAGCTCATTAGGAAAAGGTTTCCTCTCTGCCTCTTTTACAACAACCAACACCTCCATGATCTTCCAGTCACATTTCTGGAGTCCCTCAAATTATTCTCACTCAGGTATATTTGTCATCCTAGGCTCATGTGCTTACCAACTAAATACCTTATAGTTACCATAGACAGATTAGTAAGAAAGTCTGTGTACTTCAACTTGTTTGGGAAACTATTTTCTTGACCAAAATTTTAAAATCTCCAAAGGAATTTTTTAAATATCATGTCTTCATGAAATAATCTTTTCTTTCTCTGTGCTCTCCCAGCATATACTTCCTGTACTTTTCCTAAGATCAGTTCCCACACTGTGGTACTTTTTGTTTCATTGTGTGGTCACTCCACAACTTGTTCTGTGTTTACATCCTATCCTCCAGTATCTTATAAAGGTCAGATTTGAAGCCACATACTAATCTGGATACTTAACATCAACAACTGCCAGCATCTCCTATGAAATAAGCAGGCATCCAGTCATGTTTTGATGGCTTGTACAGGGACTGGACAAGTAATAGAAATGCATGCAGTAGGCCTCAGGGCCTGTAATATAATAGGAGTGGTAGATACTGTAGCAACTGGAGAATTTGTGCTCCATAAAAAGCTTAGTTGCTACTCAGCACAATCTTATAGTTGGTCAAGCAAGGATTCAAACCTAATCTTGCCAGATTTTCTAATTTTTCAACTAGAAACTTGGATTTTTATATTGGTTTACCCAAAAATGGGTAAAAAAAGAAAAAAAAGAAGATTGTTAACCTTGTGTGGGCTTGGAGAAAGGAAACCCATCAATGAGCTAAATTTGCCCTGCAGGCCACCAGTTTTTGACCTTCTACTATATAATTGAAGTCTTCTCCTGGGCCTCTCACCCCTTCTGCATCAATCACTAGTTCTTCTTTCTCCTCTCCTGTTCCTCACTTGTGGAAATGGACTTTCTTGATATTCCTTCTGCATGTGCTTTCTCTCTCTCTCCTCTGAACCACCACAGCACTCTGCTTATAGCCTTCTATTCTGCTACCTTGTACCACAGATACCTATGTATAACTTGTGCCTCCTGTAATAAATTCCTTAAGTCATTTTATTATTATTATTATTATTATTATCATCATCATCATCATCATCATTGGTTGAATTCTAAATCATCATCATCATCATCATCATCATCATCATTGGTTGAATTCTGTCAGACATTATACAAAGCACTTTATATGTATTAACTTATCTACCCTTTAAAAAGAACCTTAAAGAATAATATCATTATTAATATTTTATAGATGAGGAAACTTAGGGTTGGAGTGTTTCAAATTAATGCCCAAGTCTTGGAACTAGTAAGTGAAAGAGTCACAACTTGAAGAGAGACTTTTGACTCCACAGTTCTATATTTATTTGCCTGACTTATCTTTAAGTGCCTTATAATTATTCACACACAGTGAGCACTTGATTAATACTTGTTGAATTGATTGTCAAAAAAACAGAAATTTATATTCTACTTAAAAGACATTCTTTCTTAGGGAACATAGAGAAAAATTACTGATGAGTTAATGGTTTGCAGAAGGGTTAAAAATAAAAATAACATTCACTATAAATATTTGTAGTTCAGCAACAGATTGGAACCCATTTGTCAACTGAATAGACATGCCAGGTTTATCCAAGATACTTCTCAGTGTATTTATTCAAAAAGAATTCCAATCCAAAAATAATATCCATATAATAATTTGCTATGTTAGCATTTCTGCCTCAAAAATTCAATATGCTGGTTCTAGTTAGAAATGAGAAAATGCCAAGAGGAAATTGAACAAAAGCTCAAAAGATATTCTATTTTTGCATGCAAGAAGCATTAATTATTTCTTTTCAGCAACTATAATGCCACATTTCTGTTTCTGCATCCAATGGAAGTCTCAAAATGCAGTTTCCTCTTTTCTTTCTAAATATATGTTGTTTCACACAAAAATATATAATCGCTATACATAACAACTAAGTAACGTACTGGTTTTCTCTTTTATTATTTCTTAAATTTTTTTATCAGAATCACAAATGTAAACTCTGAAAATGTGATTTAGTGGACCATGACAGAATCTGACCAGGGTCATGCTTTATTCAAAGTCCTAATGGCTAAACAAATCTCTAAATTCTCAGTCTCTTTCAAGAATAACATTTGACAGCCATGAACAAAAGACATTTTCTATCTTTAGGATCATTACTTATTTAGCTTTGAGATATCAGCTATCCTTGAAATCTAACAACTATAACAACAACAAAGTCAGCTATTGAACATGAAACTGAACATGAAGCTGAACAACATGAAAAGAACAAAGAATATTACCCCTGAACAATTGTATTCCTCCATCTTGGCTTCTTTCTTTTAGGAAATGGCACTCGATAACATAAATAAACTAGCAACATAATTAGTGTCAAAGTCCTTGGGGTACATTTGGGTAGGGACAGAGATTCCGATTTTGTTTTCCAAGAACTCTGATCCCAATCCAGAAATCTGTGGTTTCCACTAACCCCACTACTGCTGTGTAGAGGGTTCAGAAGCAGCTGTGCCTGGCCCTTAGAAACATAACCTAAGGAAGTTGAGTTGGCTCCGTAAAGGTTTGCCAGTGACCAAACTTTCTTTGGAACATTTTAATGCTGCTCTTTTCCCCTGAGGTAGTTTCAACTGGCCCAAAGCCAAATCCTTAATCTTCAGTTGATAGCTTGGAGAAAAGATTCACTATAAAGCAGAATTATTCCCTGTAGACTACTGATATTTAAATCTTTTTAAGGAACAAGAAAACCATATGCATCTAAGACTGTACAGAAAATGATTTGGTGAAGTTTTCGTAAAACTGGTAGAGGGTTACTAGAATAACAAATGACCTGCCATTTTCTCTTCAGGTGAAAACTACCTACCACCCACTCCCAAACTAGATCCCACGAAGTACTAAAATATAGGTGGGAAAAAAAATATTTTACTTTTTGCAAAGCTACTATTATTCTTCCATTTTTCTACACTTTCCACTATCTGTGTAAAGAATATTTGAGGGAACTATCAAGAGAGGAAACATATTTATTTCAAATCCCTCACAGGAGCGAAGCCATAAACGTAGTGAGCAGCACTGCCTGATGTTAAATTAAAGAAGCTAGAATAATGTGGCAGGACAAGGGACACGTGGCTGCCATTGTTAACACCTAGAACTAGACAAATAAAGAGAGATAAGGTTCTCAAAGGACTAAAAAGTACTATGTCAATTTTCTTCCCTCTCCTCCCTCCTGACATGATCAAGAATTAGGTTAAATCATAAAGAAATAACAATATTAAAATAAATATCTCCATCCCAGCATACTGCCGACTGAAATAAAAATAAATAGAAAGTGGAAGTCACCAAAGGAAAATATACAGTTATGGAAATTACTATCACTGCAGTTGTAGTCATGGAAAAAGCAATCAGAAAGAAACTTCTTTAGTTAATGAGCAGACTGTCAAATGTGAACTAGCTTTAGCTCACATGAACCTGAACAGTCTACACACTCTTGAGTTAATTATACCTGGTCATTCTCATTTTCCAGTCTTGGAGAAAAGCTGAAGGTTATGGGGAAGGTTGCAGAGAGTTCCTGGAGTTTAGTATCGATTTCAGCAAGCTGCTGATGCTGGGTAACTGCAAGTGTATATCCTTCTCCTGGGACCAGCCAGCCAGACTGATCGCCCTAGGAGGAAACAAGGGTCATAGAGTTAATCCATGTTATGCTTTTTCCAAAATATACCTTTCAGATTGCTACATCAGTGCTCAGGACTTTGCAAAAACAAATGAACAATATGAAATAAAGCAAAAACACAGCATTAACATTGGGGCAGTGAAAGAAAAAAATTAAATAGTTTATGGTTTCATTATCTGCCAGCTCTTCTAAAGCATCTTCTTACATGTTGTAGGTTTTTTCCCCGCTATAGAATAAATCTCTTAGCCTCACAATCTGGTTCTCATAACATTCTCATTTCTCCACTTTGAAAAAGTGATTGTGATATGTTGAACAGGGAGAAACCAATGTTTATCCTATAATGAACGTGGTATTTTCAAAATTTGTCCTTGAAAAGTAACATAGGATCTATAAACTCAGTTGTTTGGAGTTTATGAGCTTAATTAATCACCTAACTCCTCATTCAACTAATAACAGTCTCATGATAGGTTAAAACCCATTCATAACATTCATTCAAAAATCTCATACTAAGTGCCTACCGTATGTAGGTATTACATTGGGCACTTGTGATTCAATGTGAATCTCACAAATTTCTGCCCTCAATGAGTTCTCAGTCTCTTGGCAGCAAAAACTTTAACAAGATGTAAAGCATGCTGGTAAGCCTAGGATGCCATAGGAACTTAGAAGGGTTGACTAACCTGTTAGTTGGACAGGAAGGGACAAAGTGGTTGGAGAAGGCTTCCTGGAGGAAATAATCAATCTTAATCACATCTTAATCAAAGAAACAATATGATCAGCCATGTACTTTAAAACTGGAGCTGGTGAGGGCAAGACTCAAGGCAAAACACCCAGTTAAGAAGCAAAAGCCATCATCGAAAACAAAAGTGATGAGCATCTGAACTAAGGAATGTTTCCTGGGAAAGCAGAAAATAAGACAGATTCCAAAGACACTTAGGAAGTAGAATTTATAGAATCTGGATATACTTTGATAGAATAGTAACGGGAAGAGGAAAGATCAAAGATAAAAACTAAATTCTTGATTTTGTCAACTAGGAGTGATGGTGGTCATGTTGACCAAACTAGGGAACACAGGAGATATAGTAGATTTGAGAAGAAAAATGATAATGAATTCTGTTTGGGACCTTTTGATATTCACAGATGTCCCCAGGAGGTCCACAGATTATGTTAGGTAGTTAAATATATTTGTCTGAAGTTCAATATAGAGATCTGGATTGGAAATAAGTATTTTGGACTCACCCATCTATCTATAGCAGTTAAAACCATTTGACCATGGGAATGGGTGAAGTCACACAGGGAAGTATGTAGTATGGGGACAGAAGAATCACGAAGAATGCTTTTAGAATAAAAGGGCAGGTAGAGGGTAAAGAAGCTTATGAATTTCATACATTTTGGCTTTGTGACTCTAATACCAGGAATCAATCCCTAGGTGGTAACCAGAAGAAATATACACAAAAAATTTACGCATGAAGACTTATATTTGTCTCCCTTCAACCCCAACGTGCAATCTCCCTTCTTGCTTCAGTAAAACAAACACTGAA
>NW_006442109.1:29037176-29055870 GCF_000325575.1 Pteropus alecto | reverse complement strand
CTTTCTCCCTACCTACTGGCATCAAGAAGACAAGCAAAAGGCCTTTGATTTAGCCAATCAGACCTTGACTCTTGAGGGAAAGAAAGATGCAAAGATATAGGGAAAGTAGGAAAGTGATTCAAGGCGACAGCAGTAGCAGTAAATATCTAGTGTTGGTGGCACTGAAAGTGACAACAGTAAACATCTAGCAGGAGTGTCTGGTGACTGTCATGCAGCTCGTAAGCAGGCTCTTTCTAAGAAGTTTCTATGACCATGTTTCTGGCCAACCTTGATATCTCCTGGTTTACAAACCTGGTTCTCCAAATTTCCCACTGAGTTTATAAGCTACCCAAGCATCCCAACAAATTTGTTTTCTGGTTTTTTAAACAAAATCCACCTCTTGTTTCTTGGAAACCAGAACACAGACTGATATGTTTTTTGCCATGTTATTTATGATATAGAACAAGGGCAAAAAGCTCAAATGTCTAAAAATATAGAAAAAGTGAGTAGACTATAGTATATCCATACAAAAATATGACATAGTAATAAATATTTTAAACACATACACTTGTAAGGTAGAATATGAAGTCATACATAATTATTTTTCAAATAATATTACCTAATTACTCACAAATGAGAAACTCTGGTTAATTTTTCCTAAATAAAAGTGAAATAAATACTGTACGACCTAAATGAGAAATAATAAAAAATCACAAAAAAGTAAAACTATGGAATCACAATAACTAATTGATTCATAAATTCTAAATCCTTATCTGAATTCTTATCTTTTTTAATGACACGGGAGGTAAAAGAACGTGTTAAATTAAATTCAAATGAAATTTAAAATGCTTCATGCACTGTATAATTACAGAAGGAAATTATATGTAATATGTAGTAGATGGTATCATGTTTTTCTGTCTGTCTTGCACCTTCTAGACACCCTTGCTATTTGAGGGAAATTTCAAAAGGAGCCTTGCCTCCCTATTAGAGAACCCATAAAATGCTTTTCACCCCTGCCTCCTTTACAATGAGGGCTCAAGCCGGTAACCGGGGGTCCACAACCAGACTTACATATTCAGTACTGATTTAGATGTGAGTAATTTGATATCTGATGTAAAACCCATTTTTCTGGGGAGGGTGGCAGTAGAGGCATCTGGCTTTGGAGAATGCCATTAGTTGCAAGTATGAGTTCCCAACATACAAGGAAATCTTTAAAAAATTCTAAGTATTCAAGAGAGAGTCAAGAGAATATTACATCCACACACTTATACATGCCACTATAAAGAACAACCAGAAGCAAGAATTCTGGGGAACTAAAACATAATTATCATTTTAGTCACCTGTACGTTGCACAGGCATTTCTCAGAGATGATGTGGTGAGGTACTCCATAAAGAAAAGGGTACACAGAAGTTTGAAAGACTACAGCAAATTTGAGGAATAGCTAGAAGTTTGATACAATTTGAGAATACCGTAAATACGTCCCCTCTTCAAAGTGTTCCTAAATTCTTCCTGTAACACTTTATCTCTTCCTCCTCTGAATCCCCTCTATTCCAAAATGAGCCACTATCTATCTGGCTTTACAGAATTTTTGTATAAAATATCTATCTCTCATGCTGGATAATAAGACAGGACCCTCTTTTTCCTCAGAGAACTTGCAGAAAAATCTCTCAGCAAATATTAGTTTAAAAAACAATAATAACCATAAAACAACAACAACAATCTCTAAAGAAGGCTGAATAACTAAACAGCAGAATAGACATGATTGAAACCCGATCTTGAAAACTGTAAAATGAGATCATATAAGCAAAATGACAAAAACGATGAAGATTATGAGAAAAATGTTATAAGATCTAGAGGGGAGATCCAGAAGTTTCTATACCCATCTATGGCAGACACTTGTACATTGACTGACCTAATCCTCATTTCTAATTTTCTTCTTCTTTGCCGTCTTCTGCTACAAAAACGAAGAAGTGAAATACCTGAATCCCCAGTAACACTTAAAGCAACATACAAGAAGAATGGCTATGTGACACAGCTTGGCCAGTGACATGCAGATGGAAGTCCTAGGGACACCATACCTTCCCAAATGAAAAAGCAACGCCTCAGAGGAGTGTCTGTCTCTTACCCTTCCCCTCTTTCTTTCTGCCTGGAAAATAGACACATTTACCTATAGATATACCAGCAATCTGGCAAACCTAAAAACAAAACCACACTAAGAATGTTGAGCCAGAAAATAGAAAGAAACTAGCTGCTTATACCTGGATTTCTAGTTACAGAAGAAAAATAAATTCCTTACTTGCTTAAGAAACTTGATAAAGTTTTCTGTTACTCACAGCCAACCACATTCCCAACTGATATTCTATTTTACAGACAGCCTGAAAGGAGAGAAAAGAGATGATAAAAGGGAAGAAATAATTGAAGATAATTTTCTGAACTGAAAAAAGACTTGAATCTTCTGACAAAAAGGGCCTACAAAGTACCATGCCGGAACAAAAATGTTTTTAAAGACACATATAAGCATGTTCTGATAAAACTAGTGAACTCAAAAATAAAAAGAAAATCCTATGTGCTCCCAGAAAAAAAGAATTTTGCATCTAGAATTTACTTACCACCATTTGAAGAAACCATTTGAAACTGTCATTCAAATGAGGGAAAAATAAATAAATTTTTGGCTATATAAACACTCAAAAATTATTTCTTAGGGGAAGTTTCAAAAAAATTCCAGAAAAATAATTCAAAAATAAACAATTAGTTAAGCCTAAATACACAGTTAATGATGTAGCTAAAAATTCGTTGAGAAATATTCCTAAAATATAAGTATACTGGTTTTAAAGGTAAAAACTTATAATATTCTGGAACTAAAATTCCAGGTAATTTCAATACATTCTGGAGGAGAGGAAATAGGAGGAAAGGGAAAAAAGCATACCAAAGATCCTGTTTTGTTAAGCTATGAGACTTTAGAGACTAATTATTGAAGTTGAAAAGAAAATATATGTTTTAATGTATTTTAAAAACTTAAGGGTTAACAGTACCAGATCAGAAATAAGATGCTGAATTTTCAGAGGATCAGGGGTAGAGGGAGTAAAATTAAGAAAACAAAAAATAATAATAAGTGAAATATAAAATAGGATATCAGGAAAAGGTCCAAAAATTGTCAGTGATCATAAAAAAATACATAAATTAAATATCCTTATTAAAAGATAAAGAATAAGGAAATAATAATGAAAGATAAAGAAACAAAGATAAAGACACAACAGCAATAAAACTCCAGGTATATGGTATCTGTAAAAGATCTACCTAAAACTAAGTGATAGAAAAGAGTTTAAAATAAAGAGAGAAGACAAAAGTATTTTTAAAAAATTAACATATGAAAGGCAGTATTGATAACAAAAATGCATTGTTAGGGCATTCCTAGGATATATAAGGAAGCTCTATTATGCCATAGTTTGGTGCCCAGAGGATCAGTGGGCAGTAGCTGGCCCAACTTCATAATTAATGACAAAACCAAGAGTGAGACTCAGGTTCCTTCATTCTTACTGTTACCTTAGCTTTTATTAATAAGATAAACAAATTACCACGAATGCTAAAGCTAAAATATCTCAGAATTATGTGGGCATTTCTCAGTCCGTCTTATCTACTCCGTGCCCCAGCTCCACAAAACACACTGAAGCTAAGAGGCATGGCTGTCCTCTGGATTGGCAGGGGACCTCCCTGGGCAATCTCACCAGCCCCAGGCATAGCAACACCTTCGTCTGTTCATGGACACAGCCCCCATTAAGCCTTCACCATTTCAGAAATTATAGAGAGGTTGGAGTCTGTGATGCCCTGCAGATTTGCTTTGGTTTAGGGAGAGGGACGGGGATAGAGATTTTGTTTGCCTACACAGAATTTTAATAGAATTAGTGGTCAACATTTAAAAAGAGGAAAATTACCCATACAAATCTGCATTTCTACCATCTCTTGACAAATTGGAGGACCCAGGCAGCGCTGGGCTAGGATTCCTGCTAGCTGATGCTCAGTGCTGGCGCCCAGAGACTGGCAGGCCCTTCCCCACTGGCCACAGGTATTGCTGCCCATGCACTGCTTTTGAACCAAGAGCAAAAACTACTCCCTGAACCTACATGTCTTCAGCTGGGTTGCCTAGATGCAGAGCTGAGATAGGGATTCTTGTTCAAGTGACTTATTGGGGGGAGGGGTGCTTTCAGGAGAAGGGATCTGAGAAGCAGGCTAGGCCATGGGAACGAAGCCAGGCAAGGATATGGTCTCAGTTGAAGATCAGCTACCTGACTCTTGGAAAGCTCTAAAAGACAAACTGCACCACAGAATTAATCTCATTTTGAGTCAGAGGGCGGGGTAGGGGAGGGTATGCTGTCCTGGGCTGCTCAGCTCCCATTTAGCCCAGGGTGACTCTCCAGGAAAGGAGATAGCTGTGCACCCTTGGCACAGGCAGGGGGATGGATGCGCAGAGCCATGCCAGGTAAAAGAGATCTGGACAGGGTGTCAGCAGCATTCACTACATCATGTCTCTACTAAACAGGGGAATAAAAACTAGATGACAGGTCTAAGGGCTTTTAGAAACACAGGAGACTGTATTTCTTTGTGGAAGTAAAAAATACTGCTATGCGTTTAGTGTGCAAACAAGTGCAAATCCAGAGCCACTGCACTCTTTATGTGACCAGTCCTATAAATACCCACACTTGCACCCTGTTTTACATGTTGTTCCATCTGCTCAGACTCAGTCTGTGCTCTGCAGACTCCTCGGGGAACTGAATGCTCAATGTTAACTGGGCAGGAGCAGGACAGTGTTCTTAAGGATTACTGAAGACTAAACTGAAATATCACAGAGCCAGTTAGAGATAATAAGATATGTCCAAAATAAAAGGATACAGAGAAACACATTATATGTCATCAATGACTAAGCCCATAACATCACAAGCAGAGGTTATTATTGTGATAACCAATGTGTAGTCACTCTTACAATGACATAAAATAATCCTTTGAGAGTCAATAATGAAATGACCAAGAATAAATTTGAAAATTTCAATAAAAATAAATTTGCGAAACAGGACTTTTTAAAGTCAGAGAATATTGTCTCATGATTTGAAAAATTATTGTAATTTTATGCTAATGGATCAATAACATAATAAAAAATAAAAATTAAGAAGTAGAGAGGTCATTGAATATCAGAGTTTACATACCTCAGAACTGGACAGCCCCGAATCTTTATCATCTAAGTCCTTCAAAAGTTCAACCAGCCTTTTCTTCTCTCTGTCAATCATAAACACTGGTTTTCCTTGATTCTTGGCCAACTACAGAATATATTAATGAAAATTATTAAATACTCAAAGCAATTCATAGTTCAGGAAAATTAAAATGAAGCCTGAAGTTTCTACAGTACAGATACACTAAGGTAAAAATTTAAGAGATTAGGCATTTTTCATTTGCTAGGTAATTTTACTTTATGTCAAATTTTTGGCATAGGTCCATTCTCCAAGCAAGTTATTTTCCCACTATAAGCAGGCCCTCATGTTAACTATTCCAACAAACATTTTATTTAAAAAAATAAAATAAAACAATAAACAGTTTGCAAACCTCCCTTTATATTATATCAATGCAAACACATATTTGCTGGGGCATTTGAAAGGAATCTTCTTGCCACTTCTTATGTGGCATATATCTACTAAATGAAATTGCTTTTAAATTTCAAGAATATCATATCAGGAGTTTAAGTAAAGATTCAGTTACTAAATGTTAAAAAGGAAAAAGAGAAATTTATAGTGGAGCTGCTGTGTCAGCAAAAACTTGGATACTGGAAAAATACTACTGCTTTTAGAAAATTAAACAATAAATCAACATATAATGGGCCAGCGTGAAGAGACAGATCAAGTAGGAGAAGGTTTCCTTCAGGTCACAGGAACAAAGAGCACAGAAAAACTGAGAGTCCCAAAGTCTAGTCTCGGCAGTAGCAGGCTGACCCATGAATCCATTCAATATGGAAAAGACATGCCAATTGTAGAACAAGGGCCAGGCTTGAACTATGAAAAAATTATTTAACTCTCTCTTCTTATTAATACTTTACACTTAACTCTCTCTTCTTATTAATACTTTATACTTTTCTAATAACTTTACCACCTCAGTGGTTTACCATGAGCCAAACTTCTGTCCACTGTACTTATATTTCTTGCTGTAAATTAATTAATTAGCATCCTGGTCTAATATAGGAGCCCCTGTGCCCTTGGTTAATCTGAGTCTGCCTTGAGAACAGTCAGGCTGCAGGGCCTGTAAGACCAAGGTCAAGTCTTTGAAGCATGGAGCTAATCAAGGCAAGTGACAAGTGAAGGGCTGCCAAGAGACTCAGCTGGTGGACGATGCTTACCTACAAGCATCTAAATGAGATTTCGAGTACTGTCAGAGAGTCTTCTTCAGCTCTGCCAGGAGCATTTTCCATTCAAATTTCTAAAGCACTAGCTATAAAATCAGTTGCCTTACTTTAAAAAAGCAATTTTACTAATATGTAATTTAAAATCTGGAAGACTTCTTTTAAAGCTCTCATCTCAATAAATGTTTTTCAAATTGCAGAAACCAGATTCATTTCTGGATAGCAAAATAAATGTATTGAGCTATTGTTGGAATTTTTAAAAGGGACACAATAGGACAGGATAGGATAGGATTGAATACAAAAAGCAAAGTTAAGTACTGGTTCATAAAAACTTTTCTCTCAGTAATACATGCTGTTTAAATTACATATACAGGTATCACAGTCAAGAAAAATTATTTAAATATATTGAACACAATTATTTCTATTTTTGCCACTCATTTAGTTCCACATTCTGGCTTCTAAATTTCTAAGTACATACCTCAATGTTTCTCTTAATAAAATCCTGGCTGTGTTTACCCCTGAGCTCAATCTTTTCTGTATTTGAGAAAGGTTTCTTTTCTGCTTTGATCAATGACTCATTTCTTTCCACATCATAGGTAAAATCTGATATTAAAAAAGTTTGACATTTTTTCATAATTACAATTGTCCGTTATGCTAAAATTTTACCTTAAGCATATATTAAAATATATAAGAAATAAAACACACATAGAAGAACCTCTAAATTCCAGATCCAGAAACCAAATAATACATAGATTTATTAAAAAGATAAACGTGCTACATAATTTGCAATGAAGTTCACATAAAACTTTTATTATTCATTAACATGTATCAAACTTTTTGCTGTTGATTCCTTTGTAATCATGGAAAATATAAAAAGAACTTCAAGAGATACATGTGAAGGAGAAACCTTTGATATTATGGGAATTTTAAAATATATTTTATTTTAGTCTTCATATGAAACAAAACTTCCCCTAAAGACTAGAGGCATTTCCTGCTCTTCTATTAATTTGCCATCACCCTTTCTGAACGATAAACTTTTTGTTCAAACCTGTCTTTTAAGTGAGGTCTGGGCATAAGCGTCCTTGATGTTCTACATCCCATGTACACAAATCCCTAGAGCCCATCCTAGTCCATCAGTTTTCTCAACCTTTGAAAGGAGGTTTAAAAAAACCTTCTTTTTATTTGTTTTTCAAGTTGCAGAAACCAGATTCATTTCTGGATAGCAAAATAAATGTATTGAGCTATTTCAAAGGTTGAGAAAACTGATGGACTAAGTCAACCTTCTTTCAAAGAAGGTTTAACTCAACCTTTGAGTGCTCAAAACAAGGGTAGAAAAATACTTTTGGACTCTTACTCTCTTTATTAAATATCTTGTTTTCACTGTAGTCATGTTTAAAGTATTTAAAACAAGATCATGTGAATCCCTCATTAAAGCTCAAAAAATATGCATAAAGAAGAATCTTCTTAAATGACAAATGGAGTCCACCCTACAAGATAGGATATATTGCCACATGAAAGTCCAAAAGGGAAAAACACTAGCCAGTAGCTCAAGGTTTACTTAAAAGTGATCTTTGTATTATAAGAGAGGTTACCTCAATGAAAAGGATTAAGGGAGAGTCAATTTGTGTATTTAGAGCTAATTATCCAAGATTTAATACAAATTTAATAATTAAAGAATAAATTTTCACAACAATAGCTGGAAAGAACCAGGAAAAGAGTAAGATCTTTGGACTTAAATTCTTTTCAAATAAAAACTGAGTAAAAAAAGTCTTACTAAAATTTAAGTTACAGGTTTCTAGACAAATCTGTGCTTTATGATTGGGGTTTTATTTTCTAATCAGTAACATAATTTTTTAATGGACTACCAATAGTTAGAGTATGAGTTACTTTTTTGGTGACAGGCCTCCTTAGATATAAAATATATAACTTTTTCCCATAATTCAAGTTGTATTAGCCTTTTAAGTTGAAATATGAGGTTTATTCTTTCAGTTGAAGATTCATATACTCTTAAATAACACAACATTAAAATAATTCAAATTAAATGCATCCACATCTACATTTATAAGAGTTTCTTTAAAATACACTTTTAATAAATTATAAGAGAAAACATTGGAATGTCTGGTCAGAATTTTCTTACTAGAAATGTCCTCGTCTTCTCTCCATCCTGCTGATGATCCATGGCAGAAAGTGCCATGCTCCTTTAGTGACCCCAACCATTGCTAGGTTGGACAAGTTGGTTAGGCCAGTGGTAGGCCCCTAACCCAACCCAAATCAGATCAGTTGGTCTCTTCTCTAAGACTTTGAAATAGTCTCCTTCTCAATGATTACCTACAGAATATGCTTTTGGGAATCAAAAAAGCTGTCTACCACCAGAATTCTTTCCATAAATTTTCTCTTTTCCTTAAGCTAGATTTTCATTACTTGCAGCCATCTTTTCTTTAACTCTTTATTAGGTAAAAAAAATTTCAAACATCCCAAAGTAGAAAAATGGTATAATAAACACTCAACAACTAACTTCAACAATGACTAACTCATCACCAATCTTGTTTTGTCTAGAACCTCACCAACTTCTATCTACCTCCGGATTAAATCACATCAAATCATTTCATCTATGACTATTTCTGTATACAGCTAGCATTTTCTTGTGACAATATAGAAAATTACACAAATTAAAACTTACCTTGACTGACATTCTGTATACGGTTTTCATATTCTTCTGGTGGTACTTGAGTGTGAAACACGGAGAAAAAGGTATCTTCATGCTCACAGTGAGAAGGATCTATTGATTTTTAAAAAATCATTTGTTTAATACATATAAAATAAATAAGAAAATGCCTACATGAACAGTTGTTTAAAATAAAAGATAAGAAATAATATTCTCTGCAGTTTTCTTCAATCCCCTCCACACACATTTCTTAAGACAATATCAATTCCAGATAAAAATTATAATCATCTTTGTGTACATGAGCCACTGAAACAAACAGCAGAAATCAAGACAGTCAAATAACATTTCTCTAGAACTTCTATGCATAGAGGATGTACAAGGGTGTGCCAATGTATCTAAATTCCAACACTCATAATACAGAGATTATGCATACTGAGTAACTTTGTGTTTTTCTTTTTTCTTTTAGATCCCCAAGGTGAAGATTTTAAATCTATGGTCAGTCATTAAGATAAAAGAACGTTTGAAAGAGAAAACCCAGGAGATTCTTAGCAGTTAGCTCTCTTGTTTTGTGATTTATTCTCTTAGGCTAATCCCATAAAGAAATTAGAAGTTCTGTTTTTCAATTCTTTGTTTTAATGTAAATTATTGTATGTTCTTCTATTAGTTAATTTAGACAATATATATTTGCAAGAATCTGATAACATAAATAAGTAGCCTCTATTTTAAGTCTGTCTCTATGCCTTAACATGAGAGAATCTGCCAGGTTGTGGCACAGAAATGTTTTTGCTTCATAAAACATGACAAGTCTTGAAGAAATTACAGGATCCACAACCTATCTCTGAAACAAACCTGATTCAAGCACCCCTCTGAGTTGATACAGACAAAAGAAGCAGGCAAAAGATATTTTCACTACAACACACAAACATCACTAAATTCAAAATACACAACTTCACACAATAAAGGCAAATTCCAGTTCCCTAAACTGGAATTCATAATAATAATGCAGCATCAGTGGGATTGCATTGCAATTTTAATCTTTGTACAATCTTTGATGAGTTAATCTAGCAAATTAGTGATATAGGCCTTAGAGGGAAAGGAATAAGTTATTCAAAAGATGAGAAGGTTTAAAGTTCTTTTCAAACTTTAATTTTTTTGCAACCACTATTATTAAGGGTCTTAAATATTCATTAAAGCAGGCTCAGCAAGTCAGCAATTAGGCTATATTTTATTATAGGTTTAAGTTACTTTATATACTTAGAGTGATAATATATTTATTTTTGATCCCATAATTCCTTTTAAATAGCAGTTTCACTCAATTATACAGTAAAGCCCCTATAAAAACACAAAAACATAAATAGTTGTAATACTAAAAACTATTACAGTAAGATGATATTTGAGGATTTTAAACCTAGGGGCTTCTCCTAGGCTGAAATTATTCTTGTGACCTTGTCATTCATCACCCAGTCTTGGTAATATTGGTGGTATTTGTTGCCTCAGATGGAAGGTGGGTACAGCCTAGAACAAAGGCCTCATAGCTCAGCTTTGGATTTAAAAGATAACAGTTTTGAAAGTCAGGCATTCAATTGCAGGAGTTTAACTCCTTGAGGAAAAAAAACACTAATGTAGAAGAAATAATGGAATTAGAAAATAATTGATATAATAACTGATTCAGGTAAGAATCATCAATGGGTGATAAAACTAGTGGTTGAAAGTTCGAAGAATAACACGATAATAGCCTCAGAGTATCTCCTCACAAGATAACTTAATCAGCACATAAGAAAAAATAGTATCTTTAACAGTGGAGAAGGCTAACAGAAACATAACCAAGTGATCGAAGTTAACATCGCCAGTAATGGGACCATCAACATCATGTGCTTTATGATAGGATCCATTGAGAAGGACACAGTTATCACTTCTGTAAGATTCTTACCAAAAACACATAACCTGATATACCTGAAACTAATATAATATTTAAGGTCATCTGTAATTGAAAAATTTTTCTAAATTTTAAATGCATAACCTGCACCAAATAGTGTGGAAACAAAAACAAACCCAAACTAGAAGTGGTCCACAAAATTACACATCTGTAGTCTTCAAAATGCCAATGTAAAAAAAAAAAAAAAAAAAAAAAAAACAAAGAATAACTAAAGAGCTATAACAACTAAATGCAATACGTGATCTGAGATCTCCTTTTGCTATGAAAGATATTAGTGGGACAACTGACAAAGAATAAATAAAACCTGTAGACTGGATAAAAATATTGTATTAATGTTAATTTCCTGATATGTGTGTGTGTGTCCATCCCCCTCATTTCCCCTTGTGCACAAGGAAAAGTTCCTACAAAGATACAGTGAGAAAGTGGCCAACTGCAAGGAAGAGAAACCTCACCAAAATAAAAAAAAGTCCAACACCTTAATCTTGAACTTCTAGCCTCCAGAATTACAAGAAAATAAATGTCTACTGTTAAGCCATCCAGCCTATGGTATTTTTATATGGCAGCCCTACCAGACTAAGATTTTAAGAGCAAATGAAATGAGCTTGATTAACTTAACTGAAGAAGCTAGAGAAAACAATAACAAAACAAGTTCAAGAAAAGAAATAATAAAGAACTAGAATTAGCAAAAAAAAATTTTCAAAACTGCTTCTTGAAGGAATAAAAAGAAAAATCTGCAAGTACAATGTTAAAAAGAGAAAATATAAATTATAACCAAGATAACATGGTATTGATGAAAGAACAGACACATAGGCCAATGAAATATAACAGAGGATTTAGAAATTGACCCACAAAAATATGGTCAACTGATCTTTAACAGAGCAAAGGCAATTCAATGGAGAGAGGAAACCTCTTCAACAAATGGTGCTGTAACAACTGGATGTTCATATGCAACAAAAATAAGAATCTAGACATAGACCTTACATTTTTCACAAAAATTAACTCAAACTGGATTAAACTTAAATGTAAAATGCAAAAGCTATAAAACTTCTAAAAGAAAACATAGGGGGAAAGTTTATGTGACCTTGGGTGTGGTGATGACTTTTTATAGTCAATACTAAAAGCATAATCCATGAAATTAAAAATTGATAAGTTAAACTTTATTAAGATTAAAAACTTTTAATTGCTCTACAAAAGACACTATTAAGAAAATGAAAACAAGCCACAGGCTGGGAGAAAATATCTGCAAAATACATATCTGATAAAACATTTGCATCCAAAATATACAAAGAATTCTTAAAACTCAACAGTAAGAAAAAAAAGCAATCCGGTTTTTAAAACAGGCACATGATCTAAACAGACAACTCACTAAACAGACAACTCACAGATGGCAAATAAGCATCTGAAAAGCATCAAAATTGTTTGTCACCAGGGAAATGCAAATACAAATTTAAACAATAAGACACCAATATATACCTATTAAAATGGCTAAAATCAAAAAAACTGACATTACCAATTGTTGGCAATGATAAAGAGCAACAGTAATTCTCATTTTTTGCTGGTAGAAATGCAAAATGGAACAGCTAATTTAGAAGACAGGCAGTTTCTTACAAAGTTAATCTTAACATATGATCCAGCAATTCTGCTCCTAAATAATTACCTAAACGAATAAAAATTTACGTCTACACAAGAATCTGTACACAAATGTTTAAAGCAGCTTTATTCATAATCACCAAAAGCTAGAAGCAATCAAGATACCTTTCAATAGGCGAAGTGATAAACAAACCAAGGCATAGCCAATGGTATATCCATAGAATGAAATGTTATTCAGCAACAAAAAGAAATTAGCCATCGAGCCACAAAAAGACATGGATGAATCTTACTAGTGAAAGAACCCAATCTTAAAAGGCTACATACTGTACGATTCCAATTATATAACATTTGGAAAAGAGAAAATTGGAGACAGTAAAAAGATCAGTCATGGCTAGGGGTTTGTGGGAAGAAAGGAGGGTTGAATGGGAATTCACACGGAGGATCTTTTAGGGTGGTAAAGCTATTCTGTATGATACCACAATGGTGGTTACATAATGCTATGTATTTTTGAAAACCACTAACTTCATAGGACAAAGAGTGAACCTTAATGTATATAAATTTTCAAAAGATTATTCAGGATATCACAGAATCCCAGATGGAATGCAGAATTTAACAAAACAATCTAACTCTTTTACAAATGCATAAAATAAATTCACTGAAGGGAATGGAGGAAAAAGGAGCTCACCTTAGGTAACTTTGGAAATGAGTGAAGAAAGACGAAAGGCAACAGAAACTGCACATGAGCATTATACTCCAGTTGATTAAGCTGTGTCCTATGGAGGTATAGGTCAATAATTTTCATATTGCTATACATGTATAGTGGAAATGAACAATTAAGTAAATGGTGATAATCAGGTTTCTCATTGTTGGAGTGGAGGTTACAGAAGAGCAAGGGGGAAAGGGTAGAATGATCCATGTGGTAATAAAGTTGGACACATCAGTATGAACTCATGTTTAGCTTATTACAGATGCAGATAGTTACACATAGAAATATATATAGGTATATATATAACAGGTTAGCATAAACATAAATATTTCCTTTCCCAGAGGGCCTAGAAACACCTCCCCAGTAGCAATAAGCACACCTAGCACCCAGATTTTGGTTTCTAATATTCTTCAGAGGAACCAGAGTTCCTTGGGAAAATAGCTGAATCTAGGACTCAGGTAGGAAATAAAGATGAGTCTGGAGCATCTTACAGTGCTAGAAATCACAATGATGAAAGTATGTCAGTAGGACACAGGGGTCAACTGAAAGGCTCCCAGTGGCCAAAGCTGGGAAAATTTGAGCAATGAAATAAATAAAGTGGTATTGGATTGTAACCCAAACTATAAATATCTATAAGTCTATACTGATATAAATGTTGAATGAATGAATGAATGGAGAGAATAGACAAATCCCCCATGCAGAATAATTCAAAATAACGTATGTAAACACTCTTCTTTCAAGGAGTTATGCTTCACCTCCTTAAGTATGGTCTGCACATTGTAACTTCCTTCCAAAGAGGACAGCATAGGAAGGAAAGGAAAATAGAGAAACTTTACAGTGGGGAAATCTGACAAACATTTCCTCAGCCAGGTGATCAGAGTTAACATTAACAGTGATAGCTGTGTTGACAGTATGATGTGATTAAATGGAAAAGGCATTTTACTCTGTGGTCTTCTTCCCAAGAACATACAACTCTAGTCAAATCATGAGAAAAACATGAGTTAGAGCACAATTGCTGAAAATCCTACAAAACACCTGACCAGCAAGCACTCCTCAAAACTGCCAAAATCATCAAAAACAAGGAAAGTCTGAGAAAGTGCATAGCCAAGAGTAGCCTAAGGAGACATGAGGATTAAATGTATTGTGGTATCCTAGATGATATCCTGGAACAGAAAAAGGACTTTACGTAAAAACTAAGTGTCTGAATAAAGTATGGACTTTAGTTAACAATAATGTATTAACATTGGTTCATTAATTGTAACACATGTACCGTATTAATGTTAATAGGGGAAACTGGTTCCAGGTATATGGGAAATCTCTGTACTGTCTTCACAATTTTTCTGTAAATCTAAAACTATGCCAAAACAAAAAGTTAACTAAAAAAAAATTTTAGATTTAAAGGAAAGAAGGAAAACATGAACAAAATTAGAAATAAGAAATGGAACATATAATTAATAAGGAGAATTATTATTTTAAAATACTGCTGTATATGAAATTTTACATTAGTAAAATTTTAAATCTCGGTGAAATGGGTACTTGAAAATTTCAGTGACATGGATATATTGCCAAAATTGACTCCAGAAGACTAGTAAACTTAAACACAATAGTAAATATGAAAGAAGCTGAGAAAAGAGAGAATTGCCTCCAAGAAATTATTTGAACCAGATGGTTTTTTCAGTGAAATGTTTCAAATTTTTAAGGAACAGATAATCTCTATGTTATATAAACTATTGCAAAGCATAGAAATAAATGACCATCCAGCCCTATTCATTTTATGAAGTTAACAGAGCCTGACAAAGCACACACATACATACACCCCCAACCCAACCTCTACCTCCAATACCATAACATGCATGCACATGGGGGACAATCCGTGTCTCTCTCTCTCTCTCCTCTCTCTCTCTCACTAGATGGTATTAAGAACACGTGCTTACTAAAAATGATGTGAATTCTATGCAGTGAAATATAAATATATCTGTGAAACACACACACACACACACACACACACACACGGAGCGGGGGGAGAAGAGAGAGAGAGAGAGAGAGAATCTCACTTATAAATGTAGATACAAAAACTCTAAATAGATTTAACCGTTCAAACATGGTACTAAATTTTAAAAAATAATCTTCCATAACCAAGAAATATTGACTCAGGAAAAAAAGACTAATTTGGTATTTAAATCTATTAATTTTAAAACATTAAATAAGTATGTCAAGTAAAAAAAACTTTATGATAATTTAAACAGATATTGAAATGCATTCAATGAATTTCAACACTAAGTCCTTCTAAAGTTCTCTGAATATGAATAATTATTGAAAAGAACACAAAAAAATAGCATTATTGCCAGGTAATCATATACTAACAAGTCAAAGCAAATAATTAAAGATAATTAGAATTAATAAAATAATTTAATTGTCACTGAGGGCTGGAAATCAATGTCCCAACTCAAGCAGCCAGGTAGAGAAAGGGCAAATTCTCCCTTCTTCCATTTTTTAGTTCTATTCAGGCTCTCAACAGGTTGGATGATGCCCACCCACACTGGGGAGGGTAATGCACTCCACTCAGTCAATCAATTCAAATGCTGGTCTCTTCCAGAAACACCCTCATAGATACACCCAGAAATAATGTTTATCCAGACCTCTGGGCATCCTATGACCCAGTCAAGTTACACATAAAATTAACCATCACAAAGACTGGATGGGTGATGAAATCATAACCATATGAAAGAAAGATTAGGTTTCCACGATGGGAAATAAAGGAGGAGGGAGAGGAGAACCACCAGCAAACAATGAATGCAGTAAAAATGCTACTATTCTGAGAGTGGTCGACTGTGTCAGATGCTACAGAGATATCAAGTAAGATAAAAACTGGAAGTATGTCACTGGATTACGACTTTAGGAGAACCACTGATGAAGTAGTTTCTGTAGTATGATAGAAGAAAATACATAACATTGAGTTGAGGAGTAAATGAAAGTTGACCAGGTAGCACCAGTAGGTGTAGACTATTCTTTCAAGAAGTCTGACCTTTTAAGGAAAGGAGGAAAATTGAGTGGTATCTTTTTGAGAGCAGGGTGAAGAACTGAGGGAAGAGGTTTTATTTGTATGTTTGGTTGGTTTGATGGCTCTTTGATACTGTTTTAGGACCAGAAGATTTGAACATGGTAAACTGAAGGAAAGGAGTCAGAGAGGACAAAGAGTGAAGCTCTGAGTGAGAGAGAGAGAAAGTGAGTGATTAATGGATCAGGAGCCAGGGACAGGGTGAAATAGGTAGGATGTTATTGACTTTGACCTTGGAGAAGAGCACCATTCCCTCGATCTAAGATAAGAGTGAAGAGGGATGGAGGAACACAATCAGAGTACAGTTTAGAGACAGAAAAAAAGAATACAGAAGGGATTCCATCCAGTTGATTCATTTTCTCTGGATAGTACGTAAGACTCACAGAGAGAAGAACTTGCAGAAGACTGACAGGAGGTTAAACACATAGTAACAATTTGGAAGAGCCATTTTGGAGACTGCAAAAGAAATTGCTAGGCTATACTGAGATACCAACATAGGTTAAAAACCAAAATTCCTTAGCTATACCAGTTAGCAGTTTTATGATTTTCTCCAGTCCTCTGCAAATCAAAGCAGAAAGAGATCATCAGATTTTCTTGGACTATTTTATCTTAACATCTAAAAGCAGAAGTTATCACATACCTGAATTTCACAGAAAAGCACTTTGATTTTGAGATTGATCATTGTGTCCCTGTTGTGTGCTTACACATACTTACAAATTTGGAGCTGGAAAGAGGCAAATGTGATAAGGGCAAAAAAGAATAATCTGTAACAAAACACCAAAAATAAATGCTCCTATCACTAGATATATCTGTCTCAGAGAGTACTGAATTCTATCCATCAGATAAATGCTAAAAACCAAGGGAAAACTTCTGGTATGGTAAAGTTTTGATTTTCACATTTCTCTAGAAAAACTTAATAGAGATCCCTCAAAGATGAGGTGGGAAAGACTTTTAAAATATCTCTGAGATCTCTAGAAAGCACAATGTTGTTTACTTCCAAATCCCCATAGTTAAACTTGAGGTTATTAACTCTGGGTTAAAAAGTCAAAATGTGGTAAAAATAAATTTAACGTGGTTTTTATCTTTCTCTTGGAGTCAAGGCCTCATTTGTGTTCGGTACCTATAAAAAAAAAAACAACTAAATAACAATTGAACAAGTATCTTTTCTTTCCTTTTCTTTTCTTTTTGCTGTTTGTTATTTGTGATGTGAGAAGGGAGGGGACTAGGATGTATTTTGCGTTTGAGGGAAAACAGATTGGAAATTGCCATTCTGACACCAGTCCAAAGTCCATCAAGTTACTCTTAAATAAAAAGTTAAGGAAATGACTGGGAGAGAAAACAAATACTCATCCTAAGAAGGTCCCCTTTTTAAAAAATAAAAAATAAGAAGAAAAGTAGAAAGTAGGTTTGCATATGTTTGCACATGTGTGTTTAAAGTTCAAGCCCAGGTTCTTCTGTCTCGAAATTCTTTGAGATTTTTTTAAAGTACGTATGTTAACTAGATGCTGCCATCTACTGGACAATTTATAAAGGCTTTGCACTTTCCTGGTAACAAAAAATGATCATGAAGGGAAACAGCAAAAGATTGCAGTTTTCATAACAAGCCTTGGAGAAACATTTTACTTTAAAACTTATGGCTATATATATAGGCTTGATCAAAATAATTTTTAATTATTTAATTTTTATATTGTTAATTAAGAGGAGTAGCTGAAATTTAGTGAATAACATGGGAAAGAAACTAATCTCAGAATGGAAATAGAAGCATTTTCATACTATATAATATGCTGCTATGTTGTAATAGTAGGAATAAGAGACTCAAAAATTAGTGCTATTTGATAGCTGTGGTCAAATTAAAATCTTGCATTTCTATTTATTTCTTCCATACACACAGTGAAAATACTCTCCTAATAATACCTTTCTTAAACTGAGGATTCCAAAAGTTTCCTCGTTTGAAATAAAGTAATAATTATGTTACATAAAATATTTTTAAATGTATAATTAGGCTAATAATGCAATGTAAAGTAAATATTATCTCTTTGGTGTCTTAAGATTTTGAAAAATCAAATACGTGACTACTAAATACATACCTATGATATAAAGAGGCAGAGGAAATTTCATTAAGGAATTTGTCTTTTATAAAAGACCAGTCATCAAAGAAAAACATCCTAATTAAATCTGAAGAAATAGGAATACAATAATTTCTCTTCACTTTGGTGAACTGGTCTAGTGTGAGCTAATCAAGACAGATGGTAACAAGAGTGAGAGTCAACAGACATTGTTTCACCTGTCTTTTATCGCATTTCCTTTTACATCAACCCTATTTTGCATCTTATCTGCTCCACCAATACATAATAAATTAATCTGATAAGTCTTATAAATA
>NW_006442109.1:28962139-29036948 GCF_000325575.1 Pteropus alecto | reverse complement strand
ATAAAATTTCAACAAAATACAAATATAAAGAAATAAATCTCATAAATCTTACCTGCTCTGCCAATATGTTATAATTGACTAAGAATTCAAAATGTAAAAGTCTAAATTCTAACGTGATAGTGTTTAAAGCAATGATTCTCTCTGAACATAACTTTCAAGCCCCTGGTAACTCCAGCTTTCAGCTCATTAAGCCTAACTCCACATTACAACATTAGTACTAATCTAACATGACTGTAACTGTCTAGGGGAACTACAGTAGTAGTCTTGGAACTCCAGGGATACAACTATGAGCTCTATAAGTTTAAGCCAAATATACATGTCATGAGCTTTAGAAATTCACGTATTTGATAGCTCTGATTTAATTCTGAAGAAAGGGCAACTAACTGAAAACGAAAGTCTTGCCCTCCGGGGCCAAAAGTTCACTTGGTAGTGAACTCTGTTAATGTCAAAAGGCCATCATGGACCCCCTTGTCTATTGCCTCAAGCATTAGAGAAATCAGCATTTAGCATCTGCTTTCTAAAATACAAAAGCTGAGATGCTATGGCATCCAGAGTCGCATTCCTGGCACTGTTATTTTTTTAATTTGAAATAAGGGGCATAGTCTCAATTCTATGAAAGTATAGAATTACCAAGAGACACGAAAGAAAATAGAAAAACTTTGAGACAGATTACCTTCATACAATAGTCTTTAAATATTTAAATTAGTAAAAAGCATTTATAAGCTATAGGTTTAAAGATGCTTTGCAGTCTTTTTTCTTAAATAATGTAGTCATTGCTAAACAGCTCTCAGAGAGAAAAATATGTTGTTCCAAAAAAAACTTTTTATAAAAGACAACATAGCTGCCCTAATAAAATGCATTACGAAGTTACAATAATCAAAACAGTACAATACTAACATCAGCACAGACAGAAATATTAAGGCAATAGAATAGACATTTTGTAAATAGACCAAATTAGTGCATGATAAAGTTAATATTTCAAATGTGAGGAAATCATGTATTATTCAATAAAAGGTCTCAACATAACAAGCTAACAAATTAGGGGGAAAAACCTAAATCAACTTTCTACTTCATTTGCAACACCAAAACAAATTCCAAGTAGATTGTCATAATTATTTCATAAAATAATAACTGTACTAAAGGAAAACAGGTACATTTTTATATAATCTTAAATTGAAAATGGCTTTTTTAAGCAGAGCAACAAAATAACAACATAAATGACTATTTACCTAAACTAAAAAAATATTAACTTTGGTAAAGCAAGAAATAATACAAAACTAAAGAAAAATAAGTTAGAAGAAAATGTATTTGATATTTATGACAAAGAATCCGTATCCTCAACATGTATAGGAGTCTTTCAGATCAATAAAAAGGAATACCTTACATTATAAAAGAACAAATAATTCACAAAATGGCTAAACAATAGAATAAATATTCAACTTCCCTGAGAGATACAAATTATTGCGATTCCATTTTAAATAAACAAAGATTTAAAACAATTACGAAATCCATTGTTGTTATGGGCATAGGAACACAACATTAAGATACAATGTTGGTGGGAGTCTAAATTGATATAACCTTTCAATAAGTCGATATAGATAAAAATATTTTAAAAGTCCAACACCTTTGACAAACTAATTTGTCGTATAGGAATTTATTCAAAGGTGTATTAGTTTCTTGTAACTGGTGTCACCAGTTAACACAAACTTGGTCACTTGAAACTATCCAAATATATTTTCTCACAGTTTTGGAGACCAGAAGTTCAAATCAAGATGTCAGTAGGATCGTATTTTTTAAGGGCCTTAGTTGAGATTCCATTCCTGACCTCTGCCAGTTTCTGGTGACGCCAGCATTCCCTGGCTTGAGGACACATCACTTCAATCTCTGCCTCTATCTTCACATTGCCTTCTATTCTCCCTCTCTTATAAGGATAGTTATAATTTAGTACTTACTAGATTTCATTAACCAATGTCATCAAAAAAAAATTTTTTTTAAATAATAATAATAATGGCATTTAGGGCCCACCTCCATATTCCAGGATAATCTCCTCATCTTAAAATCCTTAACTTAATCATATCTACAAAGACCCCTTTTCCAAATAAAGTAGAATTCACAGCTGCCATGGATATTTCTTGGGGGGCAGGGCATTTTTTCAGACTACCACAGAAGGTAATAAAATAATAGCATAAAGATGTTATTGCAGCATTACACATAATTTTTAAAAAATTGAAAAACAAAGGAAATAATCTAAATGTTTAACAGGAGGGTCTTAGTTAAACAAATGATGGTACATCCATATAGTGAATTAATATACAGTAATTAAAAATAATGCTGATGCAAATCACTCCAGTTATCCATTGTTGCATTAAAGTCACCCAAAATTTAGTGGCATATAGTAATAATTATTGCAAGCAAGAACTACTGATGGATGCTAAAACTAGTGGCTGAAATTTTGAGGAGAAACAGGATATTTACATAGTCTTAAAGTATTTCACCCAAGATATTTATTAGGTATGAAAGGAAAAATAGTAATTTTACAATGGAGAAAGCCAGCAGGCACTACCTTAACCAAGTTTTCAAGGTTAACATCAACAGTAATAAGATATATCGACATTAGGTACACCGAGTATAACTAACTGAGAGCACATCACTTCTGGGGTGTTCTTGCAAAAATGCCTAATCTCCATTTAATCAAGAGGGAAACATCAGGCAAACTGAAATTGAAGGATGGTTTATAAAATAACTGACCAGTACTCTCCAAACAAGTCAAGATCATGAAAGACAAGGAAAGACTGAAGAACTATCCCAGACCAGAGACTAAAGAGACAGGACAACTAAATGCAATATGAGTCTTCTCTTCTTCTCATAAGGACACCAGTATTGGATTTAGGGCCCACTCTTATTCAGTGCGATCTCCTCTTAACTAATTACATATGCAGAGACCCTATTTTTAAATAAGGTCATATTCTGAGGTTCCACGTAATGTGAATTTCAGAGGGACACTACTGAACTATCTGTGGGAATGGGCCAGCATCATTCTCTTTTCTCTATGAAGACATGCCCAAGCAGCTTCTGGGCTCTCAAGGCTGGATCCAGAAGAAATTTCATCCACATCAAAGCTCATACTAAAGAGTTGCAGTAGCCTGGATCAGAATGTTGGAATTCTAAAATGCTAGACATCCACTTCGTAAAAGACAAAGGAATTCCAGAATTTTCAGAGAAATCAGAGGCCCCTGCTTAGAGCCAGTCTAATGCCCATACAGTACTAGATGACCGCTTATATTATGTAGGTCAAACTCAGCAGTGGTCCTCAATCTTTTTGGCACCAGGGACCAGTGATCCTATGAGAATCAAATGCCTGATGATCTGAGGTAGAGCTGAGGCAGTGACTAGCACTGGGGAGTGACTGCAAATACAGATGAAACTTTCCTCACTCCCCCACCACTCGCCTCCTGCTGTGCAGCCCAGTTCCTAACAGGCCACGGACCAATACCAGTCTGTGGCCCGGCCTGGGAGTTTGGGATCCCTGGAAAAGACTTCAAAAGTGTCCTACCAAAAAAATACCAACTGCTTCTCAATCCCTAAAATTTTCGCCACTATATAAATAAAGTAGGCTAAAATAGGTTACATGACTCTATAATAGTTCTACATAAGAAGAAAAAAAAAGAAGAAAAAGGAAGAAGAGTTAGGGGAGGGGGCAGAATCACAAATATACATACACACAAGGTGGGGAGTAGAAACATGTACAAAATTAATCGGCTGGTCTCAAAAAAGCACGACTGTGAGAGAACAGAAAATAGGACAAATCAGTAATGGATTTTTATGAAGGGGGTTATGGAGGCCTGAGTGAGACACCTCATGGGAGAATGTTAGGCCATTAGGGAACTATCTGCAAAAACTAGGTATCCAGAGGATCCTAGGACACACAGGAAGTGAAGACAATACTTTGTCTATTTCCTGATTTTTCACTGCCTTGTCCCCCCATGCTTGAGCAGATATAAAGCCTGAAGACTGAAACATACCTAAGCTCAGGGGAGTTCTATGTGATCCCACCTAATGTGATCATTTCCCTTAAAGAAGAGTTAAACTTATAACAAAAAAGAAAGAAATTATTGAATTGAAAATTTTACCTTAATCCAAATATTCTAGAACTCTGGGATAAAAATAAAGATGAATCGATTTTACTCACCGACAGTTTCTTCTGATACAGCAGTCCAAGCAAGAAACTTTTTTGTATTTTCCATCTCCTCATTACTTGGCAAAGCTTCACTATTTTTTGCAGACTAATGAAAGAGAAATGAAAGTTTAAACATGAGAAAAAAAGCAACTATACTCATTAATATTTTGTTAAATTCCAATATGGCTTTTAATTTACATACAAAAAGAAAGTTCAGGTCATTTTTATTCCTTTAATTAGAAAATCTGTCTCCTATTCCCATAAAATTCTGTCAACAAGTATTCCCAGAAAGAATTAAAGTACATATTCCTATCATTATATGATAAATACCTTACTTAAACTTTCTTAAGTTTCTGTTTAATACTTCTATAACTAATGAGTAACCTAAAGGTATAGCATCAAATCACAATTTCAGACATTTCAAGATTGCTACTGTATTTTTATTATATTTCTAGTTTTAATTCTTGTTTCTCTAGTTTAAAGCACTGCATTCTGTATGTTGCTTTCTTTCCATCTCAGTGGTCGTTCTGGGAAATTTGTATAAATGTATTCTTAATTACTTCACTTTTAATTCATATCATTGTCTAGGAAATTTCCTCTAAAGTCAGTCAACTGGTCAAGGAGGAATTTATCAAAAACAACCAATCTGTTATTACAATATTCCTTACCTTGAAAGCATTCTCCTTTGAGGGGCAAAGTTCAAATGTGAGCCAATGGCTATACATCAAGTCAGTGCCAACATCTGGTCGATTCTACCCCTCAATACTACAGAGAACAAGATGTTCAAGAAAGCCAAGGAAAGTTAATCTAGCACTAGAAATTGAGACAGAAACAAACAGCGCAAGGTCCCAGACCTCAAGTACTTTACAGCTCCCTGAAGAGATCTTGACCAGCATATGAAAAAGTGAACTCCTCAATTTGTTAATCACAAATTTTTAAATAATAATGAGAAACAGGGGGTTAGATTTTTGTGTTTTTGTGTATTTATCTCCAACCTGTAAGCTAGCTGAAGAAAAAGCAGACATACATACTTGATTAAAGTAGGTGCCTCACCTTTCTATTCCAGAGATAGAAAAGGCCCACCCTGATGCTGGTAAGAGAGGCCTACTGGGCTGTCCAAGGGGAATGAACATGCTAGTGCCAGTGCAGTGCCTGAAATCTGGAATGCTGCAAAGTTCCCTACCTCCACAAAATAATCAATAAAGACAAACCACACTGACACTACCACAGTCCATATTTTTCTTACTCATCATAGATATGAAGATATAATTAGATAATTCTTACCTTCAGTTCTTCCCACAGCTTTATTCTCATTTCTAGACCTTGCTTCTTAATTTCTTTTTCTCTATATTGTCTCCTCACCAATATTCTATCAAGCCTCTTCATCCTCTGAATAGCATCTTGAAGTTGAGAATCTAATTCTTTTAACTCGGGTTCATCTATATTGTGTTGAAAGTAGGAATGAGCTTGAAGTTTAGTAAACTGTAAAGCTTCGTTGTGTTTTATTTTTACTTTTTCTTCTTTCATTCAACAAATGTTTATAGCTGACATAATAACTAAGATTGGTATCATGTATCTTGATTTACATGTATTTTTTCATATAGTTATCTAACAATCCTCTGAAATAGACATGTATCTCTATTTTACAGTTGATGTAACTAGGTCCTTTCAAATAGCTAATAAATTAAAGCATTGAACTCAGAAGTGGGTCTTACATGATTTTAAATCCCAAACTGTTCATCCTGTTATGTCTTTCATATTCATAATTTAAAAATAAGAAATAAGACAATACCCTATCTTAACTCTGTTTCAGACTAATGGAAAGAGAAGGCATGTACACAAATAGCTGCAGCAAAATGTAGCATGTTATAAGTGACATAAAGTAGTTGCAACATATAGAAACAGATTCAGAAAAGTACTCCATGTAACTAGACATTTTTACCTATGCCCCTCCCATTTGTTCTATTTTCTTGAAGTAAGTGAAAATGGTCTTTAGTTGTAGATAATTGATAGTAACTTGTTTGGAATTAGGGACTCTTTAGAGCTTCAATCTTTCAAGCTTATGATTATGATTAATGATAATGTTAATAATAGCAGCTAACATGTATAGAGTTATCTGATAGGTACAGTGTTAAGTGCTTTATTTACAAGCATTATCTCATTTAACCTTCATCATAACTCTGCAAGGTGGTATAATTTTGTCCCCACCTTACAAATTAGTAAACTGAGGCTAATTTGTAACTGTTACATACGTCTCCAAGACAATGTAACTAGTAAATGTCAGAGTCAGCTTCCACCCAGACCTGCCTGACTCAAGAGGCAAAGCTCTTCACCACTAGGCAATACTTCCTCTGTGAAGTCTGATAAAGATGATAATCTAGCAATGAGCATAAATGCTCAATACTAAAGTGTCGCCTACCCCAGTTTAGATCATTAGAAATGACATATTATGTTAAGAAAGGCCAAATTTTACCTTTGCAATTCCAGAGTCCTGTGATGTTTTCCTATAATGTATATCATTCTTAAGGAAAAGGAAATATTTTTAAAGAGAATATGCTTATCCAAAAAAAATACCAGTCTTATTAATAAAGGGGTTCTACAAATCCTGTTGCTTGCATAGTTCAAATGAAGCAGCCTCTAGTCCTAATTCCCAACCATCGATCCTAGCGTTCTCAGGCTCCATGTACATTGGTGGTCTACATTGCAGGCATTTTGAAGTAACTCATGCAGTACTGAAACAATATTAACCAATACAATGTAAATTGGGCCAATAGCTAATCTCAACTATAACATCTTGTTTTCTGATAACTGTAATCCTGAGTCGCCTGGCCTAACAGTGAGAGCTGACTTCATCCCAAACATTCTAAACCAACAGCTTTCAGTTTTCACAGTTTAAGATCTCAGCTTCCCTTTACAATCTTAAAAATTATTCAGAACCCAAAGTAGCTTTTGTTTATGAGTTATATCTATTAATATTAGAAATCAAGACTGAAAAATATTATTTATTCATTTTAGAATAAACATATGAATTATATGTTAACACAAATATAACATTTTTGTGATGAATAACTATATTTTCCAAAAAAAAATTATTGAGAAAAATGACATTGCTTTAATTTTTTAATATCTGGCTCAATAAAAGACAGGTGGATTCTCATATCTGTATCTAAAGTCAGTCAATCTATTGCATTCCATCATTAAAGTTATGAAGAAAATCTGGCCTCACAGAGACATGTAATTAGAAAGGGTAGGAGAAATTTAATAGCATTTTCAGATAATTATGGATATTCTGCTTTGATGCTACATCAAAATTCGACAAGGGGTAGTCTCTAAAAGGTTAGCTGGAACATGAAATCTGTAAACATACCAGTGAGCTTTTTGTATTTGTTCCATTAAAATCCATGGAGCTATATTTCATGTTAAATTGATCTTCTACCATGTATTGGTCATTTGGAAAATAATGGATTATGCAGAAATTCAAAATGTTAATGTTAATATTTCAGTATACACTATCAAAAAATTACATTTGTTAAGATGGCCACCAATTTTTATCAGAAAAGTCTAAGTATCAAGAAGCTGTCAAGCTCACAGTGACATATACAAGTTTTTCAAAATTCCAACTTTCATTTGAAAGTTCAAATTTTATCATTGACAAAAAATAATGTCAGTTGTCTTCCCTTGTGGTAACAGGCTCATTTCATTTAAAAAAAAAAAAAAAAAAAAAAGTCTGTCAAATACCCAAGTCTGAATGATAATAGTTTTTGTCAGTCATTCTTTCAAGTAAAAATGGTGTTACATATAAAAAGTGGCCACTAAACTATCATGCAAGTACTCTTCCTCAACACAACCTTCACATTTTAGTATACAGAAGAATTGCTTTATATGTACTTCTTATTTTACCAGATGTAATACTAAAAAGATATGTATTCAAAGGTCAAGATTTAATAAAATTAATAATTTTTACTGCTTTTTTTTTTTTTTGACCAAAAAGATTCTTGCATGACACTGGACATTTTTTTTCTGCCAGTGCCTAGTCATAAAGAATACTAATAGTACAATTTGGTACCACTGTCTTGATTCATGCTAAAGCATAGCAATTTCACCCACCATTGCTTTTGTACCATCAGTGCAAATGTCCATTCAGTAGGCAAAAAGGCAAATAGCATAATTTCAGCATTATGATGAACTATATTACTAATATACTATGTCAGTATTATGACGAAAGTAGTTTTTACTTTCTAGAGCTCCTGAAAGTGTCTCAGAGATACCCTAGAGCTCTGCAGACCACATTTTGAGAACTGCTGGTCTAATTCACTCTGACCAATATTAATTTAATAACCATGAAAAAAGTAGTCTTTTAAAATCCAAAAGTTATTAAGATCAAATGAGATTATCCCTAAAAAGGCATTGAAAAATTATAGGATACATTTTATTATACAATTTTAGTCATCAAAAATATCAATAAATCACATCATAAAATGCAGAAATACTTCCTATTTGATTAATGTAAAATGACCAAAATAACAATTTTATTAAATGACATATCTTATTATTTAAGTGTTTTTAAGGACTCTTAATATTCTTCTAAATAACAATTTGTGATTGCTTGCTCACAAAAAGTATGTCTCTTTTTTTTATTAGTTCTACTTCGCTAATTTAAAAACATGCCTAATTCTAATATTTTAACTATAACATCTGTAATTATCATTAGCCAATCACCTACCTGAACATTTAGAGATTATCTGATGTTGAACCAGACTCAGATCTTCATCTGACTCCTCTTCAGCCAATTTTATTTTCTCGGAGTAGTTTTCCTCTTTATTAACATTACTGTTTCTACTTTCCTCTGTATTACTGCTCTCTGAGTAGTCTTCTTTATCAGAGTTCAACTTGACTGCAGTATCAACCTAAAAATTATTTCCAAAGAAACATTTTTCAAAAATAATGTGTTTTTTAACTTTAAATTTCTAGACTATTTTAATGGAAGTATATGTGGGGACATACATGCACTAGCATTAAAGTAATCTAAAAATATAACACTTTTTAATTAAATGTAATTTAACTACACAATTAAATTTCATAACAGTTTGCACCAAAGAAATATGCACTGAAGAAGAGTCAGAAATCAGTCTCAAAGAGAACTGCTCTTTGCCAGGCTCTGGGGACGAGACATGATGGTCTCTGCTCCCTGAGCTTCTACTCAGATGGAGAGTCAAAGGTCTAGAGCTGTGCTGTCCAATATAATACAATGGCCACTAGCCACATGTGGCTACTGAACAGTTGAAAAGTGAATAATCTGAAGTGAGATGTGCTCCTAATGAAATGCTTCAAGTCAAGCTTTGGTGATTAGTTTATTTTATCCTATTCACAGTTTTCCTATTTCATTTTGGTTTCTCTTCTAGCAAAGTGCATTTTGAAAACACCAATTTGGTACAGCTGTGTTTTCCTGAGAACAAGACATCCATGGCTGCGTCAGGAAAAAACAGGGATCATAAGGCCCTGAGGGCTGAACGTGGCAGTGAGAGTCACAGCACAAATGAACAAACCAAAACCTCAGGGAGAGAGAGCCAGTCACTTCTGAGAGGAGTACATTTCCTCTCCCAGTGGAAGGATTGTCTGCTGCACATCTTCAGGGCTCAGGCCTTGGAGTGATTTATGTCCTCTCTGCACCTACATGATCAACTCTCCCCCACTGTAATCTGTGCCCCCTTGTTAACCTCAAAGGCAGAAGGTTGGTGGTGCTGAGAATTAAACTGCCAGGGATACAGGACTGCAGGAGCATCTCTGTTTGCCTGAACTAGAAAAAAGGCCCTAGTGGAACTGAGGTGAGTCAGTGGTATAATAATCATAACCACCATTCATTGAAGAATTACTATTGGCCACATCTTGTACTGAGTACTTTACACACACTGCCTTGTTCACTCCACACAATGACTCTATGGTAAAGGCACTGCTACCCTGATTTAACAAAGAAGAAAACAGATCCAGGATAGAATGAAACCAGTAGAGGACCAATTTATAAACAAACAAAACAATGCCTCCTTGATGTAATCTCAGAGGTGTTAAAGAGTGTTCCCTGTTCAAAAAAAAACTGTCAAAGGCTGG
Organism: Pteropus alecto; assembly: GCF_000325575.1. Classification (NCBI taxonomy): domain Eukaryota; kingdom Metazoa; phylum Chordata; class Mammalia; order Chiroptera; family Pteropodidae; genus Pteropus; species Pteropus alecto. The sequence continues at coordinate 29,026,666 of NW_006442109.1, read as the reverse complement.
GTAAAGCCTGAAATTCCACACTATGCAGTAAATCCTTAAGGCTATATCGTTCTGTGAAAACACTGAAATTGCCAGGAGAGGTTACATAACCCCTGTCAGTCATTAATATCATGACGTAAATGAATTTAGCTTATGTTTCCCCGAGAATGGATTTTTATATAGAAGAATATAACTAGAAGATAACTAGATATTAGCAATATACTTGGATAGCACATTTCAGGATATACAAAGACCTTTCATATATATCATTCTATATGATCTTAAATCTTAGAATGAGCAGGAAGTAATAAGGCAAAAAGATGAAACTGGAGAACAAAAGGCAAACTTTGCCCATATCACAATTTTACCCATAGTTCCCCACCCATCTTCCCCAGCCCATTGCCCATTGGCCTCTCTCTTCCTAACCTTCCTTCTCTTCTACTTGTGGCTTATGTGTATGATTTTTCTTTCTTCTTCATTCTCAAGGCTACATTCTACCTCCATTTTGCATTGCTCCAGGTCCCCTACTCCATACCTTCATGTTAGTCCCAGGAAAGGTAAATACTCTATAAAAACCTTCCTAACAATTAGATTTCTACCTGAAAGCTGTGGGATTTTTTTACAAAAATTACAACTATTGGCTCTTTCAATAAAAATATTCAAAAGCAACAATAAACCAAAATATTTTGAATGAGAAATCTATTATTACTACAAGAATTTAATTTAAAAATCTAGCATTTTAAACTCCTTTTCTGCCATACAGAAAATTAAGGTAAGAAATTAATAAAAACTAAATTTGATCATTAAAACTAATCAAAATTCCAGGATTTATTATTCAGACAATATATAAAGCTTTATAGACATTGAATCATTTGCAATCAGCAGTAAGCATGAAGTACATCTGTGGCTTTTTTCCCCAGCCTAAGACAAAACTTACTTATTTTCCATGAATTTGATTAATATAAGTCACGATTTTTAAGAGGCTTTGCTTTTGATATAAATATCAAAGTCCCTATTGACTAATAAATATGCTAGAGTTTGACCTATAGTTTAGTGGGTTCAAATAAAATCTCACCTGAAGTGATTGCTGATATTTTTCTTTTTAATAAATAAACCTTGAACAAAGTAATATTAATCTATGCATTGAAACCTGTGTGCCAATATTGTGAAATTGCTGCTTTAAAAAAGTCATCACTCAGGAATATATATGCAGAAATACTAAAATATTAATTCTATATCTAAATTTTGTCAGGTCTTTGCATATTATCCTACCTCTATAAAGTAGGAAAATCTTTATTCTAAATTTATTGAACACATATTTTGTGAATACTTACTGTGTGCCAGACTTTATGCTGAATGCTGTGAATAATATAGGAAGGACTGACCAATTGAGCTAAAGAATTGAGACCAATAGCTAAGATGTGCTAAATACTTACTAGATGCCAGTCACTGTTCTAAGAACTTTAAAAATTTTGTCTCATTTTATCCTAAAAACATGCATATGAGATGGATAGTATTATTAATTCTTTGGACAGATGAGGAAGCTGGCACAGAGAGTCAAAATAATTTGCTCAAGATCACATAAAATGTGGTCAGCAGAGCCCTAATTCTGAACCAATGACTCCAGAGTTTAGGTTTATATAATCCCTATGCTTGGGACTAAAGAATCTGAAATTGTTTTTATATTCCAGTTTGAGTGCTATGGAAAACTGAATAAACTAAAAACTACCATCTACTTAGAAACACACAAGAATGTTAGGGAAATTGCCAGTGGACAGAAATTAAAGGGAAATGACAAACTAGAACAGGAGGCTTGTAAAATCCTTACAGCAACTGCTCTATTTAAGGATGGGGGTAGAAGCAACAAAGAGATGCTAAGGAGGATGTGTGGGCATCAGAAAGCTACAGGCTTTTTGCTACATGCAGGGGTAGGAGAGTAGGCCTTGGACTCATGCAAGATAAGGAGATGGAAAGGAACCTTACCTCTCCTGCTCCATAAAGCTAGATCCCTCAAAGAGGTGCATCCACAGTGAGAGCATAGACTAGGAAAACACATCTAGCCAAAAGCACAGGGTAAGAATAAAGGACATGTCCAGGTTACAAGTGGGAAAAACCTTTCCTGAGAATTTGCAACCACAGATTCATGCTTCATGTGGGTTTAGGCTCCAATTTATATTATTCATGAGTTCTGGGGTGCTTAAAGCTGAAAAATTAGCAAGAGAGAGAGAGAGAGAGAGAGAGAGACAGAGAGAGAGAGAGAGAGAAAGAGATTGATTCATGCCAGTGATATCTCTGAGGCATCTGGCAGAAGTAAACAGAAACTCGCTCTGGTAGACATAGTTTCAAATTAGGCTCCATAAAATTCCCAAAATTAAAACTTACATTCCAAAAGTTCAAAAGCCATGAACATAGGACCCACAATAAGCAAGGATCACAATAAACCAAAGAACTTGAGATGTTAAAATGCTGACAAAGATAATCATAGAAATATTTTAATTGGTGTTTTAAAAAATCAAAAAAAAATACCTATGAGATTAAGATACTGTAAAGAACAGCTGGATTAAAAATAAACTAAAAATAGCTTCCAGAAATTAAAAATATATTACTAAATTTAAAAATTCGATAGATGGATTAAAGAGCAGATTTGACATAGTAAAAGAAATAATTCAAAAAATAGAAAATATATGTCAAAAATTCCCCAGCATGAAACACAGAGAAATAAATGCATAGAAAATATTAAAAAGAAGATAAGAGACATGAAGGATAGAAGAGAAAGGTTCAATGGACATTGAATATGACTTCCAAGATGATGAAATAGAAAAAAATGTAGGTAACACTTGAAATGTGAAAACACAATGGCTGAGAATTTTTCAAAATAAATGAAACACACAGATTTTTACATTGAAGAAGTACTAGTCTCCAGAAAGACAAATTAAATAAATCCATACTAGGTGTGTAATAGTAGATACAAAGAGAAAACCATTAAAGTAGTCGGGAAAAAAGTATCTAAACTAAACAACCCACACTGGAATGAATATTGGAATATATAAAAGCTTTCTCACTGGTAACAAGAGAGGCCACAAGCACCCAAATATAAAACATGAAATTATAAAACTTTCAGAAAAAAAAAAAAAAAAACAGGAAAAAAATCTTTGAGACCTTGGGTTAACAGAGTTCTTAGATTCAACAAAAAAACACAATCTTCAAAAGAAAAAAAATTGATAAATTGCACTTAACAAAAGTAAAAAACATTCTTCCAAAGACACAGTTAAAAGAATGAAAAGTCAAACTATAGACTGGGAAAAAAATATTTGCAAATCATATATCTGACAAAAGACTCTATCTAAAATATGTAAAGAACTCTTAAAAGTCAACAATAAGAAAACAAACTCCAAAAAAAGTTAGACAAAATATTTTAACATAAACTTTCCAAAAAAGTATATAAGCACATGAAAACATATTCAATATTATTAGTCACCAAAGAAATGCAAGTTAAAACCGCAGTGAGCTACTGTTATATACCTATTAGAATGGCTTTTTAAAAACATCGACAACATCAATTGCTGGTGAGGATGCAAAGCAGCTGGAACTCTCATATAATTCTGGTGAGAACAGAAAACAACTTGACAGTTTCTTATAGATAAGCATATACTCTGGGGGTAGCTCCATAATGTAGTAGTAGGCACATCTGCTTTACACACAGAAGGTCCTGGGTTCATGCCCCAGGTGAAGCCATGGACCTGGGTGCGCCTGGCCGTAGGTGCACGCCGCGAGCACGTGGGAGGAGACACGTTCTCCCAGAGATCCAGTTCTTAAGGGGAGACGGCAACATTCGTAGGTAAGGGGTGGAAGTGGTGGGGGGAATTAAAGGGGAGGTAGTCTGCCATACACATTGTAGAAAAAATCTATCATGTTGACACACACACACACACACACACACACACACACACACACACACACTTACCATACAACCCACCAATCCCACTCTAGGTATTTACCTAAGAGAAATAAAAACCTATTTTACACAACCCCCCCAAAAAACATACAGTATGCAAATATTTATAGAGGTTTTATTCATAATCACCAAAACTTGCAAACAACCCAAATGTTCCTCAGCTGGAGAATGAAAACAAACTGCGGTACACCCATACAATGGAATACTATTCAGCAATAAAAAGGAGTGAAATATTGATACATGCAACAACATGGATGAGTCTCAAATACATTGTACCAATAGACAAAAGCCAGGTTCAAAATCTATATACTTTTCAATTCCATTTAAATGACCCTCTGGAAAACAGAACATCTATAGGGATAGAAAACATATCAAGAGTTTCCAGGGATTAAGAGTAAGGGAGATTTTTTACAAAGGAGTAGAAGGAGGCAATTTTTGAGGGATGATGGAACTGTTCTATATCTGATGATGGTATCACTCTTCACCTTTGCCAAACTCGGAACTATACACCAAAAAAACAGTGAATTTTGCAGTATGTAAAATCATTAAATTAGAAACAAAAAAGTCAACAACATACAATGGTAATAGATGGAAAGATTTAATATCATAAAGTTAGAAATTCTTTCCAAATTAAGCTATAAATTCAAAGCAATTTCAGTCAAAACCCCAACAGTATTTATCACAAGACTTGAAAAAGTGATCTAAAATAGAAAGCCAAGAATAGCTAAGTCCTAGAAAAGAATAAGGTGTCCTATCAGACATCAAGAATTATAACAAAGCTACAAGAGTTAACACATGGTACAGTAATAATGCAGGGTTAGATGAAACAAAACAGAGAGTTAAGCTAGAATCTATATTTTACAAAGTCACCTGCAGCTAGGGTTCTGGATGCATGTTAGGATCATCCAGTTAGATGCAGCTGCACAAGATTTAACAAGAAGCGAGGCAGAAGCCATCTTCCTGCGTTCCTGATAGGAAGCTGGCAATATATATATTCAAAACTGTCACCTCTGCATATCTAGTCACCAGTTTTGTGGTTCTGAGGGACTAGTGGCAGTGTCAGAAGCAGCAACACCAACAGCTTTCTTATCTCTGAATTTCATCTATGGCAGCATGACCTGGGAACCAATAATCCAAGGGAAATCCTCTCGTGATTTCCTCTCCTGCTGGCTTTCCACTGATTTTGAAGAAGTGGATTTCTCATATTCAATCCCTTTCTGCTGAATATGCCTAGAGTGCTTTTTATTTCCTAACAGATAAAAACTCTAAAAGTTTCACAATGCAGAGTCTAGTACATAAATCAAAAAAATAAATGAGAACGGATTTATAAACTTGCAGTTTTTTTCCATCATGAGGTTCAAATTTTTGTCATAATTCTAAAACAAATAAATTGCTCCATATCATAGACAAAAAAAAATCGATTCTTTAAAAAAGATCAAGTTTAGATATTTAAGAAAAGAAAAAGATTACTAAAGAAAAGGAAGTCATGGCCAGATAATGTACCTGCAAAACATATACTATGTGCTCTTTACCCAAACTATATTTTTTTAAATTACTGAATGTTTTTAGAGAGTCGATGGTGGCATAGCAGATGTTGCAATACAAAGCTTTCTTAGGGAAAAAAATAGTTAACAAATGAGTATTAACAAAACACAACTATGAACAAATAAGCCCCACTCCAAAGTAAGGGGGAAAAAAAGAAAGAGGGAAAGGAGGTAAAGAAGGAAAAAGTAGTTCATATTAAACGTTCTAAAGTAAAATCCAAGAACTCTGTGAGTGCTCCCTGAACGCACCCTCTAGAAAAGAACCTTAAAATGGAATATCAAAAACAACTTTAGTTTATCAATTGCTAAAGGTCGCGAGGAGTTTAAATCATTTCTAAACAGCAAAGTACCTTGAACGATGATGGCTCTGGTGAGAGCACCTCCAAAGAAGCATTTGAACCTCTGCTCCCAGGACGTGTTTTTGAACTTGAGGCTGGTTTTGAAATTCCATCCAAGTTTCCCTTTATAATATCCATTGATACCCTGAAACAAGCAAGCAAAAAATTTTAAAGCAAGTTATGACTTGTGTATTTAAATGTTTCATTAGTGCTAATATGCAATTAATTCAGAGCCTTTGTCATAAGGACTAGGTTGCTACCAAAGTCACACTACCTTAATTTCATCAAAAGACATCTGTTTGTGGATCATTAAATCTTATTAAATCATTATTTAGGTGGAAAACATGCTGCCTAGGGTGTTAGTTCTGAAAGTGGCTAAAAAAGAGTGAATGCCATCTGGATGGCTTCCTATACCTCCAAGAGAAACTTGTAATGCGTCCTTTGACTGAGAAGACAGTCTTGGAGCATTGCACCTCTCAACCAGGATTCTTGCTTTGTCATAGTGATTGGCTAATGCCTTTACCTTGTTACAATATTGCCTGCCTTATTCCAGCATTCCTCATTCTAGCTCAACCTTCAGCCTAGTTTTTCCACTCCTCCCTGGTGCCACATTTTCAAGGAGCAACTATCTCCAGGTCACTGCTCTTTTTCTGTCAATCCTCCCCTTCTAAAACCTGCCATTCTATTTCTGCCCTCTGAAACAACTGAGAACAAAAACTACTTTCTCTACTAAGGGAAAGACGTTCATTATCTGCATACACATCACCAATCATTTCAATTCTTTTTCATGTGACACTGTCCACAGGCCTTTTGCCACTCTGGCTCCTCTATTCCCAGTGCTGCTTTCTGAAGCAGGAAATATTATGCAGGGTGGTTTAAACTAGTGGAAGAACTTGGGCATTGAAGACACATTGCTCCTTCTAAACTGTTCCCTTGATCAGGACCATTCCAGATTTGTTCAGTAACGTGGGGGTATCATGCATGCTGAGGAAAATGGAATAGGGAGAATTCCAGATTTTGCCTTCTCAATACTTAGCTTCATATGTGAATGGATATCATCCACCAAATCCTTTCCTAAATTCCTATCAACTATGAATTAAACTACTTCTCTCATAACAGAATAAAGAAAGGCAATTGCCTCCAGCTCAGCAAGTATAACAACATCCTTTTCTTACCCTACAAAATGACTCACTCATCTTTCTTTCTTTTTGTTTGAATAGCATAGGGAGAGTCTAGGGATGTTTTGGACACAGGCAGAAGCACAAATATAAACAACCGGATGCTCCTCCAAGGCACACAGAGGGATAATATAATTTGGCCCCAACCAGTCTTTGTGCCAAAGCTGATGCTTAAGGGACCACTAGGTCAACTTTTTCCATCTCAGCAATGAAAAAGGCATTGATCTCAACACTATTTAAACTCTGCAAAAGGGTTTAGGCTCACTCAGGAAGGCACTGACATTATTACTGTGGGATGACTGATCGCCCTGGCCCAACACATCACAATCAAAAAGCACAAGTCACCAAAAGGCCAAATATCTTGTAAATGCCCTAAGCAGCTTGTCAGAGGAGACTTACTGCAGCTTACAGAGGGAGTACTGAGATGGAAGCATGTCCAGAGCCAGTAGAATACATGTCAGTAAAGGGAGAGGCCCAGGGAGCCCATCAGTGACATGGATCAGGTAAAAGTTTCCAGGGATTTTTCATTTTGTTTTAGAAATATATCTGTGCTGCTATGTTTGTTCCTGAAAATAATAAATTAAATAAAATATATTTCCCAGGGTGAGTGGGGATATAACCGACAATCTTATGAATTTGGCCATATAGAAAAAAGCATGGATAAAGGGCATTAAAATCAGGATCTCATAGATGTATTTAAATGTTTGAGAAGGAATGTCAATAGCCACATAGAAATTCTACAAGAAAAATAAAGCATTGTACCAAAAAGCAATCAAATGATAATAAAATACTTACAATTATGATACAGAGTGTAAGTGGGGAGGAGAAATTTTATGTCATAATATAAAATCAAAGAGAATCTCCAAAAATTGATAAGCCCAAACAATAGTTAAATAAGCATAACACTTACAAGTTCAGATGGTTGCCCCTAGAAAATAAGTCTAGGGATTGCTTCTTTTTTTTCTCCATTGTAAATGTTATAGCACAGTTTGCCATTTTTGACTAATTACTTTAACAAAGATAAAATCTAATTTTAAGAATAATAAATAAATGTAAAATATGAATTCTCCAGAGGATTGGAAGGGAACATAAATATAATTTACATAATAATGAGATTAGTTATTTACTAAGCATGACACCAAGAGCATAATCAAAAAGGAAGTGACAAATATATTTGATTATATAACATTTAATGCTCGAGTGTCAAACCAAAAAAAAAAAAAAAAACTACAAATTAAAATACACCTGAGAACAGAAAAATATATGCAACATAGATGATTCACAAAAGGTTAACAAATTTACATATTTAAAGAGCTCTTACCAATCAGTAAGAAAAAGAAATATTCCAATTAAAAAAACTAGCTAAGGGCATAAACAAGGGATTCACATACCAAAAAAGGAAAAAAGGAAGGAAAGGAGAGACAGAGGGAAGCAGGCAGGGAAGAAAGAAGAAAAGAAAGAAAGATAAATTGTCAGTATCTTCTAAAGAAAAAACAGGTCTAATTTCTCTAATTAAAGAAATATACATAAAGAAGGCTGAAAGATGATCACAAATCAAAGAAGTAACAGAGGTGGGTTCTGGATTGCCGCATTCATGCATGTTCTTGCATCATTTTTTACTTTTCGCTTATCTGTAGTTCTAGTTTTCTATTAAGTATATCTTGAATTCAAAACTAATGAATTTATTTATTATGGAAAATTTTCTAGAATACATTAAAGTGTATTCAAAAATAAATAAAAATCACTCAATATTCACCACTCTCAGCTAAACATCGTTGGCACATTTCTTTTCCATTTTTGCTCTATGTCTCTTCAACAAATTGGACCCAAATATTTCTCACTTAACATTACATGATGAGCATTTTATTACACTAAAGATACTTCAAAAATAGAATATTATTTACTTCATGATATTCCATTAAATAGAAAGAAATATGACCAGATTCTAAAGTGTAACAAATAACTGCTAATACGTACCAACTTTTTATAACATTCATTTCAAACAAAATCAAACTTTTTCATACAAGCTTGTGAAAAATGCAACCATCATGGATGATTTAAAATCAAAATGGGGACACATAGCTGCTGTAATTTCATATTTGGGGATGAATGGAAGAACTAAAGAAGATGAATCCTCCTTGGTTTAGTAATGATGATTACCCGACCTAAAGAAAAAAGTGGCATTACATTTATTTTCATGACTTTAACATCTAAAAGTTATTTTATAGTAGATTTTTCACTTTACATATGTGTTTATTATGTAAGGAATACTTGTCCAAGAAAGAGGAAAAAATCAAATTACACAGCATATAAAAGGTTTTAAAACCAAAATTAATAGATTGTTAATAGATTTTTGTGGGTCTTATTTTTTTTAGGCATATGCAAACTTTCTATCTTTTATACCTACCTACTCCTCCCCAATACAAATACAAACAAATGCCATGGTGCTTTGCAACTTGCTTTTTCACACTTAATATATTTTGCAGATAAACTTCATGCTTTCAAACAATGGTATAGTTTTCCACTGCAAAATGTAGCTTTTTAAAATCGGCCCATTTAGGTTGAATATGGAGTACTTGCTATTAAAAGCAATATAAAAGTTTACTCAAAATAAATCACAGATCTAAAAATAAAACTTAAAACTATAATATTTCTATAAAATATGTGTGATTGTGGGCTAGGCAAAGAATTTTTAGATACAGCAGAAGCATGATTCATAAAATGAAATGATAAATTGAAATGCATCAAAATTTAAAACTTCCATTCTTTGAAAGACATTGTTAAGGAAAACAAGGCCTAAATATTAGAAGAAAATATTTGTAAAACACATACTTGACAAAGGACTTGTATCCAGAATACATAAAGAGTATGAAGACTCAATAATAAGAAAACAAAAGATTTAAACAGACATATCACCAAAGACGTGCGGATAGCAAACCAGTACAAGACGTTCAACATCATTAGTCACCAATGTGAATTAAAACCACAATGAGATACAACTACATATTCAAATGGTGAAAAATAATTTTTTTAAAAAAACTAACAATATCAAGTGCTGACAAAGTTGTGGAACAACTAGAACTTTCACATATTGCCTGTGAGAATGCACAATGGAGCAGCCATGTTACAAACTGCTTGGTGGTTTCTTATAAAGTTAAACAGACACTTCCCATATGACTCCACAATCTCATTCTTAGATATTTACCCAAGAAACGAAAACTGAAATTCACCCAAAAACCTGTATATGAATGATTATAGTAGCTTCATTAATAACTGCCAAAAACTGGAAACAATCCAAATGTCCCTCAACTGGGGAATGGCTAAGCAAACTATGGTTCATCCATATGGACTACTACTCAGAAATATAAGGGAACAAACAACTGATACAAAACCTAGATAAATCTCAGATACATTATGCTAAATTGAAAGTAGCCAGATTTAAAAGGCTCCATAGTGTTTGCTTCCAATTATATGATATTCTGGAATAGACAAAACTACAGGAACAGAAGACTGATTTGTGATTGCCAGGGCTGGGGGTGGAGAGAGGTTAACTATAAAAGGGTACAAGGAGATTTTAAGGAAATGATGAAATTGTTCTGCATCTTGATTGTGGTGGTCATTGTATAATGGTAAGCATTTGTCAAAGCTCATAGAACTGCATATTAAAAGGGTGAATTTTAACATATGTAAAGTATACTTCAATTTTAAGTAAACTGCTTTTGCAAATCTTTGTTTAGTTATGTTTACATACCCAGGAGCTAAATTAGAATTGCTGGGTCAAAGAACACTTGCATTTCAAATTCTGGTAATCTGCCAAACTGTCCCCAAAAAGATCGTACCAAATTACATTACGACCAACAACGTACGATGAGAGATGCAAGTGTCGGGTTCCCCACACTGGACTGCGGTCAACCTGGTTAACATCAAAGCTTTTTCATATTTAATCTGGTAAGTGTGAAAAGGCGTCTGGCGTGTGATTTACATTTCTTTAATTACGACAGAAGTTGAGCCTCTAGTCGAATGTTTACAGGCCACATTTTTTTTTTTTTTTTCTGTGAAGTGCCTATTTGCATCCTTTGCCATTTATGGTCTATTTTAAATGGCTGGTAATTGATTTTTAATATAAATTCTAGGACGTTAGACGAGCTCCCGGGCCTGGCCTGGCCCAGCCCCCGCTGAGCCCGCCTCCGGGTGCCGCTCCCGCCCTCTCATTGGCCCTGCCTCCTCTTTCTAACAGCCAGTCTCCGGGCCCTGCAGCTTGACACGACTCCGCCCTGCCCTGTCATTGGCTTGTCGCGCGGCTATCGCGCTCTGCCCTACTCTGTGCGGTTACTCAGCTTACCGGCGGAAACCTTGGGAGCTAGTCACCAGTCGTCAGAGCATTGACGGATCGGAAACGCACTGCTGACACTCGCCGTGTCACCCACTGCCCCCCAAAAGGGAGAGGTTTTTCCCGCCACCACAGCTACTCTGGAGGTGGAGGGAGCTGCGGATCCAAAGCACTCCGGCTTCTGAGAACGCTGTTCCCCTGGCAACCAGAAGCCGTGCCCTTCCAGTCTCGCGATAGGAAAAAGGGGCTGTACCATCCAGAATTGCGACGTGGGGGCCAGGGGTCGCGAGGAATTGGTGGATCACCCGGAGCTGGGACCTACCAGCTGTCTCTTTCGTGTTCCGGGAGGACGGCGTGGGTGGGGAATGGTTTGTTCATATTTAGGTTGAACTCGGAACGAGGATATCTGAATGCTTGTATGGCTGTGCCCCTCATTAGTAATATGGTGCCCTGCAGGTCCTCCTCCTTGAAATGGAAATGATATTTCCGTCCTCACAAGATTGTTGTGCAGCTCAAAAAGATCATGTGAAATTCTTGGTAAATTTTGTATGCCATATAAATTAAAAATATTCGTTGTGCACAAATTGAGCTCCAGTCCAAAAAGGGTAATAAATACTATTTGTGGTTTCCCTAAGTCTCAGTACATGAAGGCTATTTCGTTGGGTGCCCAAACTGATTTTCTTCATCTCCAGCACCATGAACTATCTGCTTTTTTTCCAGTCTAAATAGCGCTTTACAGTTTACAAGACACTTTCACATAGATGCCACCTTTATCCTCATTGTTTTAGGTGGGTAGGAAGTGTTCTTTAAGTGTTTTTCAGCAGAGCAAATAGATAAAGATTAAGTGAGTTACTCAAACACAGCCACAATCTAGGGCAGTGCTGGGTATAAAAACCTGTCCGTAAACACCATCCGTATGCTCCTAAATCCTGCATTTCTATATCCAGTCCAGACTTCTCCCCTGAACCTCGCACTCTTATCTATTTGACATCTCCACTTACAGATATCTCAACTTAGATGTAAAAAGCATCTCAAATTTCACATGTCAGAAAACAACCCTCCACAGTCCCCTCCGGCATCACCACCCTCTAATCCATCTCAGTAAATGGTAACTCCATCCTGCCAGGCTCAGACCAAAATCCTTAAAGTCATCCTTAGTTGTTCTTGCTCTCACACTCGACAATCAATTTATCAATTCTATCATTGTATACTTTATACAAATTCTATGAGTGGTGTTCCAAGAAATAACAAGTTTTGATTCAAAATAACACTTTAAATTGGCAATTTCCAAACCATGATTCTGTAAAGTGTTGTTAACCTCGTTTGGAGATTTGTATATTACATTATTCAAATGTTACCAAATAATGTTCTCTGTGTTTTCTCGTTTTTGAATATTTTCCATAGGCTACAGTTCTTGTAAACACTTCTAAATTATTTTTGAAACAAATGCTTCAAATAGTAAAGAATATGAAGATTGGAAGTATTTTAAGAACTTAAGATTTTGAGAACTCCTGGCAGTTTTCTTGTTTCTGCCTCCTATAAATTAGTATCTGTTGGGAATTTGGAAACACTACTGCTTGTTGTTCCCCTACAAATAAACCCCCAACTCTTCTCTCTCTCTCTCTCTCACACACCCCACCCCCACATATCCCAACCTCCTGCTTCTTCTGCTTGAATACAGTTCCCCAGCTATCCATGTGGCCTGTGGCTCATTTCCTCTAGTCTCTCAAATATCCGCTTTCTCAAGCGGGCTTTTCCTGACCACCCTATAGAAAATAATCTCTCCCCATCTCCGCGCTTCCTATCCTCTGTTCCCTGACTCTGCTTGATTTTTTTTTTTTTAAAGAGGATAGATAACATTGTTTGAATTCTGATACTAAATAACTGAGTGACTTTGGGTAAATTCGTCAGCTTTTGTGGGCCATAATTTCCTCATTTGAAAATTGAGGTTGGACTAGTTTTGCCGTTATTTACTGCATTATAATTACCTAGAGAAATTTTATAAACTACTGATCCCAGAGCTGTAGCTGAGAGCAAATAAATCTGAAACTCCAGGGCTTCTCAAACTTTAATTGCAGTTAAATCACCTGAGGATCTTCCTAAAAATGCTGATTCAGTGTAGGTGGGACCCAGGAGTCTAACAGGCTCCCAGGTGATGCCAATACTTCTGGTCCATTGATCAGTCTTTTAGTAGCTAGTAACCAGATAATCTCCAAGTGCCCGCGCAATTCTCATTTTTCGTGAATAAAGGCAGTTTCCATTTTTATGTTTGGTAACTAGTGTTGCTCAATAAGAATACAGAATATTTCAGATTTCTTATGGATGTGAAGGAGAAAAAAAACAACTAAAAAAAATCAAGGCTATGACCAACGCCCATGATTAACTGGTGTTTTCATTGTTTTTAACTGCCGCTTTTTAAATATATGCAACATAAGGTACATATAAAGCAAGTAAAAAGAAAATTCAAGTTCAATAGAAATTTAGTGTCTCTTCACTGTCTATAACCTTTCCAAACATTTTACATAAAACTCACCTCATTTAGAATTGTTTCTGTCATTCTCACTTTGTTTATTTACCTCCCGCTGCTTCTGTTTTTGTACACAGCTGGGAAGCTGTATGTACCTGGAGGGCAAACTTTAATAAATTGCATTTGTTGTATTTTAGTACACAATAAATTGTGTCTTTGTTTTTAATTTTCTGGACTACTTCTGTGTCAGCTAGTGCAGGTAACACCCTTAAAACAATTCATATTCAGATTGTCAGACAGCACCATATTTTTGATGCTGTTTTCTGAAATTCTGCGTTCAAAACCTCAAACATATTCTAGGAAGTATTGTGCCTTTCAAAATAATTCATAAAGATTTATTCTAGAGTCAAGATGTTTTAAGCTAAAATTTTCCTGATCTCATCCCAGATTGGGGACATATGGCAGCATTGCTTTTTGTTTTTGTTTTCAATCTCTCTACTCTTGACATTCTCCCTCTGAGTGGAGTCAGACTTTGAATGAGAAAGAGCCCACACTGTATTCCATCTGGGCTCCAACTACCATTCCAGTCTTGTTGCCCCAGTTTCCTCTTTCTCACCATAAGCTTCAGCCAAATGTAACAGCCTACTAGAAGAGGAACATCATTAAGCCTCATATCATATAAACTAGATTAAATAGCCTTTTCTTTTGAAGGGCAATTAAAAGTGTGTGCCACAGGACAGTTCCTACCTCCTATAAGACTATGGCCTAGTGTTATTAAAAAATAACATTTATTGAGCGTTTAGGACATGCCTTAGACACATCATTTCACTTCATTTCATAATATGCTATGAAATGAAGTGAAATGGCGGCACTATTATTATCCAGACTTATAATTGACAAGCAGAGCACAGAGGGGTTAAGTAATTTTTTGGAGGCCATTCAGGAACTCTCAGTGGGATTCCAACCTAAGTTCCAAAGACTGCTCTCTTCACCTCACTGGACTGAAGTCAAGAAAAAAAAGGTCATTAGTATCCACTAGATGGTGCTGACTGTCTTCTGTTAAAGACAAAACTGCAGACACTCAGAAACTCACTTTCTTAGGATTTCAGGTGTGACTCAAGAAACAACTGAAGTATACTGTGCTTGGGCACATCTTTAAATAGCTATCCAAATAGGAAAAATGAAAATTAGATCTCAAAAAACACACAATGGATTTTTTTAAAAATTTAAATTTCTTAGTACATAATATAAATATCTATATCAAATACCATTGATGACTTTGAGAAAAAAAGTCCCTTACACAATTATATTCATATAAACTCTACAGACATAAAAAGAAGTCCATGTTTTATTTCATTTACCCACTTTTATACCAGCCTCACTCCCTCCCATATCTTCCAGTCCTGCTTGGCCATAATACTAATCCATGTGATCAAGAATCACAAACAGGGAGGTAAATAAAAATTAAAATTAAAATAAAAAAAAATCAGGTTCTGGAACAGGTAATCCTGTCCTTATTCAAATAAAATGCACCTTAAGTTTAGTATGTGTTTAGTATTTTCTTAGAACATTTTTTAGTATATAAAGGTATAAAATAAGTCTGCTAAAAATGGGTTCTCAGATTTTGTCGTACATATAACTATCCCTTCAGGTGTTAATTTAAAGTGTCTATGTGTTGATTTTAGTCCCTACTCCCTGATTTAGTAGGTCTGGAGTCCAGCTCGGGAATCTTCACTTTAACAAGTACCTTGGTGATGCCAGTGCAGTAGAACCATGAGCATACTTTTAAAAACACTAACTTCAAATTTGTGTTGTAAAGCGTAAATAGTAATGAAGTCACTGCTCCAAGAGACAGGATGGAGAACCCTGGAGCTGTGCAACCCAGGGTCACTGAACAGACACATCCAGTACTCCCTTTGTAAACAGTAAACTAGAAATTGAAGAATGTTCTCCCTTCCCACTTCCTTGATGCTGAACCCTTTCTTTTCTCTTCTTATCTATTGTGGAGTGCTACAAAGAATCATATGCTAGTCAGAGAATGTCCCCATTTTAAAAATTGGAGGTAAGGGGAAGCTTGCTACTTCTCAAAATATATTCAACCAAACACATAATGATAACTCCTAAATTTCATTAAGTGAAAAGATTTAGCCCATGCATTGTCACATGATCTTTGTTTAACTTGTTCAAGTTACATGAATATCGGTGTGGGGAAAGAAAAGAACAAAACTGTGCCAGGAGACTGTGGAGACACATAAAAATCAGCATGTGCACGTGCACAGGTGTGTCAAAATATATTCAACCAAACACATAATGATAACTCCTAAATTTCATTAAGTGAAAAGATTTAGCCCATGCATTGTCACATGATCTTTGTTTAACTTGTTCAAGTTACATGAATATCGGTGTGGAGAAAGAAAAGAACAAAACTGTGCCAGGAGACTGTGGGGACACATAAAAATCAGCATGTGCATGTGCACAGGTGTGCACACACACACACACACACACACACACACACTGCAGCTATACATATATGACCCAGAAAACTATAGAGGCCTTCTTTTTTAAAAAATAGTGAAGCAAATCAAAGATAATGAAGATATATTCTAAAATCTAGAGGTTCTGTGGGTTGTTTTTTGTTGTTGTTTGGGGGTTTGTTTGTGTGTGTGTTTTTTGGTCATCTCAGTTCAGTTATCAAGAGATCAGCTTTGCCAAGTAAGTCATTCTCACCAGAAAAGGAAAACTCTTTCTCCTCTTTTCTCAGAGAATTCCCTCACAGTAACAGATTGCTTAACTCTTCTTGTTATATTGCTGGCTCCAAAGTTTGGTCGCCTGCAGCAATTCTGTACCTGTAAAGAATTAAAGAGTTTCCAGAAGCTTCCTGAGCCTAGCTGCAATTTCTGTTGCTGGATGCCAATTAAGATTACCCTGTTCTACTCCTGGCATTTCACCCCTGCCAGAGGAATGGTTGGAACACTACCTGTGGATAATAGCTGGAGAGAAGTTTAGTAATTTCACTGCAACAATCAATGTTGGGCTGAAATCCATGGTTTATGAACACTGTCCGTGCATTAAGTGTCATGCTTCGTGCTTCAGTCTACTGGCATGCTTGTCTTTGACTTCAAACCATAATTTCTATATCAAGCGCCTAGGTCTCTGATCCTGTAGGGGTTTTCTTTTTTTTTTTTGGGAAGGGGATAGTTTTGTTTTAAATTGGTCTCTGGATCTATGTACTAAAGTGCATTTTTAGTATGTAAATTATATAAATCTTTATTATTATATAAACCTTAATATTTATTTTAACACAAATTAAAGAAGTTAAAACCAGTTCACATAGCACATTAGATATGTATTCAAACTAAACTAAGAGTCTTAAACAGCAATGCGGAGAAATTATTTTTCTCAGAGTTAAATGCAGAGACAAAGAAGAAATGGGTCAACAACCACGGGGTTGTTCATCAGTTAGCAATCAGGCTGCCATCCTGGCATGCTCAGCACCTCACTCACTTCTTACACATCTTTTTTATTAATTTGAATTCAAAGTAATGTTTCTATCTGAACATACAATGTGTTTGTTAGACTAGGCACTAGTCATCATCTTGATGACTATTGGCTTTCGTGTTTAAATCTTTTTCTTATTTAATCATCCAAACTCCTTATTTAACAGAAGCTGGTTTATTTTCCCTTCATTTTATCCTCACAGACAAATTGGAATTAATATAGTAATTTGGCTCAGAATTTGTTATATAACTCATATATTGACACACAAAACCATTTTAAATGATTTATTAAATTTAAATGCATCTGGTCTCTAGTCTCTGGTCTCTGCTACAAGCTGATCTGGGCCTGGTCTTTTTTTTTTTTTTAGTTTCAAGTATACAGTACATTGGTTAGACATTTATATAGTTTATAAAATGATCCCCTAATTGCTCTTTCTTTCCTCTGGCTCTCTACCTAGCCAATACATTAATGCTAACTGCATTCCCTATGTCGTGCTCCCCATCCCCATGACCATCCATCAACTACTAATTTGGACTTCTTTAACCCTTCACCTCATTCTCCCAGCCTCCCAACCCTCCTTCCCTCTGTCACCAGATTGTCCTCTGTATTTGTGAGTCTGCTTTGATGAGTTTGTTCTTTTTGTTTCTTAGATTCCTCATAAAAGTGAAATCATATGGTATTTATCTTTCTCTGTATGACTTCTCACTCAGCATAATAACCTCTAGGTCCATCCATGTCATTGCAAATGGTAGGATTTCATTTCTTAATCTGTTTCTTCATCTAGTAGGATAAGGGACTGGATATAGGTTTCTACACTTACTTTCAGATCATTCCATTTCAGCAAGCAGGGCTCTCTTTGAAAACAACCTGCTCATGTGTCCCAGCCTGAACCTCAACAATATTCATACCAGCTCAACGGGCTGGGTGGCAACAATTGCCTGTTTAGAAACATCTGGGCAATGGTAACAGCCATCTGTCCTGTCCTCTGCAATCTATGAATAAAGAATTAAACAAAGCAAAACCACAGTAAGTTTGCCCTATTTTTATAGCATGATGTAATAGAATGAATTAAAAATTAGTTTAAGTTTTATGAGATTTGGGCTTGTATCTTCCTCTATTGTTGATTCTAGGACAAGCTTTTTCACTTCTTTAGGCTTCCATTTAACAACCGCCTATTAAATAATGGGAAGATAACTCCCAAGCACTGTCTAGAGAATTTAAAATGTTCTTGAAATTCTATATTGACTGTTTCACTACAATGGTTAATAAAACAAGTATTTTATTTCAAATAAAAGCAGCCTTCTAATCTATGCTGGAGAATGAAAAAAAAAGTGAATTATCAGGTTCAATTCACATCTGTCATCTATTAAACGCTCATTTCATGTTATATGTTTTGCTACAGATGACTTAGTATTTTTGTGAAAATTGCCAACTACTTTTTGTTACAAATGTAGAGATCACTACCGTGGCCCAAATTTATGGGAATTTACTGTTCAGGTGGCACTCTTGCATTCACGCAGTCATTGTTTACCTTTTATTGGTCACTCACTCTGAGACAAATCCTCTAGCAAGCTATTTCTAGGCAAGTGAGCTTTTCGTTCTTCCTCTAATCATTCCTAGTTGCTCAGAGATCCTGACAGGGGCAGGAGCTAGATGGTCATACCAACCCCCTCCAGTGCCCTGCCTCCACTCATTTTAGACATCAGGAGTAAGGGGAATTTCTGAGTGCTAACTATGTAGTAGTTACCCCTCTATTCACAATAACTAGCCAGAAGAAAATGGAAGGCCTTAGTTAGGGAAATATTTTTTTAATCTTCTCAACCTACTATCTACTGAAATTTAAATTTCATCATGAAAAAGACATTTAAAAGCACTGGTTTCTGCTCCTCACATCTTGTTAATGGATTAGGCACTTTTTAAAAAAATATGAGTTCTGGTTCCAGGTCTTGAAAAAAATTACTGAATCTCCTGGGCCTCGATTTCTCCATATTAAATTACAGAGGTGGTATATACCTGGGCTAAAATCCTCTGAATTCTAAGTACTATGACTATATGAAGTAAATAGGTATTTTATGAAGAAAGAAATATCCTGGATTGAAAGAAAAATCTTGCCATCCATCAAATAAAATGATTGAGGAAGATGCACTCTCTCAAAGAAACATAATTTTCACTTTCCTTCAGCACTTCTTGTCAGAACTTGATCATCTACTGTTCTCTGTCTCTTGTAGGAGTTTTTTTCTCCCCTAAGCTCTCCAAAGGGCAAGGACCATATCTTGAACACTTTAAACTCCATTATAATACTGCATATTAAATGCAATAATATTTACCGTTATGAATAAATGAATCTTGCTAATATTTCATATACTTGCAGAGAAGAATATCGAGTGGGCAATTGGTGAAAGTGATTTGATAGTGATGACTCTTAAAATAAGGATAAACTCAGGCACAGAATTAAGAAAGAGAACATGAGGCAGAAGACATTGCCTGTGAGTACTCTTGGCTCAGAGATCTCAATCTTAGCATTCCATTAAGAGTTTTGTAACATTTACTCTGAACTAAATGCCTCTATAACAAAACAGGGGAAATTGTGAAGCAGAAGGAAATTTGGGGAACAACATTGAGAAAAACAGCTGCCAAGCATTAAGGATTTTAATCCAGTCCCCAGTACAGTTTAATAATATGTGCCAAATGGGTATTCAAAAAATAGTCATAATAACAATAAATGATGATGATCATGAGTACTTTAGAGGGTACAGTGGAAGAATTGGGCCTTAATGCTTTCTGTACTGTTTTTAGCTCCATCTCTAACTTGTTTCATCTCTTAGGGCTAATGACGTGGCCATCTGTGCTTCTAGTTTCCCCATCTGCAAAACAGAGATCATATCATTTCCTACAGAAAGTCTGTGGGCTGTGCTTTAATAGCCTCCAGTGAAACATTGCATATAAATACAAAGCAGGCAATGAGAAGCCAAATGCCACCAAGGGAATAATCTTTAAGGCAGAGAGTATAAGAAATTAAAAATAATTAAGATCTTCTATATAATATCCTAATGACTTGAAACAGTTAATGGAATGGTACTTATATTGCATTCACTTTAGATATTTTCAAGTAGATGTGAACATAAATTAATAAACAAATAAATAAATAAATTCCAGAATAGTTTAATTCATTAAACTCAACATTTTAATTGTATTTATCTAAAATATTATGAGTTCTAAATTAATTTGTAAAGCAAACTAGCATTATTTAAATTAAACTTACTCTTAAAAGTATTAATAATCCTTAAAAGTGCTTTAATACACACAAAAAAAGAGGAAATATTTCTTCTTGGTTATTGAAAGGATATAGGGAAAAAATAGAATTCATAACAGCCTGCAATTGCTCAATTCATGCAACCAAACCAAAGGAATTATATGAATAAATTGGCATCATTTGAGCATATCAGCAAAAAGCCACTGGTTGCTCTGACCCTGAAAGCCTAAATTGCCTTGTTTTCTCAATTCCCTTTAGTTATGCATATGGTTTCTTATTTTTTCTATTGTTTAGTCTGTGTGTTTCAAAATTCAGAAGCTTTTTAAAGTTAATGTGTATGTTTTCTATACACATAGATTGTTTTAGAATATAACAAAAGGGCTTGAAACAAAATAAACAAACAAAAACAGTCTCAGAGACAACGATCCGCAATAATTGTAGCTGTCTCTTCAGGCATTCACACATCTCCACATTTCTAAATAACATGTGTATTCTGCTCTTTTATTATCTATTTTAAATATAATTAGATTGCAGCCTTTTATGGTAGATGAGGCTATTGCTCTCTTGCACAATCATCCCTCTACTTCTCCTCCTCTACCTTCCTCCTCCTCTACAATGTCATTACAATTTTTGTTTAAATCAACATTCCATGTTTACATTAATATACCCATACAAACATTACTCACCCTAAAAAATTATAATCTTATCTTTTCTTTCTTACCTTTCACTTCTCCTAAAGTTAATAATTGCCTTATTGTTTCTTTCATTTAGTTTTCCCTGTACTCACTGATAACTCTTCCCACATCTCCTAAAGGCATCTCTGCACAGATCAAGTAATCTACCAGTTACACTCTTTTCATGAAGACATCCCTCCTAAATGAATTCCTAGCTCCTCTGTGGACTGGCTGCTCTTTAGCCCTACTGCACATCATCCTGGGATTTCCTTCTACTCTTATCCTAGAAATTCCCTTGGCCTATATCCAGAATGAGTTCCCTGTTTCTTGGACTTCACATCTTCCTCGTTCATAGTTTACACTCTTATTTTGTTAGAGCACAACATCCAGTAGCTTCTTCGGATTAAAAAGACAATATAATGGTAGAAGAAAGGACAGCCTTCATACATATAAGTCACACTGCTCCAGTATGGACTGTTGACCTCCACACCTGGTACAACTATCATCCTAAGATCGCCCTTCATCATGATACTGAGATTTCCTCTGCCGCTCTCCTGCATCACATGCCCTGTGTCCACTCCTATTCTTCCTCTTCTTTTTGTACTAGTGAATATTCTCTGGTAACTTTTAGGAAGAGTATATGAGAGGTGAGTTTTTGAGACTTTTATTTTTGAAAATATCTTTATTCTGCCTTCACATTTAACTAATAGTTTGGCTGGGTATAGAATTCTAGATTGGAAATAATATTTCTTCATGTTGAAGGCATTGTTTTATTATCTAATAGCTTCTAGTGTTGTTGAGAAGAGCCATTCTGATTCCTCATCCTTAGTATGTGACCTGTTTTTTCTCTCTGAGATTTTTCTCTTCATCTCTGGTGTTTTGAAATTTTGTAGTGATATAAGCCTATTTTCATCCCATTTGTTGATACTCAATGGTCTTTTCATTATGAAAACTTTCCTCTTCAGTTCTAGAATATTCTTTTTAATTATGTCATCAATGGTTCCCTTCTCTCCATTTTGCCTTTTCCCTCTTTCTGGAATTTCTATTTTTTGGATCTTAGACCTCTCAAACTCCTCCTCTAATTTTTTTGTTTGTTTGTTTTCTCTCTGTCTCTCTCTCTCTCTCTCTCTGTCTCTGTCTCTCTCTCTCTCTGTCTCTCTCTCTCTCTTTCATAAACAGGAGCACTTTTCTATGTGTTCTTTGCAAATAATAAACTCATGTGTCAGTGAGGGGACCCTCAGCAGAAAAGCACAAAAATCTGACTCAAACTGGCACACACATAGGAAAATTTATTATTTCACATAACTGAAAGTTCATAGGTGTGGGTGTATGATTTAGCAGCTCAGTAACATCATCAAAAACATGTCACCTTATGTCTCTACTCTGCTGTCCTCTTTACTACCCTCATTCCAATGCTGGTTCCCTTCATGGTTGTCATGCTTCACTGTAGACTCTGAACTTAGTAGGGGTACTTAACCCATGAACACTTCCTCTCTTGTTCCTTAACTATAGCCCAGGCATATCCTATCACTCTCTGGTCACTGTCAGATATGAAAAAGTCTAGTACAGTTTAAAGCTTCACTATGATTCCTAATAATGTTCTTCCTTTCTCCCAACTCAGGCTTGACCTGTGGCCCAAGGAACTGACCACAGGAAGAACAAGCACCATTTCCATCTATACATCACCATTTCCTCTTCTAGGTCTTCCTATTGCCTCCATGAGAGTTGGGAGAAAAGATAGGAGAAAAGAGGAAATATTTTCTATTTGACTGGTGCAGCCATTGTCCTCTCATTGGGTACTCATAAGGGATCTCCAGAGGACCAGCATGTGGCCTTCGCTATATACTTCTCTAGTGTGAGATAAGGCACTGAAAGTAGTGCAACCACTTTCAGCCCCCTTCAGCATCCACCCACAGCCTCCTTCCAGAATGGCCCCTGGCCAGCTTTCACTCAAGCTTCTGTGGTGCCTACTCAGCATTTAGGAAAATCACCCTTTCTCTCCATGCCAAATGGTGGGTGTGCAGAATTCCTCCTCTCTTTGCCCTTCCATCTCTCTCCAATTCCTTTCCCACACTTCAGAGGATAGATCGGCAAGTTCACTTTCTAAGCAGATATCCAACTGAAAAAAAGAAGGCCAGACTGCATTTCCCACCAAACAGATGTCTAATGATCTAGACAGCCCTCTTTAAATTTCTTCTATTTTCTCTCTCTCTCTCTCTCTCTCTCTCTCGATACTAAATAAAATTATTTATTTCCCTTTATGTCTTCCATTAAAATGACTATATATATATATGATATATTGTGTGTATATATATACGTGTATACACACACACACACACACACGTACATATATACACACAAACATACATACATATATATGTGAATTTTAGAAGCTCCTGTCCTCAACCTTGGGATTTCAGCTACAATTATCGGACATCAGGAAACTCCTATTGAGCATCCAGTTTCACACTCATAGGATGACCAGTAGAATAATCCAAGTCTACATGCTTCCTTGTTCATATCTAGCAGGAGTAGTGCACTGATGAACCATTCATGGACTATAAATCCTTCCTTCAATCTGATAGGTCAACTCAAAGGACATACCCACCCCCAGACCAATAAGAGTCACCAGGAGAATACCATGCACTGATTATTTTCCTCAAATCAGGAGTTGTGATGGGGTGGAGTCTGTGAAGAAAAAGGGAGATGGATGTTTAAGAGATAAGTAACAGCATCTGCTACATCTTATTACATGTGTCCATACAAATAGCATATAAAAGTTCAAATTAATCTTCAAGTGACAGAATGTATTAGCCTTTCTTTTCCAAAATCAATTTTCAGTGGAAAAGCTTAATCAAAATGTTAGGTACATTCTCCTTTTCAACAGTTTCAATTTTCTGTGTCTCCAAATCTGTAACCATTATTTTATTTATTTTTAACACTGGCTAGTGTTTTCTTTCAAGATCTGGGTTTGGGATGAAAAGTATACTTCTCATCATTTGTCTTTTAAATAATCATGCACTTAGATTAGATTTTCCTCTGAGAGAAAACAACCCAGAAGCAGAAGGATAATATTACATAAAACTTGTTTACACCAAATTTCCTCCATGAAAAAGGAAAAAAATGCAAAAAGAAAATCAGAATTTTGTAAGAGGAAAGCCAAAATAAACTATAAAAGGTTTCTTATAAGCATGTATTCATATGAATAATAATAGGCTACAAAAGCATAAAATTTCAGTTAAAAGGGGACTTAAAGCCAAATTCTCCATTCAAGATTTGAATACAAACTAATTACTTCAATCCAAAAACTCAGTATGAAAAATATAATTTTCTTTTTCTTTCTTTTTTTCTTTTTTTTTGCTATAGCTTAATTTTCATTGTGAGATCATGGGATAATAGAAATAATCTCAGAATTCAAGGTTTCCTTCCCTCTCACATTATATCATGGTGCTGTGGGCCTTGTATGTGGAAACAACATCTGTTCTTAACGTCATGGCCTATATGGTCATCTCTTGCTCCATTTGATACAGCAATCCATCCTTCCTGTCCGCCTGCACCTTTGGGCTTGGAGCTTTCTCTTTCATTCTAGACACTCATGTAAACACCTTTGAGTCAGCCTATTGAGGCCCTGTCTGCCTGGAATCACTGCCAGACTCCACACTGGGACTCCACAAGCTGGGAAGCCAGGTCCCCTTTGCAATTACACAAGCTTTTCGTTATTTTCCTGCATTGCTGGGGCTTTGCCTGAAAGGCAGCATTAGGGCCCTTTTATCCTAAAGGTACAGATGTCAACATTCTTATCAATTACTCACAACTTCTCTTCTCTATACTGTCCTCAATTCCAGGGGAACTTTTTCTACTGAGAGGGTGGGAGATGGTCCCACCTTCAAATCATCTCAAACATTTGGTTAACCTAAGATTTCTCAACCTTGGCATTATTGATATTTTAGATCACATAATTCTTTGTGGTGGAGGGCTGACCTGTGCATTGTAGAGTGTTTAGCAGCATCCCTGGCCTTCACGCACTAGATGCCAGTAGCATCCCCCAATTCTTGACAATCATTACCAAATATCCACTGGACTAACCTCATGAGTCCCCTCTGTTCTCCTAAGACCCAGGCTTAGATACACAACTGGAAAGAAACTCATAGGCTACTTGCTTTCCTTGAGGCAATGAATGCCTTCTTCTCTTTCCCGAGGCAATTCATGTGAATGTGAACAGCAAAGCAAAAGAGGAAAGAGAAATTAGATGCATCAGGGAATATGGTTAATATTTTAAAAGTGTCATCCCACCTATGTTGTATTTTAGAATCTGTTGCCTTAAAATGTACACCACATGTCATTCTAGTACCTCCTTTGTGTATATTACTTCTTGCATATAGACTGCAATGAATAGCATATAAAAGGAAATTTAAGAGGGGAAGAAAGAGACTTAGTCACTAAATTATGATCCATGCAGCTGAAATAAAGAATTATTATTCACACCCAACACACATGCCCAACTGTTTCTGGGTATTGAACTTTGCTTCCAGGTTTAGAACTTACACTCTCTCTAGTGAATTATATCCAGGCCTAGGTGTTTGGAGCAAGAGGTAGATCAAAGACCTTGCATTTGACGGTTTAATCCTTGTATGAGTCATTCTAAGGAAATCGATAAGAACCAGCAATAACTCTACTGATTGTAAATCTATCATCGGCTCATGTGCAATATTTAGCCACTTCTCCAGGTTCTGTATCTCTTATTCATTCATCATTCATTCAAGTTTGGAAATAAGTTGTTCGTAAGTCTCCAGAACATAAATTGCTGTAAGAGGTTCATGCAAAGCAATCCTGGAGATTATAGTTTTAGTTCTATGACAGTCTCCAGGCCTTTATTCTACCTATTAACCAACTTATCACCTTGGCACAAATGAGAAAACACTCGTAGAACCTGAGGCTAAGAGAAGGGGAGATATTTCAGCTGCTGAAACTTCATGTATGGAGAATCTCAGATCATTTCAATTTATTTTAAAAGCCTCGAGCTCACACAAAAAGGCTTTTGATGTTGTCCTGGGCATAAGTGCTGATTTCAATTCCTGTTTTTTTCACATGTTCTCAGGTCATTAACCATGAATTATTTTTCTTTTGGCTACAGAACTCTAATATAGCACAAGATGTTGTGATACAAACCTGCTAAATGTTTATAACTATTTGGCAGAAGTTAGTCACTTTGCTGTAATGTTATTTACAGTGTACGTTGCTACATTGGTAGAGTATAATATGAAAGCATTAACCCTTCCCCCTTCCACCAAAATTCAGCCTAATATAAGCGTTTTCCCCTGAGCATCACAGCTCTGGCACGCAGCAACAGCCGTGTGCACGCCAAGCCACCCCACCCCAGTGTATGGCTGCCAAGAGCTCAGAATGCCCAGAGCTGAGATGGAGCACCCACTTCTCTCTCCAGCCAAATCAAACTTGCGCCTGAGCTCTAGATGTTACTTAGCACACCAAGTGATGAACTTACAGCTCCTTTTCCACAGATGGGGCCAATTCGAATGTGTATCTGCCCTTAGTTACTCTATATACTCTGCTTCCCTCTTCATCGATATAGTACATTATGCTCACTCATATTCACAATCTGCTTTTTAAGTTTACAGCAAAGTTGAGCATTCTTTTAACCCTTTCCCCTCCTTTTTTGAAACTGAGAATTGTTTGGTTAAGAAATACTCTGGCTTACACAGTTATTTCTTCTCCAGCGGTTCACACAGTCCTTTAGTATTGTGTACTGCCTCAAAGTATCATCATGATGAATATTAATTATTATTGGGGTAACTGGTAAAAATGCCAGTTTAATATAATTTTCTGAGAAAAAAAAATCCAAATAAGCCCCCTCCACTTTTTACAAAACGTAGTGTGTAAGTACTAACATTGATGTAGCTTTACTCTGTGCCAAGAATCATGTTAAACGGATCATCCCATGTCATCCTCAAAATTGCCTGTACGAGGTATATTGTTGTCTCACTTGAGAGTCTCCTGAAAACAGAAGTGGAGACGAGGGCTTTATGCATTAGTGTTTTGGGGATGTGATTCTTGAAGGCATAAATGAGGGCTATAGAAAGCCAGACAGGGAAAGAGGAGGAAGTCAATAAAAGGATGCATTATTGTCACCATGAGGGGCTACAGGGGCTTAATTCTGCCTGACCTCTTGAGATGTGGAAAGATATCTCCCACAGTTATCCAGCAGGACAGGAGGCAGGAGTATTTATCTACTGGTTCCTGTGCCCCACTAATCAAGGGTTACCCAGAAGGTAGGGAGCTCTCACAGGGCAGAAAGCAGAGAAACTAGTCCTTGACTGCTCTCAGGGAAGTGAGTGGGTGCAGCCAACAATGGCACACTGCAGATATGGCTCAAATCAGAAGTAAAGTATGTGAGTTGGGTCAAAAGACTTGTGACATAGTGATTATCTCCTCATTTTACAGGGAGGAAACCAAGATGGATAGAGGTTACCTCACCTGCTTAAGGTCATAAGGCTGGTAAGTGGTAGAGCTAGGTCTCAAAACATGGGCCATCTGGCCTCAAAGCCCATGATCCTAACCATGTGCTATCAACCCCCACCCCACGTGAGGGAGGATGAAGGCTGCACTCTACTCTGTCCTGGAACCCATGTTTGTGGCATTTATTCAAACATTGCATTTTCTCCTTTGGGAATTCATTTTTTAAGTTGCACCAACACAATAAAATGCTACTGCAATGCTACTGCATCTGCATTTATGGGGAAAAATGAATACCTTTCATTTGAGATCATGTAGGAAGAGAGAGGTTCAGACAGTATATACCACTCAAGGGAAAAGAAGAAACAAAAACACACAACTCATACGATCTTTCGAGTTCAGAAAACTGCTTTTCAATTTTTTATTAAAATGTAATTCTTCAAAGAGTATAGAAATACACCTGGCAATGACCTGTTAAAAGTCATCCATCTGCTTCAAACATCGAGAAATATCTACCAAATTCCACCTCATTGGGATATATTAAGCGGTACAAATATATATTATCATAAGGACACCAAAGTGGCTACATTTGACAGATTCTTCTAAAGTGGACACAATTTTCTGACAGATTATGTTTTCCCTTGATGAAAGTTGTAACAATTGTGAAGGATTTGAAAGACATGTTTGAAGGGCCACATGTCAACTATCAGAGCAAGAAGCTACAGACGGCATGCACAGAGGGCCTGGGAGGCAGGGGGCACAGGGAGAGAGTACGGCAGTCCTGGGTTTCTGCTGTGAGCACACAACGCTTTGAGGAGACAAAACACACAGAGGAAGGCACTCCTTCTGTAAGGGAAGGGTCTCTGTATTCACATTCAGGAATTATAAGACACCACACCCAGGAGAGGACAGGAAAAGGAAACTCCTTACACAGAGTCTGAGTTTCCTCTGAGGGACAAGGGCCAGTGTGATGAAAGGAAAGGATACGTGAGGACCACTGCCTTCAGGATACGGAAGTGTGTGGTGAGAAGGCCCACTTCCTTTCAAGCCTGCTCAAGGCACTGGATGGACTCCTCTATGTGCTGTTAACAAGAACAAAACCTCCTAGAGAGAAGAACAAGGCTGGCACTTGATTTGCTCTCAGCAAGAGTGAAGTGTCACCTGTTTGAACTCAGCCTGGTGAAATCCACCTTCAGTGGACTCAAATTGCTTGTGAGAGCCTCCAGGGGACTAATCACTTGAGGACACTGTCCTTCCTCTTCTATCCACTTGGGCTCCTGCTCAAACTACACTGAGAGGGAAGAAGTGGAAAGATTACCTAGTCTAGGTATAGCCTTTGCATTTTACAATGATTAGTTCTTTCTCTCTGTTCTGTTCCTCCTGTAAGTCCAAAATGAAGGGAGAGTCACACTTGCACAAACAGACTGAAAATGAGACTGGTCACGCCTGGTTTTGGAGTCTTTCTCTGAACGGGGAATGATTTTTGTCAGCCTTTTCCCACTCTTTTTGGCAGAATCACCTCCCTTAATCAAGTAGTTTTAGCTTACTATTTCCAAAGGACCCAGTTCACACTAAATTTGCATTTCTTAATTACTTTTGAACTCCAAAAATTTGCATGGAATAATTTTTTCCAATATACCTTACTCCTACTCACTGCTAGTAGCACCTTTAGGCGAGAATATGTGGGAAGAGAAAAAGACTACAGTGCATGGACATTTCACAGTCTTTCTTCTCCACCTCTAAGCTTCTCATTTGTTGAAAGAAAAAAACACACACACACACACACAATTTAAGGGGGAAAAGACATAAAAAGAGCTTGCAGTGTTTTCCAACCTACACTGCAGATGTGTCTGAGGTCTCAGTGGTGCCTGGAGGTTGTCAGGATAATCCAGGACAGAGTATCTCCCTTACCACCAGGCACATCTATTGCCATATCTTTCAAATGGGGCAGAACAGCCATTCCTTATCCATGTCACGGTGAGAGGATGAAGGGCATCGGAAGAAGCTGGGAATCATATGACAGGGCCATCCAGAGAAAAAGCGTCGAATGCCACGTCCCTATATTTCCTGAAGATACAGATCGATATTATCCATTTTTAATATCTGTCATATTTAAGTCCATCAAATAGGCATTTTCTTTGTAGCCACGTCACACCACAATTATCTTCGGCTTCCCTTGGAGTGCCCCTACTCCCTTTGAGCTCATGGACGCTCGTCCCCCCATGAATTCCCTGCTGGACCCACAGAACTGAGGTGTCCCCAGAAAATGCACATGGTGTAGCCACCCCAAGACCCGGTTTTTGTTTCCACAGAGGGGGATGGGGACATTACTAAGGACATGGATCACTGAGATAAATATATATATACTCCCTCAATAAGGAGGACATTTGATTTTATAGAGATTTCCCTCTCATTCAAAAGCATCTGGCCCAGACAGGAGGGGTCAACCCATACAGGGTTGCAATGAGATCACATAAATCACAGGGCCAGAGTGAAGGGAGGGCAGCAGCGGAGGAGATCCCTGCTGTTCCCAGGAATTTTCAACCCTTGCTAGGAATCCACCTTCGGGAAAATGCTCACTTTATTGTTTCTGCTCATCTTCCGCTCCACCCTGCCTACCTTGGGCATCTTCGTCTGGATCAGCTCTTCTGGGGTGTTACCCAAGGGGGGAAGCAGCCGCTTCTTGCTGTTTCGGGTCTCTGAGAACCACTGGGGAGGCAACTCAAAAGGCCCAAAGCCAAACTGAAGGGAATACTTATCAGGGAATGTCTCAGGTTCCACAGGGGCTGCTGGAACCACCTGGGATATAGAGTCCACCGTGCCAGGGGGTGGCACATGGGGTGTAAACTGTGACCCCCGATCTCCCTCCAGGCAGGTGCTAAGTATCTCCTTGGCCTGGAGGTCAGCAGAGCCAGGGTACTTTGCTTCACTCTCTTCCTCATCCTCCATGGGCTTAAAGATCTGCTGCTGCCCAATGTGGAACATCTCCAGGAGCTGGCTGCCCGAGCGCATGCTGGGCTCCAGGCTAGCCTCGGCCAGCCCACTCCCTGTACTCACCACATTACGGCGACTGTACCGATGGTGCAGTTGTACCAAGGTCCCTATCAAGCACTTGCGGACAGATTTGTTCACAGTAAGAAAGAGCACAGGGTTCGCCAGCAGAGAGACTTTGGGCAGCCAAATGGCAGTGAGCAACAAGAAGATTGAAGTGTCAGGGACGTTGAGCACAGTCTGGTAGACGACCAGGGTGGCATAGGGCACACTACATAAGATGAAGACCATCACCATGGACAGCAGGGTAGCGTGCAGCTCGGCCTCCCGCTGGGAGGCATAAGGGATAGAGACAGTGTTCTGTGGGGTCCGCAGCGCTGCTATGATGACCTTCTTCTTCTGGCTGGCACTCAGGGCCCGTCGGATCAATATCAAGAAGAGAAAGACCACAGCCACAGGCACGATGACTGTGGTGATATTATAGATCAGAACATATACCAGGTGGCCCAAGGAGTTGCTCCAGACTTCGCTGCAGGTAGACATGGCGTAGATGTCAGCCACGTTGGTCACTGCAAACACCGGGACACTGGCCACCACTGCATGGGCCCAGATGTACATCACCAGTTCGCGGGACTTGGCATCAGATATTTTTCTCTCCAGTGGATAGAGGACTGAGTAGTACCTGCAAAACACATGCACCAAATTCGTTTCACAGAAGATATGCTTTAAATTAGGGGAAACCAAAAGTGGTAGAGGGGGAAAAATGGGTCAAGTTCTTTTATTCTGCCTAAGACAAAGGAAACCACTGGAGGAATTAGGGAGCCAGACTTCAAGACATGAGGACTTAGCTGTACAATTTATAGCTAGCTTTATAACTACTGCCACCAAGATTAAATCCCAAAGAGTGCTCTCAATATAAGGGAAGTCTTCATCTGCTATAAAGACACTTGTTTTTCAATTTAAAGGTAAAGGATAATTTGTAAAAAAAAAATTTACATGGGCTAGAGGAGCTTCAGGGCAATTTTCAAAGCCACTAACAGAAAGAAATTTGTCTGCCCACATTTCCAAAGCAGACTCATGCCACAGTGTATGTATGGATAACATAAGCCTTATAGCTGCTCAGGACAGAATAACCCAGTACGAAGGATGATGGACTCTGACAAAGTCCTTCCAGCAAACCAATTCAACAGACAAAAATTATGCCTGCTCAATATTGTTCCCATGACAATCACTTAGTGACCCTAAGGGTAATTAATAGGTCTAAAATGCCTGCATGATTAGATTTTTGTTAAAATCAGATTTTCATTCAAGTTTTAACTTGATTATTCTGTAACTACGTAATCAGAATTCCAAAAGCACCTTGTTTCCATATCACCAATGATTTGGGGGAACTGAGTAATTCTTCAAACCCTAGAGCCACATCTGTCGTGAAAGGGCTGCCGCTGGCCATCAGGAATACGGCGATTGTCAGAGATTATCTTGGGCCACATCTCTGCAGTCAGCTAACGCTGGAATCAACCTTACAACCCTATTAACATTCATTCATTCATGAGGCCAGGTACACATGCATGCCTTCCTGCCACAAGGATTTCTGAGCACCACCTATATGCCTAGTACTGTGCTAGACACCATGTCACAGAGATAAAAAAGACATACAGGAATGTTTTTGAACTCAGTGGGGGAAAACGCATGCAAACAAACAATTATAAATGAGGAGATGATGGTTCTCTTGGAGGTACGCACAAAGGAGATATGGCAAAAGGGGGCACCTGGGAAAATGTCAAGAGAAGGCAGCACTTTGATGGAGTCTAGCAGGGGACAAGCTGGGGGAGAATGTTCCAAGTTGAGGGAGATACGATGCAAACACAACATGACCATGGATGATGAAAGATGGACGAAGCATGGTGAAATGTGTTCTAGATCTCCTTCTAGGAGGGGGGGAAAAAGAAAGAAATGCATAAGTTACACATGCTCCCAATTTTATTTCTCTGGATACAAATAAAGTTTTCTAACCACAGCTCTATAAATCCAGTGTAGTGGCCCTGCAGTCACATGCGAACACATGCTCAGGAGACCACTGTCTATGTTGCCCATTTACTAAATGGTAGATAACAGACCCAGGCTTCCAGTCATTTCTGCATATATTAGGAACTAGACTGCAACACAAGCACACAGGCTCATTATAAATAATTTTGTTAGTATGTACATCTCTAGAAGATAATGCAGGAAGTGTACGTGGCCTCTCAATTAACTTGCTGAATCGGTGCCACAAAACCAATATCTGAGAAAGAAGTGAGAGAAAGGGTTGTATTCTCTTTATCTTCATGCACATCATACTTAAGCTTACAAGTAATTTATGTCTCTGAATAATAAAATAGGACCTTATAAGCTCTGTTTTTCTACTAAAAGGACATGCCTACCTTAAAAAAAATAATGGCACAAATTTTCTGATGAAAAGAAAATAAGGATTTCTTACTGTTAGGATATTTTCCCAAGACAAAGGGCCCAGAAATAGCCCACTGTTATTATTGCATTGATTCCAGGTATAACAGAAAAGCGTTCAAAATAATGTGTTCTCACTCTTCTTTGATTCCTATTCTTAAAAAACTTTCAGGATTCATAGCAGCATTATTCACAATAGCCAGAAAATGAAAACAACCCAACTATCCATCACCTAGTAAATGGATAAACAAAATGTGGTATATACATACAACAGATTATTATTCAGCAATAAAAGGAATGAAGTAAATTGTTCAGAGAGTAGATCCTAAGAGTTCTTATTATGAGAAAAAAAATTATTCTTTTTTTGGTATCTATATGATGGATGTTAACTAAACTTATTACGGTCATCATTTCACAATATATATATGTCAAGTCATTATGCTGTGTGCCTTAAACTTATACAGTGCTGTAGGTCAATTATATCACTAGAAAACTGGAAAGGAAGAAAAGAAATCAAGTACTGATACATGCTACAACATGAATGACTCTTGAAAAGAAGCCAAACACAAAAGAATGTATATTATATGCATCCACTTACATGAAATGCCCCCCAAATGCAAACATATAGAGACAGAAAGTAGACTAGTGGTTGCCTATGTCTGGTGATGGAATGGAGAATGAGTGTAAATGAGCATGAGGCTTCTTTTAAGGGTGATAAATATGTTCTAAAGTTCAATTGTGGTGATGGATGCACAACTCTATAACCATATTAAAATTCATTGACATACATTGAAAATGGGTGAATTTTATGATAAATTATTTCTCAATGAAACTGTTTTTAAAAATCTTTCAGAGAAGTCCACAATATGAACTGAAGACTTAAGACTTCATTGAGCTGGTAGTATAAGGGGCAACTGGGAGGACACCTGCCACAAACACAGAATCCTTCAACACAAAATTCAGGAAGTAAACTGACTTTTCACTGTTATATTCTAACACTGTGCACTTTCCAGATATTCAAAGACCTCTTGTTGAGTATGGAAGAGACGTGCCAAATCACCATAAAGCCAGCATGGCAAACTGGCATTGATTGCATGGTGTACATTCAGCTTGTTGAAGGGATTTGAATGGTCCACATAGTTTTTGAATGTAAATTAAATGCAAACATATAACAATGACAGAATTCTAGATTTCTGATTTCTCTTCTAAGAAAACAGAAAGTCCTGCCAACTAAGTCTAGATAGCCACAAAGCAACTATTAGTTGCACCTGCTGAGTAACTAACACTAATGAACAGGAATGCAGAACCATGACCTCAGCCTGGTCTGTGTCACTTGGATTTGCCTCATCTGCCCCTGTGGATGGTGAGTTTCTAGTGAGAAATTTTCAGAGATGGAGTGGCTCACAGCCAGATCTGATGATAAAATGATTGCAGACAATATATCTAAAGAAGAATGTGCTAATAAAAAGCAAAGCCTAGAGAAAGAGAGACAAATATTGGTATGACCTAGCCAAGCACAGGCCATAAATAATACATTTCTTTCTTCTTAACGCTGAGGAACCTGAGGCTCAGAAAGGTTAAGATGCTTTGCCTAAAGCCACCCACCAAGAAAGCGATGTTAAGCAGGATTTAAAGGCAGACTTCTGGCTCCAGAGTTCCCTCTCTTAAGCTAGTTATGTAGGGGTTATGTGTGACTCTACGTCTCTCCAGGCAGCTAATGAAATTGGGGTTCCAGGCCTGAGAGATGACTCCACAAATCGGTTCTGCAATCCACATACTTACAGGTCATTAAGGTATTAAGTATGTTTTGAATGGACAAAGAGTTTAAAAATTCCAAATTCATTCAAAATGTAGTTAAATTTATCATAGAGTATAAAGTCAGAAGAGTCAGCACTATTGCTTCAGCAATTTTTCCTTTATGTAAACCCTAAAAATCAGAAGTACTCATGCACATAAAATACTTTTCAATTTCGTTTGCTTATTTAATTCTATTCTCTAAAATGTATTATTATCTCAACTGTATTCAGGACATGCTAACAACAAAGGGAAAAGGCAGGAAGCTGTTGATTACTGAGATCTTTACACTTAACTTTGATAAATTTGATCATACTATGTATGATGGCAGTAGCTAAGATATAAGATTCATTTCCAAATGAACATCCTGTTAAAGAGGATGGGAAGAGAAAACAACAACCATCACAACGTAAAGCCTTGAAAATAAATCCTCCAAAGGCATTCTGGTGCTATCTGGACTAATCATTTGTTAACTAACCATGAATTGTTCTCTTGTTCTTCCAGAAATGTTTTCATCCTACATCAGAAAGCTCTAATTGCAGAGCTTTCAAGCAGATGAGCAATCTACGGCAAATTGCAATACACATACCGCCAATTCTTACCAAGCAGAAGCTACACCATAATTCTGTAGCTGTGCCCCAGCAGCTTCATGATGTAACCTCCCAATGCCACAGCTTTTCTTAGTGGTCCTGTTTCTCGTAGCTGCTGTTAAATCAACCTGTCTTTTGTGAGGCATCTGTTTTGACAATTCATTCTCTTTCTGTTGACCGACCACAAGCTGATAAAAAGTGGAACAGTGACTATTTCCCATTTGTTTCGTGATGCTAATATTTCAATACACTTAAAACAAAAATTGAGCCCCTAGCTGCCTGATCTTACCTGTCCAAGGCAATGGCAGGGAAGCTGAGGATCGTCACAGAGCAGAAGACTTTGTGCAAAAATTTGACAACCTTGCAGAAGAGCATGGTGTAGATCCACCAGCAACAGTGAGGGCTGGTGCTGAGGAGGATATCGAAGGGCACGCAGACTAGGCTGGCACAAATCCCCGAGCAGGCCAGGTTTTTAATGAACCTGTTGGTGACAGATTTGAACACAGCTGTGCGGCAAGTTGACCATAACACCATGAAGTTTCCTGGCCAGATACACACACACACACACATACAAAAAGATTAAAAATAAAAATGAGTTTTAAATAAAAATAAAGAAGACAAAAAAAAAAGAAAAAAGATACAGGTTAAAAAAGATTCAAACACCACATTTCAGAGTTGATTTCAAAGGATTTAATTTAAATACTTACATATTGTCAATGTACATGGAATCGTTAAATCATTATGTACATCTCAAAAAAGCTAGAAGAATTTTTAGTAATAAGTTTTGTTACTTAATTTAGGCATAATAGTATTATGATGTTGATTCAGTATCTTCTGAGTATAAATAATTTGCCAGATATTACTTAATCTCAGGCAGTCTACTCTCACATAGTTTGCAACTGACTTCCACATTAGGACACAAGCTACACATTCAAATTTAGATTTTCCAGTAGCCATATTTTTCAAAAGTGAAAAGAAGCAGGTGAAATTTTAACAGAGTATTTTACTTAACCCAGTATGTCCCAAATATTATCATTTAAACCTGCAATCACTACCTTAAAACATATTTCATTCTTGTTTTTATACTAAGTCTTTGAAATCTGCTGTGCATTTTTTAAATTGAAATACAATTGATATATAACATTGTATTAGTTTTAGGTATACTAGTGTGCATTTTACTTTATATTTATAGCACATTTCAATTTGCACTAGTCACATTTCAAGTGCTGAATAGCCACATGTAGCTAGCTAGTGGCTACTGCACAGGACTGAGCTGTTCTAGATCTTTAGCAGAAATGACACATTTATCTCTCTGAGCAGTCTCCTTTCATGGCTTCCACAGGCCTATACCCTCCTGGTTTTCCTCCTACCCACCCACCTCTCCCAATTCCTGGCTGTTCCAAGTTTTCTTTACTAGGCCTCGCTCTCGTTCGCGCGCGCGCTCACTCTCTCTCTCTCTCTCTCTCTCTCTCTCTCTCTCTCTCTCTCTCTGTGTCTCTCTCTCTCTGTGTCTCTCTCTCTGTGTCTCTCTGTCTCTGTCTATCTGTCTGTCTGTCTGTCTGTCTCTCTCTGCAGCCTCTCCTAGGTTAGATTACCCTTTCAAGTGGCTTTCTACTGAAATGCTGATGACTCCTACATTCAGGTCCTAATTAGGCCTCAACTGCCAGATTCTTATTTCTAAAAAAAGTTGATCCACCACTCCTCTTAATCTGTTAGCCTCCCCTTGGTCCTCAAAAGCCTATGGATCTGGTACCTATCTGCCTAATGTTACTCTTCTCTTCCTCAGGCTTGCTGGGCACCAGCCACTCTGGCTTATTTTTTTTTTTTCCTGTTGCCTTTGCACACGTTTTCTACACTGCCTAGCATGCTCCTCATAAATTTGGTTCCTTTTAATCTAGGTCTTAATGTAATGGCTGCCTCCTCAAAGACCTTCTCTAACCATCTTTTTATTTTAAATACTCATTGCTCCTCCCTTCATTATACTCTTTTATAATACCCTGTATGTAATTTTCATAGCTCTTACCATTATTAATTTGTTTACTGGTTTCCCTTCCATTTCGTGAGGCAAAAAACCCGGTCAATCTTGTTCACTGTTATAATTCCATTGCCTCGCTCAGTATCTGTCACACAACGGGGATTTGATAAATATTTGTTGAATAAATGAATTTGTAAGATAAGGGGACAAACAGTAATCAAAAGTCCCTGCAGTAAGATGACCCCTTTTGTAGTACATACATCAGTAGTTCCAAACCTTGCTGTGCATCAGAATTACTATACCAGACATCTTGAATCACAGTTAATAGGTACGGAATCTGGGAGCCTGCATTTGTAACAAGCAACCCAGATACAGCTGGCCCCACAGACTAAAGTTTTAGAAATACAGAGTGTATAGCCCCCACCCCAGAGGCTCACAGGGACCAAGTCTTCAGGTTTACAGAACAGCCTATTCTACTGCTGGAGCTTTTACCTGATGGGAGAACCAGGTCCATTCGGCCAATCAGTCATGACCCACAGACACTGCTGCCTCCTGTACACATGCTCAGAGAATGTTCTCCAATAAACTGAGCCAAGAGCTCAGCCTTGCTGAGAAGTTGAGTGATGGTGCCAGGGGAGGGGGCAGGGTTCAGGGCTGCTGCCAGTCACTGCAAGGAGCTGCCTAAATGCCTTAGATCTTGACATAACTTACAGTCAAGAGTCTCTCTTCAAACATGATATTCTATGGCTACCTCCTATCTGCCAAACAGAGTAGAAAAAAAAAAGCCACTAATTTTAGGTAAGTAGGCAAGCCGCTTCCAGGAAATTCTCTACCAAACTTTCCTTGCATTAGTAACTACCACACTGAGATGAAACCAGTGGTGTGAACATATACATATATACATTTATTCAGTGTAAGAACTGTTTATACTAATACCACCACCTTTGGTCCCCTCAAGCTTTCCTGTCACCTCAGTGATAGTCTATGCAAATAATAATGTATTTGAAGCTCCACTGATTTGGGGAATTCTTTTTCCTGGCCTTTTCCCACTAAAGCACACATCAGAATCTGGCTAAAGCATCTTTCCTCACTTAAGTTTTATATACAGGACTTAAACTCTGGTAACCATCTAAAAGTGAAATAAGACACT
Source organism: Pteropus alecto (assembly GCF_000325575.1). NCBI lineage: Eukaryota > Metazoa > Chordata > Mammalia > Chiroptera > Pteropodidae > Pteropus > Pteropus alecto. The sequence continues at coordinate 28,988,037 of NW_006442109.1, read as the reverse complement.
TAAAGTAATCTGCCATGAAGAGTAATCTGACGTGTGTACATGTCACAGTACCTTCAGTTGTCAAAATCAAGAGGTCGCTCCAGTCCACTAAGGGATGTCCCATAAACACAATCCTTCTTTGCTATAAATCAAGACCCTTCAGATTTTCTTTCTCTCTCATCACTGTTAGTTTTCATAGCTTGGTAGGTTATGCTGAACAAAACATTTTGAGTAACCAAAGAAATAGGAAAATTCATCACAAAGGAGAGGACAGGCTGTGGGCCAAGTTTTCTCATGCACATAGTAGATTTTGTTGAAACTTATCTGAAACTAATTTCCATCATTACCCTCCTATTCTCTTCTCCTATCTTTCCCTCTATTATGTCAGGCATACTTTTTAAAAAAATCATATATTTTATTAGTATGTCCATACTTGTGAGTGAGGAAACCTGTTTTCAATGGTTATTATTTAAAAAATTGATACTGCTATCGTCACATTTTATCTCCCTTATAAAACCCTAGATGGCATCTGGAGCCTAATCCCTTTTGCTATTAAGAACCTGAAACTAAGAAGCCTATGTTCTTTCCAGTCTTTAAACTATTTCTCTCTCCTCTCACTTAAAAATGGACTCATTCGGCTCTGAGAATCTGAATTAGACCAAAAAATCAGGAGTCATCCACGCTCAATATCGGACACACATAAAAAAAGGCGTGTGTCTGTACACACAAACATACACACACAAGCACATGAGTATACACATATATAGGCATGCACACAAATATACATACAACAAAGCAAGATAATTATATATTTGATCATTTAATCTCATTAGCACTTTAGATTCATCTTAGCTTAACAAGACCTACTAAGGATAATTCAGTATACATTTTAAGCAACACAGATTCAACCTTGAGATACTTTTCATTTTAGAGATCATGTTCTAAACCATCTAATCCTCCATCTAATCCATGATTCAAGTTCCATACCCATTCTTCCTCCATATATATTCCCGTTATACTTTCTAATGCTGGATTCCATGACAACATTCAATCCCAGAGCTGTGGGGACAGCAACACAGCCAGTATATACTCATAGCACACACAACCAAAAGGGAAAGAAGAAGGAAAGGGTGATGGCAGAAACATGTCGATTAATTACAACTAACAGATAGTGCTTGACAGACCTTGAGGAACTCACCATGCAATTTTTTTTTTTTCCAACTAAATTTTGCATTTGGAAATTTCAAACTGTGGTTGTTCTTTTTAACTGATTCATAGGCTTTTCATCTGTGAGAACAATCCTGGTGTATTAAAGAGACTAGTAATCAAAACAAAATATTCCAAAAGTGCCTTAGAAAATAATATGCCATTGAGAATCCTCTTGGGAAAATAGATACATTATCCTTTTAAAACTACAGGCTTCCCCAGAGACTTACAGCAGTAAAAAAGAAAAAAGAAATAAAAAATCAAGGCCATGCTCTTCAGAAAGATAACATTATCTCCCAGAACATTCTAAAAAGTGAAACTTGAAAAAGGCAAAAGCAAAGTGGAGGCAATATTACATTATAAGGAAAATCCTAAGAAGACGGCCAAAGTGAAGTAACAAGAATTAAAAAGACTACAGAGGATTTTTACACTCAGCAAACACCATGTGATATAAAAGGAAAGTCTAAGCAAGTTAGGTAATATCAATTCCATAACAGAAAAAACAAAGAACAGACAACTACTTTGTGTAGAATGGGATTTAAAATTTCTTCTTTCCTTCAGTTTGCAAATAAAAAAGTAACCAATAACAGGGTCTCTTGGGTTAAAAGAATTATATAAAATGAACATCAGGAAATGCTTTTAACTAATCTGCCAGATAACAGTTGGAATGCCTTTTAGCCTATCCATGTCTTTATATTTAAGGTGGCTTTCTCATAGCCAGCATATAGTTGACTTTGCTTGATAACTAATCTGACAATCTGTCTTTTAATTGGTATATTTAGATTAGTTACATTTAATGTAATTAATGATACAGTTGGAATAAAATCTACCATCTTGCTAGTTGCTTCCTATCTGTCTCATCTTTTCTTTGTTTCTTTTTCCTCTTTATCTTTGTGATTTTGGATTGAGTATTTTTAAAATTCCGTCTTATCTCCATTATTGGTTTATTATTTCTATTTCTTTTTAAACTTTTTAGTAGTTTCCCTATATTTACTACATATATCCTTAATTACTCACAACCTACATTCAAACACTATTACACTTCTCATGTAGTATATAATCTTATAACAGTATATTTCTAATTCTTCCCTCCTAACCTTTGCACTTCCATTGCCAAACACTTTACTTTTATATAAACTATAAACCAAAATACATCGCTGAAATTTTTAAAATAATTTAAGGGGGAGAAAGTATTATTTTTATCTTCATTTTAACCTTTTCTGGAGCTCTTCATTTCTTTGGGTATATCCAAGTTTCTGCCTGGTATCATATTCCTTGTGCCTGAAGAATTTCCCTTAACATTTCCTATGGTACAGGTCTGCTAGTAATTTATTCTCTCAAAGTTTGCCTGAAAATGTCTCCTTTTTTCCTTCATTTCTGAATGACATGTTTGCTGGGTATAATTTTATGAATTGAGAGACTTTTTTTTTTTACCCCAGTACTTTACTGATGTCATTTTACTGTCTTCTGGATATTACAGTTTCTGATAATATGTCTTCTATAAATGTTATCGTTGTTCTCCTATATGTAATAAGTCTTTTTTTCTCTAGCTAACTTCAAGATTTTCTAATTCTCTTTGGTTTTTAGCAGTTTGAATATAATGCATCTAGGAGTGTGTATGTGTGTGTGTGTGTGTGTGTGTGTGTGTGTGTGTGTGTGTGTGTGTCCGTCTGTCTGTCTCTCTGTGTGCGAGTCTGTACCTGGCTAGGGTACTCTGATCTTCTTGGATCTATGGATTGACATTTTTTATTATTTTCGGAAAATTCCTGGCCAATATTTCTTCAAATATTTCTTCTTCCCCATTCTTTCTCACTTCTCCTGCTAAGATTCTAATTACATGTAGTATATGTGGTAAGCAAAATAACGCCCTACCACCAAACGTCCATACCTGAATCTCTGGAATCTGTGAATATGTCAGGTTACATGGCAGAGAGGAATAAAGGCTTCTGTCAGCTGACCTTAAAATAGGGAAACTGTCCTGAATTCTTACAGGTTTAAAATTTTCCCTATCTGATAATTTCAATATCTGGGTCATATCTCAGTTGGGATATTTGATTGCTTTGTTTCTTGACAATCGTTTTTCTTATGTTTTAGTGTGTCTCATAATTTTAGGTTAAAAGCTAGATATCATCTTTAGGACATTTATATTGCTAAATGATATTTACAGGACATTTGGACAGACATACACACACAAACACTCACACACAATTACACAAAAGCATTATTTAGGTCAGGTTCCAGATCCCAGGCCACAACTCAGCAACTTCACTTAGCAGTCCCATAAATATTCATAGGATATTTCTCACAGGCAAGAAAGAAGAACAGGTTTGGTGATTTTTAAAGAAAGAGAACAGGAAAAGAAGGTAAGGGGAAAAAAAGGAGAACAGAACATTAAGAAAAATAAAAGGTTTTTTGTGGATTAGACACCTCTTATTACTATACCATGCCACAGACATTCAGTTCTTAAACCTGTATGATCATTGGGATCCCCTGGAAAGCATTTAAAATATGGATCCCTAGACATCTCGGCCCAATTGAATCAGAACCCTGGAAGGCCCGGAATCTTTATTTTTATACGCTCAATAGTAAATTCAGATGACCAGTCAGGATACACCGCCACAGCCACTCACTGTCAGCCTTCACCATACTGAGTACCTCAGTGTATTCATTGCTTTTTTCAGATATAAAGAGAACATTCCCCAATATCGAAGGCAAAAATATGTAAGTCACAGTGAGCTCTAATCATAGTCTCCACAGAGCCCCAAAGAAATCCTTCTCTGGCCAAGGATCAGTGCCGGACTGCTGCTCAGTTTCTCAACATGGCCTGCAGACGCAGAATCAGCTATGGCCACAGAAACACTTTTTTCTGCCAGAAGAGAAACAAAAGAAAGAATAACATTCTTCAACCACTTTTTTTATTATCAATGCTCATTGATTCATTGCATATCTCCCAGCTGTTCACTGTCTTGGGTCAAAGAGAAGGGACAGGGGATTTTAATCTTTAATCTCCTATATGGATAAATTCCCTAGCTACCCAGAGAGTCAGACAGGCTAAGTGATAAATAGAGCTTTTTTTGCCACTGGTATCAAAAATATTATGGCCATCAGTAAGAATGTGGGTGGCCGTGGGGGTGGGGACCAGCTTACAGGCAGAGAGCTGTGCCTGGTGGTTTTCAATACAATTAGGTCTTCCTCCCAAACTAAAAATTTGAGCCTCTTCCTAAGTAGTGAAGTGTCAATTTGCTGTAACTTGTGATTAAACTATCTAACACCTGCCCAACTCTGTTTAAGCTGATCACTACAAGCATGAAAAAATTGTTATTTTAGTTACAATTAATTTGATTCTAGAGGTTTTTCTGAAATGATACAGGAGGTTCAAATTAAGCAGGAATTGAATTAGCAGGAAGCTATGTTAGTAAGTTTATTAAAATTCATGGTGAATTTTACATAATTACTTTGAATGAAAAGCATCTTATGAAATACATATCCCCAATATAACTTTGGATGATTTCTCCTTAGAATACTTGTTCCCAATGAATACTTTAGATAAAATATTAACAGTATTCACTTTGGTAATACATAAGACTATATAAAGAGACTCCAACAATAGCCTCTTCCAGTCAGCTCCTGGGAGGCCACACAAAAGATTTTAGGTGAGTCTATTACAAATGCATGTATGTTTTAGCAACAGTGGTATTCCTAAAGGCAAACTGTATAGCACAATCAAGAAAAAAGATCCCAGTGACCACAGCCACTGGGGCTCTCGCATGGAAGTCATAAAGCCCCTGAAATTAGCTAAGTCCCTCACATCTCTTAATACACAGCCAGATACATATAGATGCACGAAGTAAAAAGAAAGATATACAGTCAAAGTCTGAAGTTGGTAATTCTCCTTTCTTTGACTAGGCGAATTTTTTCCATACAAACCAACTATGAGATTTCCATAGCTTCACAAGATATCTTACCCTCTGATCTCTCGTATTAAGTCTATTAACCTCCCTGAAATGTATATTATTACCTGAAAAGCTATGTCAAGAGTCTCAGGATATTAGCCCACACTAACTGTGACAGTGGAAATGCTTTAATAACCACAGGTTCCATTTCCTCCATATGTATATGGAGAAAGCTTCCAGAGAAAAAAGAAGGAAGTTATCTAACTTGTTAAGCAAGTTATTAAGCATGCTCGCCTTGGATCCTCATCCAAACAAGCCGTTCTTGATTGAATGTAGTAGTTCACTGCTCTAAATATCTACTATGCAGGCCACCTCACTAAGAGGTCCTTCCTATTTTTAATTGCTCATGTAATCTTTGAAGACAAGGTCCATATCTTCTGTACCATATTGCATTTAGTCCAGATGGGGTTATTTCTCCTCTAAAATACCATAAGATCATGAAGGTTGAAGAGAACCTTATGCAGAAAGTTCTGTTGATCCTCAAGAGAACCAATCACAGTTTTATATCACAGGATTTTCTTCATAAATACCTAAATAAGTGAATAAATAAGAGCTTGAAGTTTGATATTATTTTATCAGAATTATCAAAATCACTTTTTCTGTGGACTCAATTTTGTGGGTACATCTATGGATGGCAACAAGCTGCATGTTTACTATCTCCCATTGCCAACACCCAGTGTCAGAGCAGCTTGAGAGAGATGCACTCGGCAATGATCCATCATGCTATACTCTAATTAGTCTAGTGAACATACACAGAATACTCATGCACTCTATTATCCTACTCCTCCTGTTCCAGTAACTATAATTATGCAGTCTGAAAGGAAAAATTATGTTGGAAACAGTTCCAAAGAACACAAGGGTAAGATAATTGCAGGACTAAGAAAGGAAAATGAGCCAAATCCCGCTTCGGTCCATGGGGACCTAGCATCGCTGATGTGAGGTGGAAGAATAAGATTTTGGAAATGGGAGTCTCTTACTCCTTACGATTGGGCATAATATGACAATGGCATTAATTAAAAGTTGAAAATTCCATTCCTTTTCCTTTAGCTGGGTTTGGGCAGAGAGGCCAGAGAAAGGGGAGAGGTTGGAGGGCGAGGAGGAACAAGGAATGGCATTCAAATTCTAACAGATTTTGGGCCACTCGCCTATGACCGGGGAGGTTAAATGTGTTCTAGAGTACACCTTCTATGCTTTCTTCACCACTTTCTCCCATCTCTGCAAGTAAGGAGAAGGCCAGCAACAGCTGGTACTGGGACTAGGAGAGCCAGAGCAGCAGATGGCATAAGAGCTGGAGGCGGCCAGATCCAGGACAGGGCCAAAGACAGATGGCCAAGGAAGCAATGGATCTGAAAGTCACAGCAAAGTTGAGACTAGAACACAAGAGGCATTAAAAAGATGAGTTACTGCCAAGAGCTGTGCAGGAAGGAGGGAGCAGGGTAAAGTAAGCAAAATAAGAGACCGAGTAACAAGGAAGGAGCTTGATAACTGAGACAACCTTGCTCTAGATCCTGAACTTGGAAATACTTCCCTATGAGACAAGAACTAAACCAACAAGCTGTATGTAAGGGCCTTGTCCGTGAAACATGATTTTGGTAGTACCTGTAATGAAGTGCGTGTCGGTGGGTAGAAACAACACTTTTCAGAAAGCAAATTCTAACACCTCTCTTTCTCTCTGTTGCTCTTCTGTCTTCTCAAGCACTGATCAAGAATAGAGAGAAAGAAGAAGGCAAATGTCCAGAGAAAAATAACAAGGAGAATAATTTCTATTCCATTTATCTCCCATGCCAAGCCCTTTTTTGTATGTGCAGTTCCTAGTGACTACTTAAGGCAGTCCAGGCCTTTGATGCCTGCACGTTCATGAGTCACATTGCTAAAAACTGGACAAAAGGTTTCTTTGCTTTGTATCATGTTCTAAAAGCCCAGGATTCATGATTATGGTGACTACAGTGATATAGATAAACAAGAGAATTCTAACATTTTATCATTTCATGAATAATCAGCTTCCAATTCCTGCATTTTCCCTCTAATATCAGTTGATTTGAATAACACTAAGTTATTTACCATGCAATTTTCTTGCTGGTTCAAAATAAAATCAGCATGAAATGTTATTAACTTGTTTGAGCACTTAGATCGGTGAGGAGATATGATCTCTTATTTTCCTATTATAAAGAAAAAGGCAGAAGGGAGAATTTTCTATCCTGTGAAATACCAATTTTTCACTTTATGGGTTTGTAAATTACTGGCTTTCACAGTGCAATCAATACCACTGATTCAATGTAGATGAAATAAATAAAATAATATAAAATCTATTCACTTTCATTAAGCCCCAGTTTCTATTAGTTTTGCCTCTCACATTATTCTTATAAAGGTTTAAGCAGCCAACTACCATAGCTGAAGGCAGAACATTGGCTAATGAGTATCAGTCAAGAAATTTTACTATTACCCCAAGTAAAGAAATAAAAGTGAGCATATATGCAATGATCAAGGAAACAGTGACAGGTTGCAACATTTAAAATCATTTTTCTAATAAAGAACTCTGACATTCTTCAACAGGAGTAAACAAGTAATTTATAACACCAAATAGACTATACACTCATATGGATAGAAGGAACCAGAAGAATCACTCATGCCTTCCTTGTTTCCAGATAAGATTGTATAAGTTTTATACAGAGAAAAGATATGTTTGCTAATTGTTAAGACTTCTGGGAAAAGCAGTACCCTAAGGCCCCCTATGGTAAGCAGCCTCCAAGATGGCCAATGATCCCTGACTCCTGGTATTCACGTCCCTGTGTAGAACTCTCTTGCAATGAATATGGCCAACTTGAGTAAACAACAGGACACAGCAGAAATGACAGGGAGACTTTCAAGGCTAGGAAAATCATTGCCACTTCATCTTAAACTCTTTTGAATCACTTGTTCTGGGGAAAGCTAGCTAACACATCTTAAGGAAACTGAAGCAGTCCTGTGGACAGATCCACGTGATGAGGAACTGAGGCCTCCTACCAACAGCCATGTGAGTGAGCCAATGTAGAAGGAATTCTCTAGCCCCACTGAAGCCTTCAGGTGACTGCAGCTCCAGCCGACATCCTGACTGTAACCTAATGAGAGACCCAAAGCCAAAAACACCCACCTATCAATTTCTGTAGATCAGGAATTTGGGAGCAGCTTACAGAAATTGTGAGATAATAATACATGTGTGTTGTTTTAAGCTGCTGTATGTTCAGAAATTGTGAGATAATAATACATGTGTGTTGTTTTAAGCTGCTATATGTTCAGTTCCACCACTGGCAGGGCTGTTCTATTAAATGAGATGATGTATAAAAAGTGCCAAACATTGCCTCATCTATAGTAAATGTTAAATAACTGTAATGTTACATATCATAATTTTTTAACTTTCTTTTACTGGTCATCACTTAACTATAAATTAGTGAGACTTATTTCTAGAAGTCACAAATGGCATCACAGTACTTACTGAGCAACCACGAAATAATGTTTCTTCACAGTGTTAGACTTACTTACCCTTCATGAAAATTTTTTACAAATCTTTAAACTTTTCTCCTGACTGCAGCTGTTAACTCCTGAGAGTAAATCTCCTGTTTACTCTCTTTGATTTTCTCAGAAGTATAATGAACACCAAAACCCAAATAATTACTACTCCTTTAAAAAGGTTTATCAGCTTGACTTCTTTCCATCAGGTGTAAAATTAATGAAATCAGAAAATGTAGCTACTTGACTGGCAAAATGTGATTTGCCCTGATAAGTGGCTGTTTGAAAAAACATAAAAATCATAATCAAGGCACATCAGTCACTAACCCCAGATATCAGAGCTGTGGGATAGTAGTGAGTACCTGATAGTGGCGGCATCCACCTTTCCCTTATGGAATGACCTTAACCTGATCATTCAAAGGCCTTGGTTCTGTCCTAGTTGGATATTAGGAACTGCTAGTAACACCTAAGTCTGGCGTACACTCTCCTGGTTATCCTACTACTACTTTGGCCACTTCTCAGTTTCTTTCCACCAGCTTTTCCTCCCGTATCAGTGCTCAATCTCAGTCCTTCTCAGGCTATGTTCCCCCCAAATTAAGTCAGACTACTGATCTTCCACAAATTTTAATGGTTTCCATGTTTATTGTGCCACTTTACCACTTATCTGAGCCCTAGACCCAGATATCCATATACCAACAAGATACCCATATACCCGCCCAACCTCTCCACATAGGACTCTCAGGAGTGTCTCAAACTTAACATGTCCAAAACTCAATTTTTAACCTTCTTCCTCCTCCTCCAGTGTTATCCATCTCAGAAAATGATCATTTTTAAAGCAATCAGAAACATCATTCCCCTTTTCAAAAATTTCTATTGCTTTTCCATTGTTCATAAAAACAAATACAAAAGTCCAGCCTGCCCAGCCACTGGTTCTTGTGCAAATTTAAAAAGCTGCCCCTTCACTGCCATCTGTTATTTAATTGTAATAGATACAAGTCTATGACTTTGAATGTGAATGGTGCCCCCTAGAGTAGTGCTATGGACAAGAGAGTACAGCATCCTCTATGGACTTTCTCTTGAATCTAAAACTTCAAAGCTCCCTGACTGAGAGCCTTTCATGACTCTTCCTTCTGCCTTCCGCCCCATCCTCCCTCAGTTTACCTCATTTTTCAGGTCTTCTTCAAAAAAAAAAACCTTCCCTGATCACCACACCTCCAATCCAAAGCAGGCCTTCCTGGTATTTCTCATCATGCTGATTATTTCCTGTCTGTAGCACTTACTATACTGGGAATTGATAAGTGGCTAGTTAATTATCTGTGCCAATCTCCACTAAATGGTATAAGCTTTATGAGGGCAGGGTTTGCATCAAATATTTTTACCACTATAGCTCTAATACCTAAAGCAGTACCTGGTAATTATGAATGTTAAATACATATTTGATGACTGAAAAAAACTGGAAAAATGAATAAACATAAGGGAGCACATCCCATGAGCTCTATGCTTACTAGTTTTATAGGATCCTATTTGGACCCCAAATTTGAAGGGAACCCAGAAGTACAGTTCTGGCTAGACAAGTTCTACATTTCCTTCCTCTACCTCTCTGCTTTTTCACAATGAAAGTAGTTTCAGTTTATTTCTCAGTTTTTCTTTAAACTAATCATATGCTTGCTGCTATAAATTAAAATAGTTCAGAAAAGTGAGGAAACAAAGGACAATCACCTGAAATCCCACCACCTTCAGATAAACATGATTAACATTCTGATCATCATCTTTTAATACACCTCTTTCTGCATATAAACATAATTTTATGTAAACAGTATATCATCTTTACATGCTGTTTCTCGGTGGACACTACCTTCTACCTTCTTAAGTAACCGATGTGAACACACCTTTCTCCGTTCTCATTATTTAGTTACATATAAACAGATACACTGTGTTTACTGACACATATGGTGGTTTGTCATTATTTTTCGTAAACATAAAGTTTAATTTTCTATATATAGAATACACAGTGGAGAAATCCTCTGCTCCATGGTGTGAATATATCGGTTTATTCACTTCATGCTCCAACTGGGTATTTGCTTTGTTTATGGAGTTTTGCCATTATAAATAACAACAAAATAAATATTGTTGTACATATATGCTTATTTTCTGGTGTTTTTACTTCTCTGATAGTGATTTCTTAATTCTACCAACAATGTGTATATAGGCATACCTCGTTTTATTGTGCTTCTCTTTATTGTGCTTTGCAGATGTTGTATTTTTTACAAATTGAAGAACCTTCGCCAGCAAAAAGAGATTACAACTTGCTTTATTGTGATTTTTGTTTTATTGCAGTGGTGTAGAACCAAACCCGCAATATCTCCAAGTCTACCTATAGAACCTTTTCCTCCAAAATTCTTGCCTGCAGCAGGTGCTATCACTTCTCATTGATTTTTGCTATGGGTGAAAAGTTATATGAAGACCCAGAAGGAATAATCTCTGTGCTTCATGGATGAGGCATCATTTGTAGGGCATACACTTTTCAAAATAAATTACTATAACATTTCTGAAAAGTAATCCAGCTAGTTTAGGGTCAAACATTGCTCTAATCCACCATAAGCTCAGTTAACTACTTGGGTCAGGCAGACCGTCCTACCCAGTGTTGTCTCCCAGATCACATTCACTGCCTCTATGGGGAAAAGCACCCCCAAGAGAGTATTAGCATGCACTGCACTGGGGTGCCTGCTTCTAGATTGCTTGTTGAGAAGGGAAAGCAGAGTGGCAGGAGAGAGAAAAAGAAGGAAAACCTATGCCTCAGAGGAAAGCTACAATGCACAACAAAGAAGTCCCTTAATATCAAAGTACAACTCTGGTGCAAGAGTCATCCAATCCGAGCAAGCCAGAGCAGAGCAGGGAATTGAGGGAGTTGAAGGTGCTGACTAGAAGCAGAGATGGAAAGTCGCTTTTAGAAAAATCCATTCACTATTCAGCAAAGGACATTGATGGGGGTAAACTTCTGGAAAAGAGCTGAAAGATTTCCATACCTAAATTAAGGACAGGACCCAGGGGTGCTGAAGAGCTAAAAACGAACAAACAAACAAAAACAAACAAACAAAAAAAAACCTCAGGAAAGGGGACCACACAGGAAGATGAACTTAGTTATAACAGGAAAGGTATAAGAAAGGCTTGGAAGCTGCTCACTCTGGGAAGTCCTTACCACTCCATGTGCTCCTTTCTCTAAGCCCACCATGCCAGCCACGGGAAGGTCCTCCCCTCATGCAGGCAGCTCCTATAAGTTCTGCAGAGAGCACAGCAGAGCAAGGCATCGTGCCTACAGGGTGGCCACTGCAGAGCTAGGGTGAAGCCAGAACACCCACAGCATCTCTGCACACACATTATCTACTCTTTCCTCCTCGCTCTTGTGACCTTCCCAGTGGCATGCATTTACATGAAATCCATCGTTTTGATAGTTTTAAATTCATACAGCACACATCAGCTTCTATGATTAAAATCCATCATGTTCACTGAGGCTGCTGCTTTAGCTCTTGGCTGGAGAAAACTGAAGCCGTGGGGGCCTAAAATCGGTTGCAAAGGTGCCATCCGGATTGGCCGCTAAGAGGGAACCCTGACCACTAACATGATGTATCGTAAGGGAATGGCAAAAATAAAATAAAATGTGTAAGATCCATTATTAAAGGGCATGAGGATATAAACATCTTTATATGTTTTTGGCAGGCAAGTATATTGCTATAGATATCTGGAAAGTAACCCAGCAGTATCTATTCAATGCATGTACCTTGAGCAACCCTACTTTTATGACACTATCCTACAAATTAAAAAATCTATAGATAAGACCATATGTTCAACTATGTTTGCACAAGGATTGTTGACAGTGATCCACAAATTGAAAACAACCTGAATGTCCATCATTAGGAAAAATTGTAGGATGTCCGTATAGGAACACACAAAAAAATATGTGAAAAGATATATCCCAGGCTGTCAACATTGATTACCTCCAGTAAAGTGGACTTGGGGGATGGCATAATAATTATGTGTAACTTAATTTGTTTTTAAACTAAAGTAGTGAAAGGGAAAATATGTTTACACACACACACACACACACACACACACACACACACACACACACACACACCCTACCTCTATTTCTAGCCAGCCTGTTATGATGTTGAAAATGTCTTTAGGGGTTCATTTTTCTATTTCCAAAAGTCTTTAGTTAAAATAACAAATATTCCTGAAAGTTGTTTTTTGGCCCTTAATACTTGAGAGGTGGGGAGAAAAAAGTTTGATTGTGCTCCAGCACTGACAGCAGGCTGATAGGAACATCCTTAACTAGAACAGGTAGGTGTCTGTGTGGCAAAGGCCTGACTGACATGCATCTTGCTGACACTGACACCTTGTCTGGGAAGAAAAAACAAAAGAGAGAGAGAGAGAGAGACTAAAACAAGAGGTGGATGAGGCACAGGCATTTCCCGCTTTGCTTGAGGTCAGTGCTACTTAGGATGCTGCTCACAGGTTTCCTTCCTTGTTCATGGGGGTGAGCACAAGCCAGAGTCGGCCCTCTGCCAGCCAAGCATGGACCTAGAAGAGGGTCACAGACTTAGCATCGGTTGAGAGAGTAGCAAGGCTAAAAACTGCCAGACATGGTTTCTTACCATGGGGAACAGGACAAGTAATCAGAAAAGTGTGATTTTCCTCTGCTCCTATAAAATCAAAATGCCTGCCCTTGTTTATAAAGAACCAGGAAAATGAATGAGTTTAAGGAGACACTGGCACGCCCCATGGGGAAACACTGCTTCCACCGTGATGCAAACCTGAGGGCAGAGGCTCCTCAGCTTGGATGAGTACATAGCAAAACTGCCTTCCCCCAACATCGCATGTGGACCTGTTTGTCCAGACTGGAAAAACTGGAATGTAAGCAGATATAGTGTGCAAACACTGGAAAGAATGATGCTATTTGCCGGCATTTAGTGAACACTTACTAACTGCCTAAGTCTTTCCATTTTTCATGTGAGATTTACAAGAACTCCGTGAGATTGGTACTATTTAACCTCATTTCACAGATGAGGAAACTGAGGCACTGAGAAATTAGTTTATAGAAATAAGAAGTGATGGAACAGGAATTCAGCCCCAGGCTGTCAGACTTCAGAGTCTAGGATGTAACCACTGCACCACGCTGCCTCCACAGGAAGAGACAACACCTGACAATGCAGCCCCTGATGCTGAGAACAAGGACCAGGGATGTGTCAATGGAAACCATTTTGACGCTGGTGGGAATGGATCCATGAAAAAATTTGGCATGAGTAAGGAAGCTATAGGCTCAGAAAGAATGTCCAGCTTCTGGGTGTGCATGCAGGAAACAAAGACTTTATAAGGATAACCAGTGCTCTGGGGTAGGATCTAGGAAAACCCTGGAGAGTGAGGTTGCAGGTGTCTGCAGGGAAAAGTGACACTTCTTAGAATGGAAGAATGAGCTTAGGACACACCTAGAAAGGACTTAAGAGCATAATTTGCTTGACAGACTTTGGTCAAAAATTAAAATCAGAACAGCTACTTAAGCCAAATCTATATAATGGAATTCAGTTTCCCTGTTATAAAATGTATTCACTTATTGCTTTGACTTTATTAGCACCATCCCCACCTCACCTGAAATCTTGGCAATCAGCGTTTATAGCTCCAATGTGAAGATTTTAAATATCCTCCTCAAGGGCAAAGTTTACCCATTCCTCAGTCAGTCCCCGTCGCTTCTCTCTGAGCAGGAAACTACTCTGTCACCTACCATATCCAGCAATTCTATCCCTAGGTATATAACCAGGAGAAATGAAAACTTATACATAGGTCCACACGGAAACTTGTACACAAATGTCTGTAGCACCAATATTCACAATAGTCAAAAAGTGAAAACCACCCAAATGTTCAACTGATGAACAGACAAAGAATATGTGGTCCATACAATGCAATATTATTTAGCCAAAAAAAGAATGACATTTTGATATATGCTACAATATGCATAAATCTCAAAAACAAATGCTAAGTGAAGAAGCCAGTCACAAAAGACCACATACTATATGATTTCATATGTATGAAATGTCCAGAATTGGCAAGTTCCTAGAGATGGAAAGTAGGTTAGTGGTTGCCCTCGGCTGGTGTAGGAAGGGGACTGGAGGAAAATAGGGATGCCAGTGAGTACCTGGTTTCTTTTGGAGTGATGAAAATGTTCTAAAATTGATAGTGGTGGTGGCTGTTACAACTCTGTGACTATGCTGAAAACCACCGAACTGTATACTCTAAAGGGGTGAATTATATGGTGAGTGAATTATACCTCAATAAAGCTATTATTAAAAAAAAAAAAAAAAAGTGAGTCAGTCAGTGTGTGCCCAAAGGTATGGGGCACAGAAATGAGGGAAGTCGTCATATGTATTTAATTACATTTCCCTGAAAGGTTGCCGTTAGTGACGATTTTGCAGGGAATGTAGTCTCCTGACTAAATCAGAGCATAAAGACAGATGGCATAGGAGTGTGTCTGGCATCTCAGACATGGGCCCCAATTTCATGTACCAGAGAAATCTGACACTGTTCTCTCCCTGGGATGAACCTCTTGTCCCCAAGAAGCCATAAAGCAGGGCAGCAATTGAACATGAAGTGTTTTGCTTTGAATATTTTCTGTCTTTTTCTTTCTATCACACACAAACACACACACACACAAAGCCCATTTCCCACTAATTCTCCCCTGATATTATAGTATAAGTACATTCTTCCTGTACTTACGCTTCTCCTTTCACAGTTCAGCAAACAGCTTATTCATTTAGCTAAGAGCAAGCTCATTATAATCCACTAACAACAAATTACAGGCATAATTAGAACTCCAAGCCTAGCATAGCTGATTCTCTTACTAAAACAAGAGTCTAGCTATGAATATTTTTCATAAAATAAAGTTCTAAATCCACCGATTGACAGAACAAAAATCTTATAATCTACAAAGTTTATAAGAAAGATGTCAACCAACTGTCTTCATTTTTAGAGATTTGAACAAGAAGAAACAGGAATAGATTGTACCAAAGACACTTTTTGAAAAATAAAAATGAATATTTTTTCCTTAAGGATGATTAAACCCTATAATAAGCTTCCAGGAAAAGTTACGAAATCTCCCTTCCTAAAGGGTATTACTGTATCACTTATGATTAGATGAGACTAAGAAACGAAATAGCTTAAGCAAGACAAAGATGTCTTTCTCATATAAAAATCCAGAGATGGTCTAGGGCTGGTTTACAGGGGCTCTGCTCCACAAAATTCTCAACATCTTTCCAGATCACTGTTCCACCATCTCAAATACAGGTCTCCCAACCTCACAATCTAAGGTGGCAACTAAAACTCCACAGAACATATCTGTATTCCAGGCAGCACAGCAGAAGAGATGAATAAACTGGGAAAAAAGCAGCATGTGTTAACTGTTTTTAAAGAAAATTCCAGGAAGCTATCATGTGATGTTTTGCATTGGTCACATGACCACATTGGTTGCCATGGAGCTTGTCTACTCTGAGCAGTCCTGTGCTCATCTAAAACCCAGGGTTTCTACTATCATGAAAAGCGCAAGAAAGGCTACTAGGAAATGTCCCACTGTCTCTGACACTATCTTCAACACTCATCTCTTTTACTTGGGCAGACCCTTTAGAAGGCATTTTTTTTTTTCTAAAATGTATGAAGAGACAGAGAGAGAGAAATGGACTTTTCACCCTTTGTACATCTAGAGACATATAAGTACCTCCCTATTATCTATACTTCGGGGTGAGTATAGATTTTTACCTCTGTTTTCTGCTTTATGTTTGAGAAAGGATGCAATTTTCCTAGCCCAACAATAGCCAGAATATTATAAAGTACAAGATAAACAGTTTACAAATAAAAGTATAAAATAAGCAAAAAAAAAAAAAAAGAAGAAGAAACAAAAAAATCTTTACTGTCAACAAGTCCCTATACTTAAGACACACCAGAAGCAGTCCACATAGGACATCAAACATTAAATGAGCTACAGTGCTGAATCTGGTAGATCTCAGCTGAATTCCTTGAGCAAAACCAACTGTTGTAGAGGATCTGTTTCCATCTGCAATAACCCAAGTAGGTCCAGACTCTCAAACAATCTCGAGGTACAGTACAGAAACTGGAGTGTTCATGACCTCCTCATGACCTCATGAGTTTGCTTTGGTTTAAATGAAACTATTTTAAATAATGTCTAAAGTGCTTTCTTTATAGAATAATAAATAATAAAATTTTATAAATAATAAAGATATATAATAAGAATTTTATTATTGTTTAATAAGATTTTATTTATTGATAGTTAATAATAATGAAGATATAACACTTGATACCAGAGATGAATGTGGATTATCATTTCAGAAAATACACACTACTTTAAACAATGAAATATCGTGATACCCAGTCATTATGGAATTATTTTATATGAGATTATCATTTCATTTCTTACCAAAGTTAATTGAAGCAAAAATCTGTGAAATCATCCTGATTGCACAGGTTAATTATGACAAAGCATAGGTATCTGCCATTCTGTGCTGGAAGAATGATAATCAAAGCCATCAGCTCCACACCATATCACGATACCTCCAGAACCTATTTTTACCTCTTCATGTTGTCACTTTTGTTGCTATATATAAGTTCATACGCTTATCATGTGACTGAGATATGGTGTTCCTGATTCACCATATTATATAGGACCTTGGATCATTCCATATTAGGAGGGCTCAAGTTCCATAGCTCCTGCCCAAGCCCCTTTGTTCAAGAAAGTAAAATGCAGAGACTTTATGAGAAACTTTAGCCAGTGTCTCGAACACAGGGAGATGAAAAAAGGCAAATTTCTGGGAATCGGGGGAAGGAAATTCCCTAGAAGATAGTATAGAGGAGATCCAGTTTAGATGAAGAAGGCACCAGCAGAATCAGAGCCTGATAGCTGAAATGAAAGAGGAAATAAATGTGGCTGAAATGAAAGAGGAAATAAATGTGGAAATGAAATGAAAGAGGAAATAAATGTGGAATCAGAGCCTGATAGCTGAAATGAAAGAGGAAATAAATGTGGCTGTCACATGGACATCCAGATTTTTGAGGGCAGGTATAAAATGCCCCAACTGAATTTGAAGAGGGTTGTTTCGGGCAAGTAGGGGACAAAAGCCAGCACAAAATGGCCTCACTTGTATATATTTATAAGGTAATTTATAACCAAGAAAAGAAATAATATTTCTAAATAATTATTATTGTCCTTAGTTTGGGTCACTGTTAGACTAATCTAGGGACCCAATTTAATGCTGAACATGAAGAGGCCTCCGGTTCAACCACTCCCACCCCATAAACCACCACCACTATGAAAGTTGCCATCAACTGAAACAGAGCCCCAGATCGGCCCCAGTTACAGTGAATCAGCCACTCGCAGAATCACAATTTGCCAGTTAGCTCACATCTGGAGTTTGAACATACCAGTTGACTGACAGATTGATAGCACTCTCTGCTAGTGCAAAAGATTATTATATAAGAATAGCTCTGCCTGAGGTGGGAAAGCAAGCCAAATTCCCAGCTAAGATGTCATCTGGATTTACAATGTAATAAATCTCTCTCTAGAGTAGATATTTTTAAAATACCAGACATCTGGTGGCAGCAGGTGCGGTGAACAGAGAAAAAAAATGCTGACTTCAACAAAAAATAGCTTAAAGACCTCCTGGGAATTGAGCTCAGTTTCAGAACACAGGGTAGCAAGTGCTATCTCCTTTTCTATGTGATTTTGACTTACCTCCCTCATTTAATTTTCCCTTCAATCCTAAGGGAGGCTTGTAAAGCTGAGAGTAAAAGCTATTAAACAGCTATGAAGATATTATTCTGTCACTTTCCACTGAAATTCTCTCTTTCCACTGCTAAAAGTAAGAAGAAAAACATCAGTAAGGTGTTTAGAGGATTGCTACCATTGCTCTTCTAAATTTTACTCAAACCTTAATGCCACACAATAAGCAGGAATAATACAGTTGACTACTAAACAACATGGGTTTGAACTGCATGGGTCCACTTATACATGGATTTTTTCAATAAATACTGTAAATGCATTTTCTCTTATGATTTTCTTAATAGCATTTTATTTTCTTTAGCCATTTTTTGTAAGAATATAATATACTTAACATACAAAATATGTGTTCAGTGATTGTTTATGCTATTCGTAAGTCTTCTGGTCAACAGCAGGTTATCGGTAGTTAAGTTTTGGGGAAGTCAAAGATTAAATGCAGAGTTTTGACTTTGCAGGGGTCAGTCCCCCTAACTCCCACATTGTGCAAAGGATCAACTATATAAAATAAAGTCCCTCAAAGTCCCAAATATTTTGTTTCATGGCCCTTCCAACAAGAAGTAAAATCAGATGCTGATTTCCCCAAGTATCCTCTGGACATCACCTAAATAGAGCAGCAGCAGAATGGTCCTCTAATGTTGGGATTCATAAAAAAATTACATGAGGTGCTTACAAAAATGTAGTTTCTTGGTCCTCTTCCCAAACCTGCTAATTTATACATAGTCTGTGGAGTTGGACCTACAAATCTGTATTTAATAAGCCCCAGGTGATCTTGAAAAAGTTAACATCAGACCATACTTTGGGAAACACTGCTATAAAATGTGTATTTAACCTCAACGCACATTAAATAGCTCTCATTTTGGCTTTTCAACTACCCCAGTATCCAAACCACAACTAGATAGCACTCATGGTTCTCACCAGATACAGGACAGACCAAAGACCAAAGACTCTTCTTTCAAACTGTTCCTGTTAACCTAATGGGAGCCCCTCCCCACTTGCCCTCAACCCCTCCTCCAACAAGAAAAAAATAAATCAGGTGAGAAAATAGAGCAAGAACCTCTAAGATATATAGATCCTGGCCAAGAAAGTGCCCATCCTTTTCCTTGGTTTAAGGAGAACATATGCTAGAACACTGCCTCAAAAGTACTAGGCTTTGAAGACTTGAACCTGGACAGCCCCTCAATGATCTCGAACCACTTTAACACTCTCTCAACAACCTCCTCCCTCCCAATCTAACCAGGAAAGGTGCTGAGATAACTCTCAGACTCTCCTAAGGTGACCAACCATACTGGTTTTCCCAAAACTGAAGGAGTTTGTGGGATGTAGGATTTTCACAGCTGAAACTAGAAAAATCCTGCGCAAACTTTGATGAGTTGGTCCCTCTGCTCTCCCCGCAATTCTAACTATACCCCAAGTACCAACTCCTCAGAATATGTGTGTCACTAGCACCAGGAAAGCAACTCCATAGGGACCTCAGACAGAGAAGGAGGTAGGCTTGGCTAGGATGCCACTCACTGAGAGGCCATTTCTAGAAGAGGCTAGTCCCACAAGTTCTGGTTCAAAAGTAGAAAACTCATAACTCTGAAGTCTAACCAGAGTGCTCAGAAAGATCAAGTCACATGAGGTCCTTGCTCTCGCTCTCATGTGAGTCTCAGTCTCCAGAATCTGAAGCAGAAACCCAATTACTGCAAGTGAGAAACTGAATTTCCCATTCATGGACTTTAAACTTACTTTTCCTACTAGATAAGATCTAGAAGTCAGAGAAAAACTAAAACTTAACAAATAAAGAGGATAGTTTCAGATAGTGATAAGCAGTGTCCCTACAGGGCACAAGAGAAGCGAGAAGAAATAGGAACCTTGGGACCAGGGAACCGGATGGTGGTGAATTATCTGGGTTTTCATTCTGCATCATGTATCCCAGACCTGGAGCTGAAAAAAGTCATCAATAAATCATGCCAATGGACATGCCAATGGACATGCCAATGGGCAAAACCAAACAAAACAAACTGAACAAACAAAAAAGCTTGCTCCTTCTACCAAAGGAATAGGAAAGGGGCAGTCTACCAAGACAGAAAACTTTTAGACAATTACTCTAGCCAAATGGCACAGAAACACCATGACCCCACCCACATCCATGCCGTGAAAGGCCAAGTGGGGGTCCCAGATCTCTAGCCTCACCAGGTTTTAATGGGACACCCTCCCCTCTCCCACCAGAATGGTGTCAGAGAAGGTACAGGAGAGAGTCAGGGCTTTTCTCACTGCCTCCTGTGGGGTGTGAAGAGGTCATAAAGAGAGTGATAATGTGGCACTTCTACCCCTCACACCCAGGGAGGTGTCAGTAGGAACCTAGGGGAGAGCCACAGATACAGCACTACCCAGCCCCACTGTTGTCTGAGTGGGGAACCTGGGCCTCTATCCTCACCTGACTGTAACAAAGCAGCACACTCATTTCTCCTGTCACAGTAGTGTTATAAAGCACAAACTAAAAAAGAAAAGAGAAATAGGATCGAGAGTCTCACAATATAATTCCCCAAATATCCAGGTTTCAACTGAAAATCCCTCATCATGACAAGAATCATGAAAATCTCAAACTGAACCAAAAAAGACAATCAATAGATGCTGACACCAAGTTGACAGAGGTTAGAATTATTTGACAAGTATTTTAAAGCAGCCATAAATGTTCCAGTAAGCAATTATGAATATTCTTGAAATAAGTAATATAGAATTTCTCAGCAACAAAACAAAAAATATAAAGAACAAATGCAAATTTTAGCGCTGAAAAATACAATAACCAAAATTAAAAAAAAAACAATAAATGGGATCAATAGCTTAACAGAGGAAACGGAAAAAATGGTGAATTGGAATACAGACTAGAAATTACCAATATCTAAACACACATGAGAAAAAAGATTGAAAAAAGTGAAAAAAGGCTCAGGGATCTGTGGAACTATATAACATGGAGTTCTGGAAGCAGAGGAGAAAGACGATGAGGCTGAAAAAGTACTTGACGGAATAATGGCTAAAAATTTCCCACATTTTGCAAATGGTATAAATATACAGATTAAAGAAGCAGAGTGAACTCAAAAGATCATCTCAAAGAAGTCCACTGCAAGGCACATCCTAGTCAAATGCTTGAAAACTAAAGACAAGGACAAAAATCTTGAAAATAGTAAGAGAGAAATGACATCTTACCTATAGCAAAAAAAAAAAAATTAAAATGATTGTGGATTTTTCACCAGAAATCATGAAGTCCAGAAAGAAGTGGCACATTTTTCAAGTACTGAAAAAAAAGAACTGCCAAACGAGAATCATTTATCTAGAGAAAAAGAATGAAGGGAAAGCAGACCTACCCTAAAAGAATAACTAAAGAAATTTCTCCTAAACAGAAAGAAAATAATAAAAGAAGAATCTTAGAGCATCCGGAAGAAAGAGAAAACAGAAATAGCAGAAGTACATGAAATACATTTTTCTTCTCTTAAGATTTCTAAATTTTGTTGGATGACAGAAATAAAAATTACAACACTGTCTGATGTGGTTCTAAATGCCTATAGAGAAAATATTTACAATAATTAGATTATAAATGGGAAGGGTAAAAGGAGATAAAGTTTCTATACCATGAGCCGGCAGAATGATGGCACCAGTAGACTATGATAGGTTGTATGTATATAATGTAATGCCTAGAGCAACCACTAAAAAAACTATAGAAATAGATATATTAAAAAACACTATAGATAAATAAAAATGGAATTCTAAAAAATGATCAAGTAATCCATAAGAAAGCAGGAAAAAGAGAGAAATGAAAAAATCTGAGAGAACAAACAGAAAACAAAAAGTAAAATGGCAGACTTAAGCCCTAACATGTAAATAGTTACATTAAATGCAGACAGTCCAAATATACCAATTAAAAGATAGAGATCGGCAGAGAGAATAAAAAAAATATAACCCAACCATACACTGTGTCAAAGAAACTCATTTCAAACATAAAGATATACATGGTTTAAAAGTAAAAGGATAGAAAACGATGTACCATGCAAACCTAATCAAAGAAAGGAGTGGCTGTATTAATATCAGATAAAGTAGACTTCAGAACAACAATGAAAAATTACCAGAGATAGACAGGAACATTATATAATGATAAAAGAGTAAATTCAACAAGAAGACATAGCAATCCTAAATGGATATCCATCAAAGAATCAAATATATGAATCAAAAATTTATAAAACTGAAAGCAGATATAGACAAATCCCCAGTTACAGTTGGAAATGTCAACATCTCTCTTTCAGCAACTGATCTCCAAATATTTGCAAACTAAACAATACATTTCTAAATAATCCTTGAATCAAAGAGGGAGTCTCAAGGTAAATCAAGAGATAAGCTGAACTAAATAAAAATAAAAATACAACATATCAAAAGTTGTGGGACACAGCTAAAGCAGTGCCAAGAGAGAAATTTATAGCACTAAGTGCTTACGTTAGAAAAGAGGAAAGTCAATAACCTGAGATCCCAACTCAAGAACCTACAAAAAGAAAAGGAAAATAAGCCATAATAATAATAATAATAAAGGTAAGAGTAGATATCAGTGAAATTTAAAACAGAACAACACAAAAAGAAATAATAATAATAATAATAATAATAATAAAGGTAAGAGTAGACATCAGTGAAATTTAAAACAGAACAACACAAAAAATCATTAAAACGAAGAGCTGATTCTTGAAAGTATCAATAAAATTGACAAACTGTAGCAATACTAACAAAGAAAAGAGAAGGCACAAGTTATCAATATCAGGAATGAAACAGGGAATATCAATCAATATAGACCCTGCTTGCATCAAAAGGATAATAAGGAAATAACTCTATACATATAAATTCGACAACTTAGATGAAATGGACCAACTCCTCAAAAAACAAAAACTATGAAAGCTCATACAAAAACACTATATTAAAAAACACTATAGATAAATAAAAATAAATACAATATGAAACAGATCATTTGAACAGTCCTATAACTATAAAGGAAATTTAGATTGTACTTTAAAAAATTTCCCCAAAAAGAAATATCCAGGCCTAGACAATGTCACTAAAGAATTCTATCAAATGTTTAAATAATCCTACGATTCCAATTTGGTACAATCTCTTTCAGAAAATAGAAGAGGAAGGAATATTTCCAAATTCATTCTATGAAGCTAGTATTATCCTGATACGAAAATCAAAAAAAGTACAAAAAAAAAAAAGAGAGAGAGAAAGAAAGAGAGGGAGTGAGGGGGGTGGGGGAGGAAAGAAGGAAGGAAGGAAGGATGGGAAGAAGGAAAGAAGAAACTCCAGAGCAATATCTTTCATGAATATATACACAAAATCCTTAACAAATATTAGCAAATAGAATTTTGCAATACATAAAAATAATTATACACCATTCCCAAAGTGATTTTAACATCTGAATATTAGCCAGTGTAATCTATTATGTTAATACACTAATAAAGATCATAATTTTATCAATCAGTGAAGAAAAGGCATGTGACATATTTTAACACCCATTTAGGATAAAAAGTCTCAAAAAAAGTCTCAGAAAAATAAAAATAGAGGGGAACTTCCTCAATTTGAAAGAGAACACTTAACAAAAACCTATAGCTAACATTATACTTAATGGTGAAAGACTGAGTACTTTCTCCCAAAGATCAAGAGCAATTCAAGGACATCCACTATCACCACTCTTTCAAAATAATGCTAGAAGTTCCAGACATAGATACTGTATGATTCTACCTATAAAACATCCTTGAAAAGACAAAATTATGGAAATGGGAAACAAATTAGAGTTTGCTGGGAGCTAAGGTAAGGGTGTGGTAGAAGGGAAGTAGGGGTGGTTTTTAAAGATCCTGTGGTGATAGAAATGTTCTGTATCTCGATGTATCAATGTCAATATCCTTCCTAGTCATGATATACTATAATCATGTAAGATGTCACCATTCAGGGAAACTGGATACATGGGATCTCTGTATTATTACTTACATATAAAAAATCCTGTTAGCTGTGGGGAGAATGAATGATATAAAGCAGTAAAAGAGAGACCAGTTAGGAGAACATGTATTTGCTGACAGATTATCTGTGGAGAGTGAAAGAAAAAGTCAAAAATAACGCCTAAGTTTCTTACTTGAACAACTGGATAGATAATGGTGTCATTTACTGAGATGAGAAATAATCTGATCCCCAAAAACATTCGAGATTTGAGACTATTGTTCAATTAGTTTATCCTCTTCCTAAAAAACATTCACAATTTGGATGTAAATAATTTCCCAACACGTGGAGAGCTTCCAAGGTTCAACATAGGCTATGTTGCTTCGAATGAAATCAAAGAAAACATAAGCCCGAAAAGACCAAAAACAAGGAAGCACTGCTAAGTCAGAAATCCTTGTTTCCATCATTTCTTCAAAAATTTGAATACCAGAGCAAGACAGGGTTCCTTATCCTGAAGTTGTAAACAAACTATTTCATGTCAATTGTCTACTTAAAATAATTTTTCTACTGTTGAATTGTACACCTGAAACAGTGGATTTTGTTAACCAACGTCACCATAATAAAATAAATTAATAATAATAATAATAATTATTATTATTATTATTATTATTATTATTCCACTCAAACTGATATTCTTGTTTCGGTATTTTCTTCCTGAAGTCAGACACAGATACTTCACCTAGTTAAAGTTATTGGAGGACCTAACCCAAAAGGCAGATGATCATGGAGTACTAGAGAACCTATTTCCTCTGTCGCTCAAGATGAGGACATGAATTGAACACATTCTTGGCTCACTCTTTCTCTAAGGCAGAACTTGGTTCTCATCCATAAACATCGACTCTTGTTTTCCTTAAGGGCACAAGTCAGTGGGCTGCAGCTCCTAGTTGTCATAGCAACTGCAATTTCACACACCAAATTGATTTTCTCAGAACAGACTTAGAGTAGCACTTTTTTTAGTATATATTTCAGAACACGTAGGATTTGGTGCCATTTGCAGTCACCTCTTCTGTCTCGGATATGTTTTGTTTCTAAAATGTCACAGTACCAAGACCAAAAAAGAATTTCCAGCTTTGTCTCTTAATTAGACAGAATTTTTATTGTAATTGCTCCCTTAGCGGCTATCTGCCCTTTTGATATTGTAGCCCAAGATTATCTTAAGGTTATCATAATCAGAGTCAGCCCACTGAGCAACAATAACCTACTGATATACCCTGAAGGAAAGGATCTACTTCTTTATTTTGTGCCGTTCTTATTCTTCTGGTCTAGTGTTTCCTGCCAGCCCAGAAAAGAAAAAAGAACAATAAAGTTGTTCAACTATAACATTATGAGAAATAAGGAAAAAAGGAATAATGAAGGCAATGGTTTTGTGTTTGAGAACAGTTTCCAAATGGCCCTAGAAAGCATGTAAAGCACATATACCACCACTCTCCCTT
>NW_006442109.1:28930727-28962106 GCF_000325575.1 Pteropus alecto | reverse complement strand
TCGGACCCCAGTACAAGACCTCAAAATCCTTCTCAACATGCAATCCAGGCAGCCGCTACCACTCAACTGGAGTTGGTAAGAGCCCTGACATCTATCTGCTATCTGGGAATAGAATCTTAGCCAATGTTCAAGTCCAGCCCTCTGACTGCAGTAGTAAAAAATCCTAAGACTTTGCAAAACAAGCTGAAAACTATTTTGTTATTTCCTGAATAACTTACTTGCAAAGCCAACTAGTCAGTTGTCAATTCAGACAGAAAGCAAACATATTTTTGATTTACCCACAGATTAGAAATGTGTTTGCTAATGCAAACAAGGTCATAGGGGAATTCCAGATGTGCCTGTTAGCTTCTCCTTCTTGCCCAAACAGAAATTATATTCTTAACCCTATCTAGCTATGCTACAAGTATAAACCATACCAAATTTTTTTAAAGATATCAGATAAAAAAAAAGTGGGCATGTGTAATCAGCTCAAAACTATCATTACTAATGGGGAAGCATCTTGGAGCACATATTTAAGTAAGCCCATTAGGGAATATCATCAAAAAGACAAGAGAACAACAAGTATTGGTGAGGATGTGGAGAAAAGGGAACTCCTGTGCACTGCTGGTGGGAACGTAAATTGGTACAGCCACTCGTAAATTGGAACAGGCACTATGGAAAACAGTATGGAGGTTCCTCAGAAAAATTAAAAACAGAACTATCATATGAGCCAACATCCTGCTTCTGGGTATATATTCAAAGGAACTGAAATTAGGATCATTAATGGATGAATAAGAAGATGTGGTATGTACTCAATGGAATATTGTATTCTGCCATGAGAAAGAAGGAAATCCTGCTGTTTGTGAACTTTCAGGGCATAATGCTAAGTGAATTAAGTCAGACAGAGAAATACAAATACTATATGATATCACTTATACGTGGAATCTAAAAACCTTGAACTAAGAAAAACAGAGTAGAGAGTGGTGGTACTAGGGACTGAAGTGCAAGAAACAAGGAAATGTTCGTCAAAGTCTATAAACTTCCAGTTACAAGATTAACAAGATCTGGGGATCTAATGTACGGCATGGTAATTATAGCTAATAATGCTATATCATATAATTAAATGTTGCTAAGAGAGACCTTAAACGTTCTCACCACAAAAAAAAGTAATGGTACCTAAGTAAAGGGATGGAGAGGTTAGCTAATGGTGATTATCATTTTACAATATATAAATGTGTTAAATCAGTACATTGTACACCTTAAGCTTACACAATGTTATATGTCTACTGTATCGAAATATAGCCCGGCGGGGGGGTGTAAATAAATAGATAAGCTCATTAGGAACAGGGCTTGTCTGTCTTATTTACCTGGCAGAATATAATATTCCTTTGTGGATATTACTGTATAATGTATCAATGTCTACACCATTACTTGGCACACAGTAGGCACTCAAAAAATACCTGTTACCCTCACATCCATTAGGTTAACTACCATCAAATAAAAAAAGTGTTGACAAGGATGTGGTAAAATTGGAAGACTTGAGCACTGTTGGTGTGAATGTAAAATGGTACAGCCACCATGGAAAACAATATGGCAGTTCCTCAAAAAACTTTAAACACAGAAATACAATTTAATCCACCAATTCCACTTCTGGGTATATGTCCAAAGGATTCACAGCAGGGACTTAGAAATATCTGCACATCCATGTTCATAGCATTATTCACAACAGCCAAGAGGTGGAAGCAACCCAGGTATCTATCAATGATGAATGGATAAACAAAATGCAATATACATATACAAAAGAATATTGTTCAGCCTGTCACATACTACAACATGGATGAACCTTGAGGACATACATTATGCTAAGTGAAATAAGCTAGTCACAAAAACTGCTGCATAATTCCACTTATATGAGATGTCTAAAGTCATCAAATTCTTAGAAACAGAAAGTAGAATGGTGGTACTAGAGGTTGGGGGGAGTGGGAAAACAGGACTTGTTTTTCAATGAGTATATAGTTTCAGTTTTGCAAGATGAAAAAGTAATAGAGATCTGTTGCATAACAATGTACAAATAGTTAATACCACTGTACTATATACATTTAAAAGTGATTAAGATGGTAAATTTTATGTTGTATGGTTTTTAACCACAATTTTAAAAAGCCTTAAATGGAAAAAAATGCCAATGACATTTCTGCTAATTAAAGAAAGAATTAAGACCGGCCACACAGACAGCTCTTAGTAATTCCTTGGCTCTTAGACTTCAAGGTGAGTGATGCTCCTCTAAAAGCAACACTAGAGTTAAAAAAAAAAAAAACACCCAAAGGTAAGTATGAATGAATGAATATTGGAGTGCATACATGCTTTTTAAAGTAGGTGAGAGGATGGACAATGCAAAAGATGTAGACAAAAGATTTTTAAATAAAATCATCAAGTCCTGGCAAAGGCAAAGATTCAGGATGGTGAACTTCAGGCTCTCTTTAGCCAAGAACTAGCTTTCTCCAGCATTACCAAGACTGGCGAAAGCAGTCACAGTTTCCTCCTCTGCCCTGAGAACTTCATCAAGTGTTCTTCCCTTTATGTATTTTCCATGTCTCTGAAAAGAAGCAAGGGTGACTGCTCCAGTCTCTGAAGGAGAAACTAAGAGAAGGGGAGTTAAACGGCCTGTTTGCATCACACACAGGGTCAACTGCAAATATTCCCAATCAGTTTTCCTCCAGATTCCATCCTCTCTGTGATCTACAATTTTAGAATGTCCGTTAGAAAAATGACTTAATTTACCATCATTTTCCAGTCTTTGACTACAGCCTCCTGTAGTCGGCTAAATCTGGGCAATAAAGAGGAGACCTGAAGGCTCAGAACGCAGGCTTGCCTCAGCGCAGGCAAAAAGCTGGGAGAGATTTCAGGCTGGTGCTCCTCTGTGTCCCGAGGAGCCTGGCTGACTCTGCTTTCTTGTATTTACATTCTTTATTTTTTACAATATTCCGAATGCCCAAAGCCAAACGTGAAAATGAAACATAAATTCTATTCTTAATTATTACAGTACTGGGCACTATAGAATATCCAGAAATTGGCTCCATTTAGAAAGCAGGAACCAAGTGGACCAACTGAAGGAATGAGCACCAAGTCACTACCCTGAAGAAGAGAGAACTCTCCTAAGGGAGGTTAGAGATAGTCCTGATTATGAGCGTTCTGTTCACCATGGCTCCAGTAGACCCCTGAAATGCCCCAGGAATTCAATGTTTCAGTAAAGTGTGACTAAATGAAGTCAATAAACTCTAGATAAAAATCCTCCAGACATGCTCCTTATCTAAGAAAAAAATCTACACAATCTTGACAGCTAGCAAAAAATTAATCAACCATGATATAATATAGCCATGGCAGTAAATATTTTCAGGAAATATATAGTATAGAGTTACTTTACCTATAGTGTGAACAGCATTTAAATAATTTAATTATAAAATTATATATTAGTGTCCACATGACAGAAACTGTACATTAACAAGGCTTTGCAAAAGAAATCTTTTCTTAAAAAAAAGAAAAGAAAAGAAAAGCAAAAAAAGAAAAGAGAAGAAAGAAAGATAGATTATGACAATCCCCATTTATGAGTGAGATAAATGGTGCACCCAGCAGGAAATGTGACATAAATTCACATCAAAGAGACATCTGTTAGCTGTCAGTTGGAGAGCTTCTAGTATTTCAATTCAGGAATTTCTCATTTAAAAAAAAATGTTCAAGATATGTTTCACAAAAGAAGTTGTAACAGCATGTCAAAGCTTAGCAAGATGACTGTTCCAGATCTTTAGATTAAATGTAGAACGATTAGCCCAAACCTTATGCCTTTAACAGAATGACATACTCAATCAAGTACCATAGATGGGGCCTTTGGGCATTTTCCGTCTGCTCTAAGTAATTGTTTAGGATCCTCTTCTCTCCTGGGAACGCTTTAGAAACTCACCATGGCTGTGCTATAGACTGAATGTTTGTGACCCTCCCAAATTCATATGTTGAAACCTAATCCTTAATATGATGGTATTTGGAGGTGTGGCCTTTGGGAGGTGATTAGGCCATGAGGGTGGAGTCCTCATGAATAGGATTAGTGCCCTTGCAAAAGAAACCCAGAGAACTCCGTGGTCCCTTCCACCATGTGAGGTTACAACAAGAATATGCCTGTCTGTAAACCAGGAAGTGAGCCCTCACCAGACATCGAATCTTCTGCACCTTGATCTTGGACTTCTCATCCGCCAGAACTGAGAAATAAATTTCTGTTGTGTATAAATCATCCAGTCTATGGTATTCTGTTATAACAGCCCAAATATACTAAGACAGGCTGTCTTATTAACTGCTGACTTTCTTGGCTTAGTCTCTGTTTCTAGCCCTGCTTCTGCAATTAGAGTGAGAATTCCCTTCTCCCTGTTTGACTCTCAATGTTTTTAGATTGTCCTTGTCCCCTTTATTCAGCACTTATTGCTCCTGGTTCTTTGGGTAACATACCCCTGCTTTTAGAAACAGAGCAGGTAACCTACTCCTTCAAACACATACACACAATCTGAAATTAAGCTTATTTCCATATTATTTTTATCTTGTTTTGTTTGAGGGGCTTTTTGTTCCATATTTTTTAAACATAAATTTTCATAACACAATGTAAAATCAAAGCTAAAAAAAATTGGTCAAAAGTTCATATTTTATCAGTCATTTTGCTAAAATGTAAAAAGTTTTTCTTATGGGAATATAAGGTAAGAACTTTTAAACATGATACCTTACCTGATGATATTAGTGACAAAGTTCTCCCTGTTCGGAAAAGCAGACTCATTAATAAGTCTGCTGTCATGTGACCTGGTTCATATGAATAAAAACCACAGAGGTGAAAATCAAACAGATTCTAAGACTCTTTTCTGATTAGTTGCAAGTCACACATTTGCAACAATTCTATAAATAACCCATCTGGTCTTCAAGTACATGTAGCAATTGTTGTGGTAAAACCATTCACATTTATGTTTATTCAGTATCAATGAAGGCTCTGAAATCATTTTGTGACCGTCAAATGAGAACTGATACGTTCTGCCACATCTGAAAAAGATTTCTGATATCTATGTCTGTTCTTGAAAGGAGATAAATAAAGCCTCAATTGCCAAATTGAATTTTTAATCATTGAAAATACTGCCATTATTTGTTTAAATTTTCAAAGATCTATGAAAATTTTGAACCAAAACTTGAACAAATGAAGAGCCATTGCTTGCTTTCACCTAGGACTATTCATCATAAAAAGATCAGCTTTTTTCAAGTTAATGTATAAGTTTAATGTGAATCCAATAATAAAACCAGCAAGTTTATTTTACTTTGAAATATTGATACATTGATTTTAAATTTCTTACAAAAAGAATTATCAATCCATAAAAATTAGGAAAACTCTTTAAAAAAGAGCAATATGGCGAAACTAGTCCTACCGCAATTAAAACAACCCATGAAGCTTCTTTGATTAAAGCAATGGTACTGAGCATGGATTAAAAAAAAAAAAATGGAACAGAACAGAAAGTAAAAATATATACCAAATACAGCTTCATACGTAGGTCTGAATATACCAGAAATGGGGAAATGGGCTTGCTACTGAAATAAGTGTTCCTCAAATCAGGACCTTAGCCTTGCGGAACATTTTCTGAGACATCTAAGGTTCCAAAAACCCTGTGCCTACACTCCTCCCTTCATTTCCTTCAGGTAGCAGCACTGCCCTTCACCTCACACATTTATTTTTTGTAAGCAAAAAACAAAAAGGTAAAGAACCCTTTGGTGAGCTTTATATTTTGCAGTTTTAAGGCTCATAATTTTACTTCAAATAGAAGCCTATCACAGATATTTTGAAAAATACTTAGGTTTGGTGAAATTTAAAACACTCAATACTTTTTCCATTGTAAAGTGCTTAAAAGGAAAGTAGAGATTCTTGGACCAGGAATACCAGACACACAGCAGCTGAAGCCATGAGAGGCTGCGGCAAGCTGCTCATATGACAACCCTGCAGAGCTATGGAGAAGAAATAGTTCTGTAATGATGTTAACCCCTGGCAGGTCTCTTGGCTCTGAGAGGTCCAGCCTTCAGCCATCAATCCTCCCAAACAGAAGCCACTTGTCATAAGCTATTTACAAAGCAAGTCTGCACAGCCAAATTGGACTTTTCAGTACTGTCTTCTTCTCTCTTCCTTCATCTTCCTTTCCTCCATCATTTTTTCTCTCTTAATCCCTTCCTTATTATTACTTTTGATTACCATGATAGATTTTTTTTCAAAGGCCCACAGCCTCCCTGCAAGAGCATAATATTAATTCTTCACCCCAAACATATTTTATTCTTAGAGATATTTTCCATCACCTCTTCCAACTTTGCCTCCCAATAGTCTAAGTACATTGTAAAATACATATATGGACATCATAGATGTCTAATTAACAAACGTGTGGGGTGATGATGTTATACTAGTGTATCTAGAATTTTGTAGTTATTAGAGAGCATATTTGTTTCCTAGGACCGCTGAAACAAATTTAGTGGCTTAAAACAATACAAATTTATTCTCTCGCAGTCCTGGAGGCCAGAAAGCCAAAATCAATTTCGCTGGACTAAAGTCAAGGTGTCAGCAGGACTGATTCCTTCAGAAGCTCTGTTTCCTTGCCTTCCCAGCTTCTGGAGTTTGCTGCATTCTTTGGCTCATGTCACTCCAACCTCCTGCTTCCATTGTCACATTTCCTCCTTCTATAGTCAAATCTCCCTCTGCCTCCTTAAATTTAGGCTCCGCCCAGATAATCCCAGAAAAATCTTGAGAGCCTAATTTAATCACATCTGTAAAATCTCTTTTGTCATATAAGCTAACATTCATATGTTCCAAGGATTAGGATGTGGATATCTCAGGGGCCATTATTCAGCCAACCACAGAGGACTGAAGTTAACTCCATCCACTTCTATTCCTTCCAAGAGAGCCGATGAAGGGGAATGACATCATTTCAGGGATAACCATGAATCTGCTCTTATTAGGAAAAAATGGTAAAGCCCAGGACTTTATTAATAATATATTATTTGTGACATCTCACAACTTTTCTCAACTTATCAGTACATCAAAACACCAAAACTAGAAAACTAACAAAATGGAGAGTTGGTGTGGTAGGCAGAATTCTAAAATGACCCCAACATTCCACACCCCATATAATCCTCTGCCCTTGAGGATGGGTGGGGCCTGTGAATATGATGGGATGTCACTCCCTTGACTCATTACATAATTTATAAAACTCCATCATAACTGACTGGACTAAGATTCTCCTGCTGACTGGAAAGTAAGCTGACGTGTTGTGAGACAGCTGTATCGCTATGATCTGAGGGTGGCCTTTAGGAGCTGAGAGTGACTCTCAGGTGATAGCCAGTAAGAAAATGGGGACCTCTATCCTATAATTGCAAAAACATGAATTCTGCCAATAACCTGAATGAGTTTAGAAGAGGACCCCAAGCCTCAGATGAGATCACAGCCACAGCTGACATCTTGATTTCAGACTGGTGAGACCCTGAGCAGAGGACCCAGCTAACATGTGTCCAGACTCCTGACCCACAGAAGCTGAGAGATAATAATTTTGTGCTGTTTTAAGTCACTATGTATGTGGTAACTTGTTATGCCATGATAGAAAACCAATACAATTGGCAAATAGGGAATTTGAACAAGGAGTTATATGGATAGACTTTAGGAGGATCAATATACTAGCTGAAATTAAATGAAAATTTTAGAGCACACATAAACACATGCACTTAACAAAAAAATGAGTCCATGACTTGCATCAGATTCTCAACCAGTCAGTGGCCCATACATGATGAAGGACACTAAATCAGGGTCTAATTCATTGGTCAAAAAATAATTTTGAGATGTTTCTTTTATAGTTCTCACCTGGCAAGATATCAAAAAATAGGGAGCTTCTATAAAGAAAAAGTGGGAACTAATAAGCCATTCTTTTTAATACCTTTCCATTTCTTACTACCAAGGTAAGGTGAAGAATAGTGATGTAGAAATATGTTTCACTGCAAGGCATTTCTGTAGATATACAGTGCAGCCTTCCTCCCTCAATGCAGATCTCACTGCCTTTAACAAATCAGTATACAACAGGCAGTGCTCACCACATACTAAAGTGACATTCCTCGATTGTCCCCTTGACTTATCCCTTCCCTAACACTCTACTGTGGTTCCTCATTGCTCTCTGAATAAATGCTCCAAAACCCTTCTCTAAGCTTCCCTCAATGAATTCAGAGTCCTTCCCCTTCATCTCAAGAGTATCTACATAAACTCTTTTCCATCCATTCAGATGTCCAATGCCTGGTGGAGTGACATCTTTTTATTATACAATTTCCTAGCAACCAAAAAGTCAGGCTACCTAGGAATCTAACCTATCGTGCTTTGAATTCAAAGCACCTACGTTAATCTAATATCAATACCATCTATGTACTGATCCCTAGTGAGTGACCCAAAAGTGAAAATGGAAGAACACTCAAACACTGGATTAGCACTGCAACTGAGACGGCTATCAAATGGGCAAGGGCTAATAAAGCTATAATTATTTTATCCAATTCAGCATTTATTTCTTGAGCACTTGCAAATATGCAGTCCCCTCCATTAGGATCCATGGAGAAAGGAAAGATTCCCAATGTTAGAATGTGATGGTGGCATGAAAACAATTAGATAAACTCTTTTAAGGCAGGTAGAAATGAGCTGTATGCTAGAGATACAAACATGTGGGAGAAGGAAGAAGGTATGAAGTCTGACTTGGTGGGCCTTAAAGAATAAGTAGATGAGGACAAATGGGACATTCCTTCAAAACTGAAGAAGGATGCAGCCAAAGGCAGAGAGAAAGCTAAAAGTGTACGATGGATGTAGAGAGAGTGAGAAGTACGAGAAGTGGAAGCACAGGCTGACAAGTAGGCACGATACGACATGAAGTTGGCAAGGTAGGATGGGACTCAAGTGTAAGAGGTCACAACAGATAAACTTCTGATAGGTAATGAAATGCCAGGAAAGGACTTTTATTGTTGTTGCCACTACTGTGTGAGGGTGTGTGTGTGTGTGTGTGTGTGTGTGTGTGTGTGTTTAATCATGAGAGTAATGGAATCCAAACAGTGCTTTAAGAAAATAACTCTGACAATAGTAAGAAAACGGTTTGTAGAAGCAAAAAATCAGAGAAATGGAAACCAGTTGGGAGTCCATTATAACAATGCAGATTCTATTACCTAACACTTATCCAAGTACTATACTTGTATTACCTCATTTAATATTCAAGTCAACCTCACAAGGTAGACACTAGTACTAACCTCATTTTCTGACTAAGAAAGATGAGGCTTTAGAGAAGTCACTTACCAAAGTCATAAAGTGAGTGGGTAGTGCTATCAGGTTCCCAAATCAGGTCTGACTCCTGAGCCCGAGTTTTTATTCCATTTCATCCGAGGTGGAAAGGTCTGAACTAGGTGAATGGTAAGTAACATGGAAAATATTTTGGGGTTAGAATCAATTGGACTTTGTGCCAGATTAGATTTTGGGATCTAATGATCCCAAAATTTGAGAAAGAGAGAGAAATCAAGTATGACTAAAAGATTTCTGGTCCAGATGTCTGCAGGTGAAAGTGTCACTCACTCCCCAGATGACAACAGAATAGGACTGAAACTCCAACTGTAGCTTCAGCAAATGCAAAGCTACTGAATCAGTGAGTCTCACAGGTGACCTTGCCATGTACATTAGCACTTCATTCTGTGAGAAACTAACCAACTACGTACCAAAGTTCTTCTTACTTAATGGATATTCGATGGAAGGTTTATCTCCAAGCAGACCAACCACGTGGGATATATTTTCTATCAGCACCCTGCACTATCACCAGCCAGCCAGCCAACCCCCACAAGTGCCATTCACGTCATTTTCTTTTCCTTTAATACTCTTCTTGGTCCTCCTTTTGGCCAATCTATTTATTACCCACATCTTTATCACCAATCAGAAATGTGCAAAGCCAGATGGTGAAATTTAAACTGATAAAATTTGCTCTCTGTCAATGGTCCTAATTAAAGATTTTCCAGACCAGATGTTAGAATTACTGAGTAAAATGAAATCTGTGAAATCAAACAGCCATGCTTTTCCTAAAACCTAACAACATCAAAGTTTACTACATAAAGGTTAGGTGCCATGAGGTTATTCATAAGTCCCAAGTGACTTATTTAAGTTTGCAGTCTAAATGTGTTTCAACCAAATAGGTGGGTGATACTTCAAAGCTTTAACACGTCATCTTTCTCTTCTTTTCACTGATCTTCCTTAGAATTGGGCATTTTTTTCTATAACTCTTACCTACAGTAGTAATAACCCCCTTCCTTAATGACTCCCCGAGTTGGCAACCCCTCAGGAATGACATTAGGCACTCACCAATGACTCCTCGTGTGGATATGTGGATGATCTGCTGATGAGAACAGCCCTAAAGCCTATGATACCGCCATCCATTTCACCAGACCAAGCTTTCTCCTCACCGTCTCCTAAATTAATATTAGGCTAATTGGCATCCATTTTTAAAACTGACCGACCCAAAATTTTCCATTTCCTCAATCTCTTTTCTTTCATTCTTGCAGTGTATTGTTAACTGCATAGGGCATGTGTTACCCAATTTACAGTTTGTCCTTCAGAAATGTTCTGGTGTCAAATGAGTTCTCTCTTTCTCTTGCAGACTTACAGAATTCATCATCTCTTCACCTCTTATCACCTTCATTTTCTTAAGAACCAATAAGAATTGAAGTAACAGAATGCTTCTTACCACCTTCATATATTACGTGAGGTTAATAACATTTATAAAACCCCTCCAAATTAAGTACAACCCTAGCAAACACGAGTCTACCATAGACTAACAGAAAAGGGAAGCCAGTGTACGACCAATGCCGCCATCTGTTGGTAACAGGTAGAGCTGACTCACTTTTGTTAGGGAGTGTGGCTTTGTTTCTATCTATCAAAGTGAGGAGTTTTAAAATTCCTTAATATAAGAGGTGCTACCTCCCTTTCAAGCCTGATAAAAGTAAAAGCAACCATTTCTGAAAACATCTTAGATTACCATGACAATATATATTTCACTGTCTATTGTTTCTTTAACTACAAAAGTATCATAATTTGTTTGGTAAGGTTTGTTTTCAGAGAAATATTTGTCTTTGCAGAATACATATTACATGGACAAACATTTTCATATCACTCTTAGAGCTGACATTTTAAAGGCATTCAGGGAAAAAAATGCATATGCTCTCACATACAAAGTGGACTCATTCGTAAATATTGAGCTTTTCGGTTCTATACAGTTGACCCTTGAACAACACAGGTTTGAACTGCATGAGTCCACAATAAATACCTGTACTGTTTTCAGCCCATGGTTAGGAGTCTGCTGATGCAGAGGGATGACTGTATGCATGATCTATTCCATTTTACATAGGAATGCAAGCATCTGTGGGTTTTGGTATCCGCAGGGGTCCTAGAACAAATCTCCCACAGATTCTGAGGGAGAATTTAAGTTTGGGGGGAGTCAAAAGTTATATGGAGATTTTCAACTGGATGGGAGGAGCAATCCTAAAGTATAAGGAAGACCACTGGATCAAGAGTCAGCAGATTCTCAGACAACCTTCCAACTACTTTATGAGCTTGGTCAAATCCTATCGATTTCTTCTCATATAAAATGCGATTATAATTTTACATAATGGGTCTGTTGAAAAAATAAAATAAAATAATTTGAAAATATTTTAAAAACTAAGAAGCATGATAAAAATTTAGTCTCATTATCATCTTGCTTAACTCAAAGAAGTTTCTCACACATACACATACAACCTTCAAGTGTCACCAACTGATTTACCTGGTGTGTATTTTCTGTAGATACTTGAATCTATTCTATATTCCTCCCAAAGTTCAACTTTTTAAAGGAGTAATGCTCCAGTTTTCATACACCTATAACTGACCCCTTTCATGAGTGAACTAACTTGCATTCAAAATTGATATTAAACACGTAAAATAAATTAACAGATGCCACATTCCATTAAGAGAGAATTGTAGGACTCTCTTTTCCTGTTGAACTTAGGAAATCTCATTATTAGCACCCTCTTGTACAAAAGGAATTCAAGCCCAAGAAAACTGGATTTCACACACTTTCTCTCTCATCTTCTGAATATTACTAGATCAGTGTGGACTGCAGTTCTCAAAATGGTGTTTTAACAATTGTTCCAATGTTTGAGGTATAATGATGTTTATATTAATTTCTATTGCTATTATTCTAGAATGGCCTATCTTGTATCTCATGAAAACTAGCATGCTTCTTAGCTTACATTCTGGCAAGAAATTTTTGCAGCGGCCAGAGAGATACTCAAAGAAAAAGTGTTCTACAGTATCTTTTGCCCCATCAAGTTGGTCTTAGAATGGCGGGGGCGGGGGGGGCTGTTATTTCTTCAATTCACATATATAGAGTCACGATTTTCAGTTCTAGAGTTTGGCTGTCTTATCTGTTAGATTTTATTTTACCCTATTTTTCTAAGTAAAGCAATTAAAAGTCACAAGAAAACCCAATTACTGAGTCTAGCAACTCTGAGAACACCTAACAAAAATCCATGTTGGTTCTCAGTGCTATTTATATTCTCTCTTCTTTCATTCTTTAGTTATCCCATTAGGCTTAGAGAGATCTCTTTTATCGAAATTACTGTTGCCAGGAAACATAAGAACAAGACAACAAAAGCTAAAATAGAATAGGTTTGTCTTCTCCCCTCTCTTCATCCACAAAGACACGTTCAAGTAAACATCCCTGAACACACACTCATTTATAATTATGTTCACCGAGACTCACACAAACCCATATGTAGGCAAACACAACAGATGCCCCATCAAACGTGAGCAAAGACTTTCTAAATATCATTGCCCTTTACCAAATTATCAACTCTCTATGAACTAGGTCACAGATGTACTCAGCCCAGGCCACCTGGTTCCCAACTCCATGATCTTTCCACTACACATGCCGTATTTCTTAACAAGAGTGTTCAAAACAATGAGACGGTGCATTTTCCTTCACTACAAATACATCTTGCCTTTAGTTACAAAACCACTTTAAAGATCTTTGGATGATAAAGCTCACCATACCAAAGAAAAAGATGAGACAAAAAGCAAATGAACAGAATGACAGTCAGGGAAGGCTGGCTGGCTGAAGGGCTATCTTTGAAGTCCAGTGAGCAGAACACTCAAGAAATCCCTGTTTAAGCTCTGAGGACACAGTACTTCCTGAGTGTCACAGATGGGGTAAAATGAGATCAGGCATTGCTGGATGCACATGTATGTGGCTATGCCTAAAAGTGGTCCACCTTGATGATTAGAGTGAGATAGAGTGGTGTTGTGGTGCCACAATGATACCATCAGCAACACGTTTAATAGAAGAAAACTAGAGAACAAATGGAATCAATCTACCATTTCAGAGACCATCTGGCTTGCTCTTTCACTCTAAATATGAAGAAAATGAGGCCTTAAAAGGTTAAGTGAGTTGCCCAAGACCACAAAGCAGCCTAGAGGCAGAGCTAGGACTAAATTCCAGTCTCTTAACTCTCTGTCCAGCGCTGAAATCTTGAATAATTATGGGGTTGCCTCATGGAAAAGCCTACCAATTTCACAGGAGCCACACATCCCTGACTGAAACAAGTGAGTGGTCATCGGTTGATTTTTAGATGCCTGTGAAACATGTAAGGTGACTTTATCCTTAAGATCTATTGAAATCTTGAGGCCAGTTAATTCTGTTGCACTTCACATCCTTGTCATATATCAAAAAATTCTACTCTCTTTTTACACTCTCATCCCCAAATTGCTCAGGCTTCTTCTCCCTGACCTTGCTCTCTTTTATTCCTTTCCTCTCTTACCTCTCACTGTACCTGCTAGAACTTCTATTCCATGATTAGGGCTGACACTTGACAATATCCTGCCTACTTCCCAGACTATTCCCTGCAGCCTTGGGCCTTAACTAAAACCCAAGCACCCTGCTTCCCTACTAGATACCATTACTCTCCGGTGCACTCCACCTCAGGTTTGGGAATTGGGTCATCAGATTCCTCACTCCTCATTCCTACATCTAGGACACTGTCCTTCCTTATTTATATAAACCTTGGCTCCTTTAAAGCTTATGTCATCTGGCTATATCTCCTTCTACTCCTTTGTTTTTGTAATCTGCAAGCCTCCAGGTAACTCACTTATTTGCTGAAGATTTTAGCACCTGACTCAGCTCTGTCCTCCCCAGGCCTCATCATTATCTAGGATCATTTCAAAGTCCCATGTAGGTGACCAGATCCACATATCCTGTACCTATCGACTCCAATAAATGTGACCTTCTCTTTACTTCACTTAGTCATAATGAATACCCTCAACCTTGTCATCACTCAGAACTTTCCTGACTAGGAAAGCTTAAACTCTGATCATAATAGCTTAAGGGAGAAACTCACTTTCCCTCTACTTTTTTACCTTCTAGTCACTCCTAGGACCACAGTAATTTACCCCCATCACTCTTTTGAAACCATTCTCTCCCAAGTCATCATCCATTCCTCTTTGCCAATCCAATGGACACTGTCTAGTCTTTCTCTGTTGGGTTTGATATCATCAATCACTCCCTCCTGGAAACTCTCTGCTCCCTTTGTTTCTAAGGCACTTTACTACCACAGTTCTCCTCCCACGTCCTGGGACCATTCCTTCACTGTTTCCTCCACAGGGACTCCTCTTCTTTAACTTGCTTTTTAAAATGCCCTCTCAACATACTCTCCACACTCTCATCCACACTCTCATGGTTTGGTCATCTACTCTGTTAACTTCTACATTTATACTCTCAAGCTTTACATTCTTTTGTCTAACTGGATATTTGACAGGCACCTCAACTTCAATTTGCACCAAACTTAATACCTTACCTTCTACACACCCTACTTTACCCCACCAGCCTCTACTCCTGAACTCAATTGCTCTCTTTATTGATGGCACCATCACAGATACCCAATCTAGAGACCTAAGCATCATCCTTGATTCTGCCTTAACTCAACCTTAACACCCAATTCCTAACAATCTTATAACCTATATTTCTTGAATTTGTTACCAACTTGTCACCCCTATTGTCATTCTCTGGTCTGAGACCTCATTATGTATTACCTAGAATTCTACAACAGCCTAATTGGTCTTACTGCTTCTAAGCTTATCCCCATCAAGTCCCTCCTTTAAACAGCCAACAGAATGACCTTACTAATATATAAACCTGCACTTTTCCCTGTCCTGTTAAAAACCACTCTGTGGTTCCCTGAGGCTCAGACGACAAATACCAAGCTTCTAAACAGCCACGTTCAGCCTTCAGATCCGGTTTCTGCCCACTCCTCCAGCCTCACCTTTCTCCGCCCTCTGCCTTATAATTTATGCTCCAGCCATTCTGAACTGCCTGTGATTTCCATGTACCATGGTGTGCTCTCACTGGCATACCTCCAGGATTATACCTAGCAAATTGAATTATAACTATCTGTTTATATTTCTGTCTTTCCCAATAGACTGTGAGCTGATTCCCTAAGAGGAGGGACTATATCTTGTTTATATCTCCAGCACCTAAGAAAGTGGTTGGCATGGTTAGTATTCAGTTAATATAGAAGAATGGATGGACAAACTTAGAAACTTCCTATTAAAAGGTATAACATAACCTACTAAGTTATTCAAAGACCTAACAGTATAGAGTTCTTAGGCCAGTTAATCAGCCAAGTGGTCCAATGGTGACTGGGCAGTGTGGGAGAAATAGTTTTATCTGTATATACTTTACAAATTTGAAATGCAAAATTAATTAGGATTTTTCCCAGCATTCCTATTATGTTCTTTATAACTTAATAGTGTTATGTTCCACACTCGTCATGCTCTTAAAAGAAGTACGTGGTGTAGCTGGTCCTGCTAATATAGTTCAACATTTTTGTGTGTGGTTGTTTGGTAATAAAATTTCCATTGTTTCACTGTTACTAATGTGTTGGGTTTTATCCCCAGTTCACACAAATGAATGGATGGTTCAAAAGTGCTCATTAAGGCATAAATGTGTAAAAAATAGCAACAAAAATACTAGAATTCACAATAATATTTTTAAATATAAACGGTGAACCTCATCCTAGTACATGTAAAGAATGTAAATATATAACAGGGTTGATTCACATAAGTGAAGGAGGTCCAATCAACTGCCAAGGAATATTTAAGAATTTGATTATATTGGACAATTATTCCATTTCTAAGTGTTTCTGTCATAAATCCTTATCTAAGAGTGGCTTAAAGTCAAAGCTTTCATACTATTTTCAAACTGAATTTCAAAAACTGCATAGCAGCTTCCCTATTAAGCTTCCTAAATTTTTCCAAAACAAGTACAAAATAATGCTTTCCAGTATGAAATTGGCTCATTTTGTCACTAACAGCAGAAAATAGACCAAAATTACAGAAGCATTGCTCCAAGTTGCATTCCTCGTACAAAACAAATAAAGATTACTCTATTTTCAAAAAACTTATAAAGCCAGCCACCATTTAATGAAAAATAAAATGTTCCGAATAAAATCAAACCATGCAAGTTTAAGAAAAATTATTAACAGCTCTGCAACATGGAAGAGCCATCAATGGCATGCAACATGGAAGAATAATTACAATCTCATGTGCACTGGTATGTATTTTGTTTTACAGTTAGGTGAAATCAGTGATGCGCAAAGTAGACATATCAATTAACAGATAAGAGGAACCTACTAGAAAAGTATCTAAAAACTCTTTGTTTTATTGCCAAAAAAAAAAAAAATCTATAGACAAAGTTTTTCATTTAATTAACTTATTTTTATAAGCTATTATGAAAATTGGAGAAGGTGCATTAAGATCAGTACTGATGGAATAACCAGCTATGTTTACATTGAGTAAAAGAAGTTTCACCTTTATGCCAAAACACCCACTGCTTTATTCACTAAAACGGATGGCATACAACGTCTCCTAATCTTAATCCAAGATTGTGAAATAGTCTAAAATGTGAACATAATAAAATCACAGCTGCTGAGTATTTGCTTTCTTGTCACGTTCTGCAAAGAAATGGGTGAGAGCCCTAGCCGAATCATTCCCCCTAGCAGTAATCTGGCTGCAAAGAGTGCTCACGCAAACTTTCGAAATGACAAATGAGACTAAAACATTCCTGTACCACATGTATCAGGAAAGAGCAGCTTCATGGTTCAAGTGGTGAATGTCAGCAATGCAGTTATCTTGATTTTCTTGATCCTATCATTTAGGACAAAAACATGTTTAAGTTGAAAATAGAGAATTAAGCTATAGAAATTCTTTGAGAAGACTGAACGGCAAGTTTGAGGGAGATGTGCTTGTAGAATTGTAGACTTAGCATCTGATGTAACACTGACCCCACTCTTCAGGTGAGAAATCATACACCATTATTTCTGGACACAGGTTCAACCTAAATTATCCAACTTCCCAAAATGACAGATTCATCCCATGTTTGCTTGTCGCTCCAGACAGACTAATTATGAAGAAGTATTTTCTATTCTAGTAAAATAAGGAGAAAGAAAAAAAACACTAAATATGGTACCCACCATCTAGCTAAATATTAGATATTTCACCTAGACATTTGCAAACAATATCTTTCATTGATATAAAAACATTTACTATTAATTTTTAAGCTTCTTTTTTCAGCTTAACAGACATTTATTATGGTTTTTATTATTAAAATTTTTGACCTATTAAAAAAATTACCTCAAATTATGGTCCACTCATACATTAAGCATCCTCTACATGGTCTCTAGTAGCTAAAAGTTTGAGAAACATCGTGTTGGCACATAAATACTATGTACAATA
The DNA here is from genome assembly GCF_000325575.1 of Pteropus alecto. Classification (NCBI taxonomy): domain Eukaryota; kingdom Metazoa; phylum Chordata; class Mammalia; order Chiroptera; family Pteropodidae; genus Pteropus; species Pteropus alecto. The sequence continues at coordinate 28,944,261 of NW_006442109.1, read as the reverse complement.
TTCTATGTGATCCTTGAACAATTTTCTTTTTCATAGGACGAAAGGTCTTAAAACATTCTCCATGTTATTATTTTCCTTTCTTGTCATAAAAAAATGGAATTAGCAATCTGTAATTTTCATCTGTTTTTCTCAGGTAGATAACAGTAAGATCCAGAATATATATTATACACATAGTGACACAAGAACATGTAATGCTTGCAAAATTTCTATGATAAAAATCTGTTCAGAAATATGGTTATCTACTTTTTAAGGGGTCTATTAAAGAAAACCTGATCATTGGGACTGCCTCAAGTAAGGTAATAAATTCGTGCTTGAACATCATCCTGGACCACCATCTCAGCCCCAGAAGAATAAATAAAAGAAGTCCAAATATCTCCATCCCTTAGAAGCAGTAACCAGGTCATGGCCTCAGGCTCCATCCCCTTAAGACAAGGGAATCACACTGATGTGTTGGCTCCTGACCCCTCTGACGTTGGAAGTAATCCTTATTCAGTATAGGACTGCAAACACTGTGGATAGTTCCTGATTGCTGCTAGGTACTGCCTTAGGTAGAATGTCTGATAAATTTCTATATCTTGGTGTCCTGTAACTTCCAAAAAAGCAAGCCCAGCAGAGACGGTAATCTCTCTATATCTAAAATTTTTAACTCCATATAGTAAGTTGAACTGTCTGCTGGCTTTGACTACAATTGCAAATAGCATGTACAAGGATCACTGAACCAGCAATTTCCCAAGTTATATTTGACTTTATATAAGAGAGATCCAACTACAACAGCTTAAACTAAGAAAAGTTGTTTTTCTCATGTAACCTGAAGTCCAGAAAAGGATGGGGGCTGCTGTTCAAGGAAGTCATCAAGGCAAGGACCCAGACTTCTGACTTCCTACTCTGACATTCTTGAGCATGTAGCTTGTGTCCTCGTAGCTGCAAGATGGTCATTCCATCCCTAGGCATGGTATTTGTATGTTAGGCAGAAAGGGGAAATAGCCAAGGCAAAGGCATGCTCCAGTTTAGTTGGTCCTTTTTCACTGGGAAATATGTCATTCCCAGAGCTCTACCCAGTAAACTTCCACTTATAACTCTCTGGTGGAGACCTGGGTGACAGGGGCACCCCTTCCTGCAAGGTATTCCCTAAAGGCATTTTTATCTTGGCATTTTGTTGCCCTAAACAAAATTAGGGTCCTTTAAGAAATAATAAGAGCAGAGACACTGAGTAGGGAACAAGTAGTGGCTGCTACATGACCAAGGACATTTCAGGTTTTTGCTCAAGCTTCACAAGTCAAAAGCCATTGATTCAAACCTCAAACTGTCTACTAACTACAGGAGATTTTTTTTCCTCCAAGAAATAGCTCTAAGTTCCTGATCCTTTACTATCAAACGTACTCTTCATGACTGACTTATACTACCCGGCTCCTCCAAAAGGACTGACCACACTCTAGAAAACATCACTTTAGTAACAATCACAAAGAGCATTTGAAGAGAAGACATAAAGAGTCACTGACTCATCAGCATCCACTGAGTGAATAAACAAACCCTCTAGCACCAATGTTTGTTGAGGGTTTTCCTGTTGATTCCACAGTAAGAAATGTATCTGTGCTCTTTTATAAAGCCAGGATGGTCTCCAAAGCAAATCCTATAAACAGGGGGTAAGAAGAAGATATGGGAATGCCAAATAAAACAAACCCATTTCCCACCTCCTTGCTGCTCTCAGACTGCTGCTCTAGCCATTAATTGAATCACTTGTAGGTCTCCAAAGTAAATTAGAGGCGAGTCTTCCAATTAATTAACTGTGCACAATTATCACAGGATTTGATAATTACAACACACCTGTCCTCACAGGCACTGAGGGCAGTCCCACGGCCTAGGTTATTTCAGACAAGCACTGTCCCTCTCCTCTAGAAGGCAAGCGCTCAGTGATGTAGAACAAGACACAGAGAGGAGGACACAAATGCAAATTTCAGACTGAACAGACAATTCAACACGATTTCCCTGCAACCACAGGGGAACACTGAACTATATGTCTTTAGAACTGGGAATATTGGATTTTGTCTGCCAAGAACTGTGAGACTCAGCAGAGAATTTTACAGGGACACTTCCCTCCTGCTGGGAGGCAGCCCAAGAAGGAAAGAACACCTATGTACAAGTGGCAAGACCTAGGGTCTTGTTATAGCCCAGACATGCCTCAATAAGTCACTTCATCCCACCCATCTTGATTTTTCACATCTATAAAACGGCGGCATTGGACTAAATTAAAAACATGTGTTGTTTTCCCCCAATAATAGGCCAAGTGGTCAGAAACTTAGATCTAAGTACGGAGGCTGAATTATTTTTTTTAATGTTACTGAGTTGACAGAAGCCACACCTGGCACATAGATACACTAGAGTGACAAAGCATAAGCCAAGGTGTTTACTCATACTGAGTAAAAGTGTTTACTCATACTGAGCAAATTTTTGTCAACTATCATGCAAATGTCTGGGTTTTATAACATAATGTTAGCAGAATTAAACTTTAGCTGCCGAAGATGAAATAATTATGTTTACCTTCGGATATAATGGTTAAATAACCTGGAACTGCTAGCAGTAGCCTGTCACATGTTGATCCTTGGGAAGGAGTATTGTCCTTACTGGCCTTATTGTCCTTACTGTGTGGGCATCCTGATTTAAATGGCTAAGTAAGGCCCCAAACCTTGCCAGGGATTACCCCCAGGGTCAGGCAGGCTGCATTTTTTCCAATGGGATGCATGGTGGACCCCAAGGGAACTCAGGTTATTTCCTAACAGTCTTAGAGTCTAAACCAGTGGTTCCCAAACTTGACTGTGCCTATGACTCACCTGAGAAACTTATTAAAAATGCAAATTCCTAAGTCCCATTCCAGAGACTCCAGTTCAGTAGGTGTAGGGGATGTTGCAGGAATGGATATTTTAGAGGCACCAGAAGATGACTGTGATATGGGTAATCCTAAACCAGACTTGGAAACACAGTGGGCATTCCAAAGCAGCTGGGAGGGGTCACCGTCCTAAAAATGAACTTGGGTTTTCTTCATCTGCCTAAAAATAAAACAATCGAAAATTAAAATCCAAACCAGTATGAAGACTATACAAGTCCTTGCTTATAAGGAAGGTCAAGAAGAATCGGGCATGAATGGAGCAATGCAAATTCCAGACAAACAGAGAGGTGAATGGTCCTCAATCCATCCATCTTTGCTGGATTGATGTTGAGTAAAGCAGCGACATCCTTAGATACTGTGTGCAAATGAATCATTTATTTAACAGGTAAAAAACAGTAAGCCAGAGATTCTGGAGAGTCCTGCAACCCAAGCAGAACTTATGTAGCATCAAACAATTAATTTCAAAAAAAGTTTGTCTACTCTCTTTCTGTTTTTGCTTATCTAAAGCTTTTGAGTTTCCTTAGGACCTACCTTTCTAGAGGGAAATCTCACCCTCTTGAGTCATACCACCTATTATTAAGCCTGGCTCAGTGATTTTCAATAGCAAAGATTTGAGGCTCTTCACCGAGAATCTTCTTCAAAAGGAGAATGTATATCATCCTTCTCTCTGAGCTCTGCCATCAGTAGCCTTGAAAACCCCTTTCTGACCCTACTTAAGGATGTAGACCACAACTCTTTGACAGGATTTCAGTTGCCAGAAGCCAGTCCACTCTGTAAGCTTCCAACTCATTAACTTTTTAAAAATGTTTTTATTTTTTCAGTTAAAATACAATATTATATTAATATGATTTACAATATTACTATTGATATACAATACATTAGTTTCCAGTGTACAACATAGTGATTACACATTTATATAACTTAACAAAGCGATCACCCTATAAGTCTAGTACTCATCTGACATCATAGAGTTACTACAATATTATTGACTATATTCCCTATGCTCTACTTTACAACCTTGTTTTATTAACTGGCAATTTATACATCTTAATCCCTTCACCTTTTTCACCCATCCCTCCAACACCCCTCCAATCTGGCAATCAGCAAAATATTCTCTCTATGAGTTATTTACTTTGTTTGTTCATTTATTTTGTTTTTTAGAGTCCACATATAAGCGAAATCATATGGTATTTGTCTTTCTCTGTCTGACTTACCAACTTTTTTTTGAGAGGAGAACGTGGTATTACTTTATTTTAGATTTATGGGAAAATAACAATACATTATTAAAGTTAAGTTAATTTCAGGCAAACAAGGCTAGCTTTACATTATCAAACCCATTTATAAAATTTAACCTTTTTTTGGTTTTTTTGTTGTTGTTGTTGTTGTTTATTTTTATTTTTCAATTAGAGTTGATGGCATTAACTTTTAATGGGGCAAGTAATGGCTTGAAATTGACAGTCACCTCCTCTGGATTAGTTAGGGAACTGGAACTCCAAACAAGACCCTTACCTTCTCTGCTCTTTAATTCCCACCCCCTGTAGCACACTGCCAATGTTCCTGGAATCACAAGGTTTAGGGTCTGTGCAACTCCAAGATGGAGGTCTCCATAGAAGAGACTATACTGAAAATTGAAAGATCTCCTCAGTGAGGCCATTTCCCATTTGCATAAAGTTACAGTTAACAAGAGTTAACTAAGCAGAGACAAGAATCATACAATAGGAGTGAACTGAACAGTGAGGAGATGACTCTCAGGCCCAGCCCACTGAGAACCTGTGGAGATGCTAAGCACAGAGCTCTTTTGAACTGAGCAGTATGAAATCGTAATACTCTGATTTTGACTACAAATTATACTTTTTATTTTATTTTCAAATACACTTATAGCATTCACTATGTGCCAGGCACCAATTTGCTTAGTGAATATTTACTTATTACTCTAGCTACAAATACCACACATACACATGTTCAGTATCCCCCAGACAAAAGAAACTACTGACTCTTGTCCTTTTGTTCGTGAAAATACAGAAACATAAATCCATTCCCATCTGCTTAATGGCTCTGGGTTTGTTAATGGTAGAAAACTGAATTGGAACTGAGGCTGACCAGACCATGGATAAGTTGGGCTTGACTAGATCTCCTTAAGGGCCACAGACTAAATTTGGTACCCTGGTATGTGTCCCTTCATATTTACAATTGTGGAGTTTAGTGGATTAAGACAAAACCTAAGGGAGAGAAAGCAGTGAGTGTTGCCGTAGACCTTCTCCATAGAAGACTAGATTAGAAAACCTCTTAAATATTCTCCAGCTATGTAACAATGACGATAATGGAGGTAAAGCAAGCTGCAAAACTACTTTGTAGCTTGCTTTATTTATGTGTTCAGATATTACACCACTAGTAAGAAATTATCTTCTAGACCCTGAACTCCATATTGACAATAATAAACTTTTCTTATAGAGTAATTGATGTCGAGCATCTCCTTATGCTATCTATTTTTGAAACAAAATAGGCTATTGCGACTGAATGAGTAAAATACCGATACTCCAGGTAGAAGTTTTAAATCAAAGAGAAAAATATAGCCTACCTGAATAATTAAAGCTATCAAGACAGACTGATTCTCAAGCACCTTGAATTCTGGAATTCAAGCACATAAAACCATTATTTAATTTTCTTTCCAACCTATAGTCTATATCCTCCTATGTTATCAGAAAGTTAATCAAAATATTTATTGAGCACTTGGCTAGATACTATACGAAAAAAGAAAGTACAAAGAAACAAGTCCTTACGAATAAAATTTACTTATACAAAGAGAGAGAAAGGACTTTCTGTGTAGGATAATAGCACAAAGAGAGAAGAATAAGATTCAAAATTAAGGCGAGCAATTTCTTGCAGAAGAAATCATCTTGGGCGTATAGGGTAGAACAAAGTATAAAACTTATACCAAATACAGTAGGCAAGGAGAAATCAGTGAGTTAAGTAACAAAACTTGATAAAGTTGTGGTTAAAAAAGCTAGCAGGGTATGGGGAGAAAGGAGAGATCATGAGTTCCTATTTGAACTTAATGCATTTGCCATTACAATGAGTTAAACTGTGTCCCCCTAAAAAGATATGTTCAAGTCCTAACCCCCACTCCCACCAGTTATAAATGTGACCTTATTTAGAAATAGGATCTTTGCAGGTATAATCAAGATAAGATGAGGTCACACTGGATCAGAGTGGGCCCTAAATCCAATGACTAGTATCCTTATGAGAAGAGGAGAGGACACACGGAGACAGAAGAGACTCGGGGAAGAAGGCGACATGAAGGTGATATGAAGATGGAGGTAGAAATTGGAGTGATACAGCTAGACACCAAGGAATGCCAAGGATTGTGAGCAGCCACCAAAAGATAGAAGAGAGGCATGGAACAGATTCCCCTTCAGAGCCTGCAAAAGGAACAAACCCTCGGCTTTAGACTTCTGGCCTTCTGAACTGTGACAGAATAAATTTCTATTGTTTTAAACCACTCAGTTGGTGGTAATCTGTTATGGAAACCCTAAGAAACTAATATGGCCAATCTCTTTGCAGTAAATGCGTGAAATGGAAAAAATCAGATATAAAGTTTTATTATTTCCTGATTCATTTATTAAAATTACCATTTTATACCATCTTTTGAGGTGGCTTACAATTTTCAAATTATGTTAATTATATTATATTAATATATTAATTATATTACCACACTAACAATTTAGAATATCAAGAATATTAGTCCTCTTTCTGCCTCATTTGCTTCTCCCTCTAGCCGGCACACATATAACTGAAATGCATTAAATTCACACAGTTGTCGGTGGAGAGCCAGAGGAGAGAAAAACAATTAGGGGGATCGTTTTATAAACTACACAATTGTCTAACCAATGTACAATATACTTGAAACTAATAAAATAAAATTTTAAAAAATTTTTAAAAAGACATTGAATAAAGAAATTCTCATAGTTATGAATTAAAGTTTTGACACTACATTAAAACTGATAGAGAAACAATGGCCAGTTGGGCCAAGTTCTCAATAAACTGCAATAATTTCCTGTTTGTTTTTTAAGTCAAAAGAAATGCTTTTAATAAACACTACAATGACTTTCCTCTCTACTTTTCATCTTCATACACACTTTTAAGGCAGTTTTCAAAAAAGAGCATTAGGCTAGACAGTCACACACACAAATTCTATATCATAACAAACACATACAATTCAGCAAAAGTTTATCTTCCTTTTTGAGGGAGAATAGGAGTGATTGAGCTCTTAATGATATGGTACAGACAATGAATATATTTAAGCAAAGACTAAAAACATTAACAATATTTGCCAGTCATTGTCCTAAGTGCTTTGCATATAGTAGCTCAAATCCTCCCAGGATTATGATACAAATAAATAAGAAACCTGAAGCTCAGTTAAATTATTTAACCTTTACTCTGCTTTCAGTTATCAAGAGCTTCAAAAGCAAACATTAAAAATGTGCAAACAAATCTATGTGACATCCTTCCTAGGAAACTATCACACTGAAAAAGGAACTTGGACAAAGATTGTTTTTTAATTAAAAGATATTTATCACAGCATTATTTATCATGCTGTAACCAGGAAACACCCTCGATCTCCAAAATATAAGAATGGTTAAATGGCTAAAATATCGAATACCTTATAAATGTACAAAATGGTGCTTTAAAGAATGTTTAATGGTATTAGAAAATGCTCATTTGCTATATGAATATTTATTCTTTGTAACTTTCTATGTTTTCTAAATTATTTACTATTTTACAATGAGAAAAAATATTTTAAAAATAATAAAACCTGGCCCAAGGACAAAATGCTAGCAAATGGCAGAAGCAGGACTTACCCCCAGAACTACCTGATTCTAGAGCCCTGTGGCCCACTACCCAAAACTGATCTTCTATAACGTCCTGTTTTTATCCTAGGAACATTATCCTCAAAAGAGGAACAAGTTTGGCATGGTCAAGTGCTATTTCACAAAATAGACTATTATGACTATAAGCTTTCATATTTTAAAATATTGCCTCAGGCTCTGGTTGTGGTTTCTTGGTTTCCTGGTGCAACCTACCAGAGTCAGAATTCAGTTTGAATCAAATGTATTACGCTGAAAGGCAACATAAAACAAGAGAGTCATTACCCAGAGATAGACTGATCAGGAAATCAGTGAAAAAAATGGAGACCAGATCTCCCCCTCCGGGTATTTCAACTAGAAAGTAATCCAATATCAGTTCTAGATTCCTGAGGGAAAAGAAATTATATCAACACATGCTATATCCTTAATGAAGCTGAGAATTCTTATTCTCTTTTGCATACCTTTCTCTATAGTTACAGGTATCTAGGACACAATATGATCCAGCAGGCACAAAAACACACTATGAAGAACTGTTCCTTAATAAAAGCAAAGGTATTTGCTTCATTTAATTTTAAATATTTCATATATTTTATATTCATTCCACACACATGTATAGGATATCTATTATGTACAAAGGATTACGACTTGTCTCTGAAACAATAACTTTAAAACCATTTTGCAAATAAGGTTTAAGGTTTTAAGTCTCTTCACCCTTCAAACTCTACATTTTGCTCTCCCTTCCCATATCTGCAAGTGCCATAGCAACAACGCATCTGATAACAAATTGCATGTGTTGCCTAAGAGATCATGACCACAGCTATGGAAAATATTTTTAAATTTTATTAAAAATTTTCATTTGGCCATAGCCTAGTTTCTTTTGGACTTAATTTATTTCAAGTCCTGAGCCTCTATAGCTTGAATAATCAGTTAAGAATCTATCAAGCACTCAGTGTCTACATCTTTTCATGCAGCTGCTCCCTGTTACTGTCAAGAAACCCAATTAGTTTAGCGGTTTGCATGAAGTCACTCTCTAAGCCAGTAAGTAACCCTATCTGTCACTCTGCTCTCAAGAGTTGTCAAAGTTCTGGGTTTTATGAAAACCTTACCATTCATCCCTGTCTCTGTGGACCACATTAGTGAAAATATTCACATCTGATAAAACTTATTTTATTTTTTCATTCTTATTAAGTAATCATGTCAATGATATTGTGTAGGTCAGCTAGACAAATTCGCAGAATGATAAATTAAAAATATTCTTTTTCCTCTTCATTTACAGAGTAATGGTTAAATCTCCCCATTTTTAGAATAAGATTTACAGTGACTTTACCAAGTGACTTGGTATCTTTAATATCCTTCAGTAAGACTGACTACCATCATGTTAGGATAATACCTCCTTACAATAATTCCATAGTTACAGCTGCAGCCTCGAGGGGGAAAGCGCCAGCACCTCTCCTTTCAATCTTCAATTATGTACGTAATAAATATAAGCAGAGATAGAAACTTGAGTTTCTAAGGGGAGAGAGAGTGAAAGAAATAGAAGAATGAGAGAAGTTAGCCAGGTGATAAGGCAGGGAAGAGCTTTTATGGATGAAGGAATAAAAGCTAGGACAAGGAGATTGGAAAGAGAATAATGTACTCTGGGAACCACAGGTAGTTTGGAATTCCTGGTGTGACTGTGTAAGAGATAAGCTTGAGAGGGAAACGGGAGCCAGGTTGTAGAATGTCACCATAGGGAGCTATGGGGAGCCAGGGAAGAGTTCCAAAGAGGAGAGTGACATGATCAGAGTTGTTGATTGAGGAATAATAAGAAGACGATAAAATGGAAGTATGAAATTTAAGGCTGTTCTCCCAAGAAGCCTAACTATGAACCAAAGAAGGAAGAAAGGCACTGTGTGTGTGTGTGTGTGTGTGTGTGTGTGTGTGTTGGGGTGGGGGTCGGGGGGACTGCTAAAAGGATGAAGCAAAGGAGCCAGTGAGAGCAAAGGACACTGAAGATAAAGAAATCAAGGAGGTAACTCTTGGAGGATAAGGATGCTGATGAGTTTGTAGGTGTGAGAATATGAACTTGAGGGCATATCCACCAGAAACCTCCTTCCTTCTCTACTGCTCTCAAATCTAGATCTCCTATGCAGAACACCAAGTCTTCTGGTTCCTAGCCACTCAATATGTAGTCCTAAGATAAACAGCACCTAGAAATTTGTTAGAAACACAGAATCTCAGGTTCCACTCCAGACCTCCTAAATCTGAACTTGCGTTGTAAAAAGATCCCTAGCAGATTCCCTTACACAATGAAGCTTGAGAAGCACAATTCCAGACCAACCCTGGAGAACATTAAGGAATTAAGGTGAATAGGAAAAACCATAAGTCTGGAGACAGGGAAAAGGGGAAGAAGGAAAATACATCAAAATCCATATTGCCAACCTGATGCTAGAATAAACTACTGACAGGAAGGCCTGACAAAACCACTAAAAGCCGGCATGGATTCATTAAGAATAAATCATGTCAGATTCTCCTTATTTTCTTGTATTGGTAAGCCTAGAAAATGCAGTAGACATAGTGTATGTGGCTTTCAGTAAGGTATCTGATAAGAAGTCTCAAAATATTTTTGCAAATATTTTTACAAAATATTATTTGGTAAAGAAATATGGGTAGGGTGATAGTTCTATTCAATGCATTTATAATTGGTTTAACAATTATTCCAAAACGGTTTCGACTAGTAAATTAAAATTAACCTAGATTTGCATATCTCTGGTGACAAGACCTCCAACCTTCTCTCCCTAGATGATTCAAACTTTTTTATATTAATAATTTAGATGGTTATACAAGATACAGAGCTACTATCACTAAGAGCAATAATGTTACATAATGGCATATTCAAGATCTCACCTCCTCAAAATTAACAGATGGATACAAAGAACCAAAACATTTTAGTTACATTTAGATGAATTAAAATGATGGTAAAATGAAAGTGCTAATTTGGGCTCCTAAACTGAATAAAGGCAAGGATGATGAAAAAGAAGCATAACAGCAGTACATGAAATAAAGGCTTGGGAGTTTTAGTAGATGCTATATTCAGTGTGAGCCAACATATTGATGTTAACACAAAGTCAATAGGATATGTGAGTTCAGTTCAACCTACATACCAAACTCAACGACAGAAGACTCACGTTAAGATTAAAAGGCAGCAGCAGAAATTTAAACTAGCTTTTCCATTCTATAACTTGAGATAGCACACAAAGATCTCATAGTCAAAATTAAAGATGCCTGATATTAACAATAAGGTGGCCTAATAAGGCAGATCAAATTGGAGTATACTTTTATAGCTGCCCACATGCTCCCTTGTAGTTAGTATTCTGAAGAGATCTGCATGCTAATCAGCCACAATTGTCCTGAAAACCAAATAGCCCTTCATTGATCCTTCTGATCGCCCACTTGCCCCCTCTGTTCTCTTTTGTGCCAAGCTGAAAATGACCCTTAACTACTTTATGTGTGTTCCCATATCTACAATGCTTGTGGCTCTTTTGATAAAGACTTATTTCCCCAGTTTGGGAGGTTTGCTGCATACATATTGGATATTAGGAGGACACATGTAGGCTTCAAACGTCTCAGGGACAGTGCAAAGTCTGGACTGATGGCAAGCAGGTGGAATTTCAAGGCCTTCGCATTACTGAGGTATCAAGAAGTCCCAAAAGAAGGTGGAGCACCCAAATGGCTGAAGGCAAGAAGGACCCAAAATACTAGGAGTGGTATGTGACCAGTCCCCATGAAATGGTGTAAATTGTCTAAATGTTATGATTTTAATTCTGCATAGATCATGTAGAAAGATGATTTAGTGCTTCCCAATTTATGTAGCTTCAAACAGTTCTATCATGTTTCTGAGTCAACTATTCCAGCTGAAGCTCCACACTCACTGAGATATTAGATTGAAAGATAGAGAAGGAGTACCTGGAGATAAGAAGTAGTCACATAACTCCCTCCCACTCCTTTTATTAAAAAAATATACCTTGAAGGCAACTATCTGAAACTCCCCACCTACCTTTTTGAATAAATAATTTAGTTATTACTTATAGGATAGGGTTTGAGATGGAGATGACTGGGAGGGGCAGAATTAGGAAATTAGATGATTTCATTCACAAAATTCTGAGGTAAGTTTCTAAGTCAGATTTGAGAAGAGGCACTGCCTAATTATATTCAGAGGCTCTAATTTTTTCATCTTACCTTCAGACTTTAAACAACACTAGCTAGTAGAAGATGGGTAGAACTGGTACCAATAACCCAAAATCAAGTTCCTACCTCCTCCTCATCCCAACCACTCTCTTTGTGAGAATAAGTTTGTTGAAGGCAATGCTAGTATTCCCAGAGGAGGTTTTTTTGTTTGTTTGGTTGGTTGGTTGGTTTTTTTTTTTTTTTTTTTGGTCTTCTAATGACTCAAGAGTCTAATGACATTTACCTTAAAATAATCACTCTTCTCCCTTCCATCCTCCTGACATGTACTCTCATTGCTTGACTCCTGGGGAGATGCCCACCTGTCATCTCCACTGACACTAAGAAATCGGCCAGACATCCCTTAGATCAATGTTAAAGTGTGAAGCACCTGCATCAAAATCACATAGTGTGTTCATTGAAAATACAGACTCCAAGACCCCATATCAAACCCACTCAAACAAAATTTCTGATGGTGGATCTCAGAAATGTTCATTTTTAATGGGTAATTTTTACGTATACTTTGTTTAAGAATCTCTGCCTCCCAATTACAATGACAAAGAGAGGCAAAGTGATTTACCAACAGTCAACCAACCCAACACTCAACAGCAAGGCCAGGCTAGAATTCACTCTTCCTAAGCACCTGCTGTGATCCTTACCAGCTAGAGCACACTGACTTGTTACTAACAAGAAAAATGATTTGGTGCTTTTCAGAAAAAAGTCCCATCTAATCTTAATAACAGCATCCCGCAGAGAAATAGGCACTGAACCCTCTAGTCCCTAATACTGCCCTTCATGTGACAGAGAGAGAAAGTTTCATTTTAGGGCTTCTGATAATTTGCAGAATCATCGTTACTAAGGATTTGCTGCCTTGGGAGAAGGCCGCAGAAACAACAGGACAAATACAAAAGGTGCTATTCTCATCAATCAATAAGAGGGTCTGGAAACCAAAATCTTATTATTTTGTCTCTGCTTGAGTCTTGCTTCTTGAACTCTGTGTTCCTGGAAATTAAATTCACACTCAGGCTGACTTCAGAGGGTTATTCTTTCCTTTCCATTTAGCAGCCTTTGGAAGTGTTTCTTGTCCTAAGAAACTGCACAGGAGGCCCCAACAAAAAGTAGCTGTAATTAAAGGTGCAAATGAGCACACACAGGGATGCCCAAGGGGAAGCAGGGAGTAAATATCACATACCCCCTAACACGAGGCAGAGGTGTCCTCAAACATTCTTACTCAAAAATCACTCTTAATACAAAGCATTCTCTCAATTACTTTATTTGGAATAAGAAATAAATTACTTATTTGGAATTTTGTTTGGAGAAGACACAGTGACCTAAAATTACCTCCATCAATGTTACTTTTGGCATCTTATAAAGGTCATCTGATGCAATATGTAAAAATGAAGGCAACTGTATCATTCATCACGCCTGGGTGTGTTTTATAAGATCTCATTAAAAAGCCATATGTGATTGTGTCATGGAGTTTGAGAATGACAATCAGACAAATGGTGGTGGGTCGGGGGGGGAGGGTGCTGCCTAAAAAAAAGCATAATGGTTACTTGTGGCTTAGGTTGATTCAGTGGCC
>NW_006442109.1:28903407-28930633 GCF_000325575.1 Pteropus alecto | reverse complement strand
AAAGAAAGAAAGAAAGAAAGAAAGAAAGAAAGAAAGAAAGAAAGAAAGAAAGAAAGAAAGAAAGAAAGAAAGAAAGAAAGAAAGAAAGAAAGAAAGAAAAGATGCAGTGTCTCACTTGCACAGCTTGGAAGTGAAGATGGGCTTTGAAAAACTGTATGAGGTGGTTTAAAAATGCTTCCAGTAAAAGCAATTACTGATGTCAAGAGGTATGTGGAGCACTTGAAAACACTGCTTCATCAATTAAGTAGAAAAAATGTGGTTCTAATAACACACTATTTTGTCACTGGAACTGAAAAATTCTACCAAGGCATCAAGATACAATAGAGTATACCAAAATAAAGTGTCAGAGCAAGATGCAAATTTTTCAAAGTTATGGTCAAGTGGTTATATAACACTTGAACCCTCACCTGTCTGGAGGATATAAAAGAAAAAACAGAGAGTTGTGGGTGGGTACTGATTGCTGTCCACTCAGGCAACAAGGGAGGGGTGCTGTCTCCACCCTTAAGCCTAGTAAGAGGGCTCCAACAAGCCCAGGCAGCCATCTTAATGCATGGCTCATACAACTGGATTCACAGTGAACTGTGACTGGCCCCTGTCTAAGAAACCTAAAGAGCAAGAGATGGGCTGATAAGCTGCTCAAAGAAGAGGCTAGAGGAGGCAGCCCACACTCCCAGAATTTACCAAGGTCAAGAATGCATGTATGTTCCCTTGTACTGGGGATGAGCCAAGGTGTAACAGTAATGGCGTGAGGTCATGTCAGGACTTGTTCAAGAGAAACTGGAGGTCTGGCAGCATTCACGGGCTGAGTACAGAGTAAGCTACTAACCAAGGATATGGAGGGTATCACCACCATTTAAGGGACAGGTGACAGTCCAGACAGCATGAAGCCACTTACAAGAGGATCAGCCTTTTATGGCCTTTCCTACATCTCCCTCCTCCACTCATACACCACCAAGTCCCACCTCAGCTCCAATCTTGGTAGGCCAAGAAATAGTGGCTAGAAGCTCAAGTTGGAGAAGGAAGCCAACTAGACCCCTCTGCTGAACTTCAAGCTTCTTTCAGGCAAAGGGCTGGAGTGGAGGCTGTGGGAGAGGAGAATCTTTCATTTTCAGTCAAGTTGGGTACTTTGCCTCTTTCACCAGACTGCACATATTATGTACAGTTGTCTGTCCCCCTTTAACACTAGGGGATATGTCCCAAGATGTCCAGTGGATGCCTGAAACTGTAGATAGTACCAGATCCTGCATATCCTCTATTTTTTTTCCTATATGTACATATATATGAAAAAGTTTAATTTAAAAATTAGGTATAGTAAGAGATTAACAATAATAATAAAATAGAACAATTGTAATATTCTGTAATAAAAGTTATGTGAATGTAGCATTATTAAGTAAAAAAGGGTGACTTGAACACAAACACTACGATACCAAGGCAGTCTGACAACCAAGAGGGCTTCTGAGTAACAGGCAGGGAGCACGCACAGTGTGGTGATGCTGGACAAGGGGATGATTCACATTCTGGGTGGGATATAGCAGGATGTCGTGAGATTTCGTCATGCTATTCATGAATTGTTTATTTCTGGAATTTTCTGCAAGGAACTGAAACCTGGAAATTAAAACTGTAGATAAGGGGGATTACTGTACTAAACTGAGTGTTTTGTGACTAAGGAATAACCAGGAAAGTTGTGGAGTTACCTATGCTTTTATTCAAGAAGGTTATACAAATGGAACTGAAATAAAAAGGCACAAACTGGGATACATGCAACAATTTGGATGGATCTCCAGGGAATTATATTGGGTAGAGAAAAACCAATCCCAAAAGGTTACACACTCTATTATTCCATTTATATGTGTTCTGTGAAATGACAAAATTACAAAAATGGAGATGAGATTAGTGGTTGCCAAGAGTTAAGAAAAAGGTGGAGGACGGGAGGAAAGTAGATGCGGTTATAAAATGGCAACAAGAAGAATCCTTGCAGTGATGGAAATGTTCTGTATCTTCACTGTATCAACATCAATATCCTGGTTATGATACTGCACCCACCACACACACATACCAGTACCACGCAGTGTACTATTAGGGGAAACTAAGTAAAGGGTAGATACCATATCTCTGTGTTATTTCTTACAACGGCTTATGAATCTACAATTATCTCAAAATAAAAAGTTTAAGTTTTTTAGAAAAGGTGCTATGTGTACACCACTGGATGGAATAAGTAATGACTAGCCCTGATCACACCGACTCATGTTCTATCGGCTAATAATACTTTGACTGTTTTGTAAAACCCACTGCATTCAGTTGTGCAAATGTCAGGGTTTTCAACCTAGTATTTGCTGGCTACATTGGCATATTAGTTTACTGGGGCTGTCATAACAAAGTACCATACACTAGGTGGCTTAAAACAACAAAAATTCATTGTCTCATAGTTCTGGAGGTTAGAAGTCCAAAATCAAGATGTTGGCAGTGCAACACTCCCTCTGAAACCAGCAGAGGAATCCTTCCTGGCCTCTTTCCAGCTTTTGGTGGTTTGCCAACAATCTTCGGTGTGCCTTAGCTTGCAGCTGCACAACTCCAATCTCTGCTCTCATCTCACAGTGTTCTCCCTGTGTGTCTGCCTTCAGGTGGCCTCCTTATAAGGACACAAGTCACGTTGGATTAAGGACCTGCCCCACTCTATTATGACCTCATCTTAAGTAATTACATCTGCAATGACCCTATTCTGAGGTACTGGAGGTATATATCTTTTGGGAAATGAGGCATAATTCAACCCATAACCCTTAGCTTAAGTCAAATATTCTATTTGTCGTTTTCAGACCTTTTTCAACATCCCCATTTCTACCACTGAGCTTCTCAGACAGACAGGTAGAAGGAGTGGTTCTCTAACAGTAGACAGACACTCAAGGACACCACTCTGATTTCACACATCTAGGCACCATCTGTCTCAGAATAGGCAGTCAAATGCTCCCTGATGGCAACACTGCCTCTCAGACACTAGCTCATAGTCAGGGCCATGCCCCTAGGCTGCTTCTAGCAATAATTTTGACTTTGTCTAGAATCTAAAAGCCTCTAAAAGTTAGAGTGATGCTGCCTGTTTCAAAATGCTGCCTGTCTTATTTCATAGGTTCACTCTAACAAATAAGGCTATAACTTCTGTCCTTGTGGATTTCCTATCAAGAGACCAGCTGTCCCTCCCAATATTTGGCTTCTGTGAGCACCGCTCCAGGCCACTGGATATGACTATGTGTGTCTGAGTCCTGACTGTGGGTAAAACTCATGTTCATTTCCAGAAAGCTCCTAAGCCTTACGTAAATCAAGATAGTGGTTATTTAATTGTTCTATTAAACTGCCCAAGCATTTCATTCCATCAGTCAATACTTATTGAGCACCAACTATATGCCAGGTACTGTTCTAGATGTTGGGAACACAGTAGTGTAAGAGACAAAGTCTCTGTCCCCGTGATTCTGCATTCTAATGGAGAGAGACAGAATACCAAACAAGGTAATTTCTGGGGTTATAACTGCTGTAGAGGAAATAAATGGAATGATATGACAGAAATGGAGGGGGGATTATTTTAGATAAGCTGTCTTGGAAGAGGTGACATCTGAGTTGTAATTTAAAAGAAGCCACAGGAAGGGTATGGGGAAGAACATTCCAGAGCAGAGAGGACAGCAAGGACAATGGCCATTAGTGGCCATTCAGTTTAACTTGCCATGTTAAACTGAAAGGTGGTTTGGACGCTGTGGAAGAGATCTCTGCCTTGCTCCTCTCCACCTTTCACCACTTGTTCTGTGCCATCTGCCTTTGTACTGTTTCCCTTGACAATGCCCATGTGAGTATAGCCCAGGTTCTTTCTAGCACTTGGATGCTAGACCTTGTGCTGACAAATCTCGTGCACTCTCCTCTGTGCCCTGGGCTTGGATCAACTGAGGATACCCATTCCCCCTGCCCCAGAAATGTTCTGCTTAGACCATCCTGAGAGCTGGACACCAGCCATGGTGAAATTAGAAGCAGAAAACATAAAGCGGCTAATTCCCCAATCGTACATCCATCAGATGTCCGGGACTTCATCCACACTACACAACTGACTGTGGTAAGGGTTGTGCTTCCCAGGACTCACCCACAGTCTTGCCCAGCAGCTATTACAGTCACTCAGAAAAGCGAAGGCCAGCTTATGACCCAGAGACTGTTGAGCTCATCATCCTCTGAGGAACTACCTCTAACAATGGCAATATTTCTCTTTTCTAACATAGCTATATTTTTTTGTTACTAAGTTTTTATATTAACTGCGAGCAACTATTTATGTGTAAATAACTCTTGATTTAAAAACAACAACAACAACAAAAAAAAAAGATGTTTTACTGAGAGAAAAAGTATCAGAGGTTAGATGCTAATTCCAGAGAGCTGCCAGTGTTTCCTGATCCAGTAGACTCCTCCGGGCTCTATCTCTGCACGCACACGGGCCACTGATGACTCCATGACCTTCAGCCTCCCTTACATTCCTGGGCCCAAGTATGACCTTCCACTCCTGACCTCTTGCACAGTCAGACTTACAGTCCAGTCTTCCTCAGTGCCCGTAAGCACCACTCCAGTTACCAGCCTGTCTCTAGCTCCTGTTCAATTCTCCGGGCTCTGGGTTTCAACCACTCTTCTTTCCTAGGCATCAAAATTCCACTGCATCAGGCCCTGCCTGGCTGTGAGAGCAGGCTAATGAGCAAGTCACTATCCCTCTAAACTTGTTTACCCAAATGTAGGATATGAATGGTGACAAAAATAGTATATACTTATATCAGTCAGGATATTTCTGTTCCACATGACAGAAACCAAGCTCACCCAAATTTAAGTAAAAAGGGAGATTTGGGGTTTTTTGATTCAAGTAATTAGGAAATACAGGCGCAGGACCTCTCAAACAGTATCATCAAATGGTTTCTCTCCCACCCCTCTCCCCGCCCCACCCTTCCTGCTCTCTCTCACCCTCACCTCTGCTTCTCTCTCTGCCCTTACTCTCTCCTAAGCAGACAGCTCCTGGCTTCCTTTATTTTTTTTGCTGAACAGCCCCTTCAGGAAAAGATGGCTTCTCTATCATCATTCCTATGTCAAGGACTTGGATCCCATGACCATCCCCGGACTAATCGCTGAGGACAGGGAAACAGAATCTTGGAACCAGCAAGACCCGGATCATGTTCCTATCCGTTTCCCTAGGTGGGAGTGAGGCTATATAGAATACTGTCAGGGGCATCATATAAGGGACCACATGAGGTAGACAGCAGCAGATACTACAGATTAGTTCACTAATTATTCATTCCATAATCTTTCAGCCATCTGCTATCTTCTGTTACAAAGACTGGAAAACAAAATATACTAGTTTTCAGACAGTCTTGCAGTTAGGGTGCAGGCTCATGATCTAGGTTCTGCCCAGCAGCTGTTCTCTCAGAAAAGCAGACATGATAAATGTGAAGTGGTGGCTGGGGGCAATCATCAGGTTTTCTTCTAAGTGCAGGGAGATGACAGATGCCTTTGCTTCTTCTGGGCCAGCTGTGTCTAATCCCTTACTTCACTGGTGATACCTAATGATAGCTCCATGATTTCTGCTAGAATCAGTGGTATGACTGTGCACGTTTTTTGACTGTGTCCCTAGCTCTGTGGCATCAAGGCTCTCCTATAAATTCGTAAAACAACCTAATACCCTGTAATAAATTTCTTTCTTCATAAACTGGCTAATTTGGTATAGAGTAAAATACCTTGCCCTGCTACACTATGAAAAAAAAAAGGAGCACATCATGTCCCATAGTCCAGAGGGGAAAAAAACCCAAACACTTGTTCCCTCAGCCCTTCTCTTCCCCCCAAATACAGACATATAATAAAAAGACCCAGGGCCTCTCTATCTAGTTCTGGTACACACAATAAATGAAATCTTGAGCCTTTCTTGTAAGTTATTGGCTTCTGACATGAACTTTATTGTTTTTATAACTCTATATTGACTTTTGCAATGTTGATATCTGAATATATGACACAATCTTTGAATATATGACACACTCATGTGAACTGCTTTTTTTCCCCATGATGAACATAGTAACTGTAAACTTGGCCATCTTGTGGTGGTTTTCTTTTAAATGCCTGTTGTACATTTCATTTGGCAAACCAATCCTTCTAAAGCCTGAACTCCCTTGCAATCCAACTTGGCAAGTAAAATTTTTTTCTTTACTAAACACTTTTGTAGCTGTGTCTTCTTTTGACAATAGGCTCTGTTGTTTACAACTAAGAACCTGATTAATGTTGGAAGAGAGACTCAGGAGTAAATCTATATGTGTTGTTGGGGGAGGGCAGTGCTGTTAGGGGGAGGGGGTGTTCAGTAAAAAATAAAAACAGAAAATGTCCCTACATTATTTCATAAGGTTACTATGATTGAATAATGTGGCATATGTTATAATTTACAAAGCCCAGCATAAATGTACGGCTAAAACAGTATTCTTGATTGACAGTTATCATGTTGGCAGGTAATGAAGAGGAATTTTCATTCAAGGATAACCGTTCTGCTTCTGTAAATATGTTTTCTGCATGGGCTGTACTCGAAATTGACTAAAGACTTACCTTCCCTTTTGTTTGATCTGTCTAAGCAACAAATTAACTGTTTGCACCCCCCAGCAACTCCAGCACTTTGTAACACTTTGTAACTGCTGGCAACCATAGCAACTCCCGCCACTTTGTAACGGTCTGAGGACAAATTAACCAATCAGCCTGTGCCAAAAAGGGTCTATATAAGGAATATTGCAACTGAGCTCAGGGCCCAGATCTTCAGAGCGCTAGCTCCTCTGGGACCACCGGTGTAATAAACCTGAGTTCTCCAACTCTCCAAGTGCTGCTTGGTTTCTCACCAGTCTAATTTTGGATCTTTTCTGCAACATTCTGGAGGTCCCAGCAAGATTCCAACCACGCTGGCCCTTTGAGCCACCAGACCAGTGGCTTGGCCAGGCCAGGGAGGAGGGGCTCTGAGACAAATGAGGAGGCACACCACCTGATGAGTATTCCTGGTTCTCTTTCAGACCGGCGTCCTGACTCTCAGGAGGGCTGAGCCCCAATCGGACTCATAGGAGGGACAGACGAATTCACGAGGAATGGCCACAGGATAAGGTAAAGTCCTGGTATCAGCCCCCGGTCAGGTCCTGTCTCCAGACAGAAGAGGAGCTTGATCACCTCCTAGTCTTCAGTTAGAAAACACTAATCAGGATCTTCCCAGTGGAGGAGACATCAGGGTCTCCAAAAGCGGGGAGAAGACATCAGGGTCTCCCCAGTGAGGGAGACGTCAGGTTAGGGCCCTCCAAAAGCGGGGAGGCAATGCTTTAACCTGATGTGTGAATGAATGAGCAACTTGTCCAGTTTGATCGGTCAGGTATGAGTTTGTAGCTTCACAGCTGGGCACCCCTGAGGGACCCTAAAGGCTATAGAGTCCATGTAGGTTCATTCTGCGGTTACGTGGTGTACGGCATACGGTCCAGGGCAGCATTGGACTAGTATTCAATCGTAAGTCACAAAGCTGAGTCAACTACGGCTAAGCGTCACCTAAGCTCCTTCAGATGAGGTCTCCTCTTTGGAGGAGGCACCCATCCTTGTTTGTCTTTGCATCACCGTCACAGGGTGGAATGGGTTTGGTTAACACTGGGCAAAGGGAGGCCAAACCACCCTCCAGAGAGTAACCAAGCGTCCTCCACTGGTTAAGAGCAGCGGCTGCTTACTCTCCACAGGACAGGTTAAGGAATGGTGGGAGGTTGCATGAAAGAAAATGAGTGCTGAATGACTGAGACGTGGCCTTGCCATGAAGTGAGAGTTAAGCCTCAATCAGCGGTTCCGTGGTGAACCTCATACGCCTTAAGGTGGTGTCACTGGATCTCCATGAGGAGTCTACTCCAGTGATCTGGGTCAGGGGTTTATACCGACCCACCAATGCTAAGAGGCGCCTGAAATATCCCACGAGGGGTGCAGCCAGAGACGGGCAAGGTGAGTGACGTCCCCTCCAAAGTTTCCCCAACCCTATCTCCAACCCTCTGTGTGAGTGATTGTTGTCTGTCATGGGAGGCATGGTTCCTCTAAGCCAACTGTCTTAAATTGTATGATGAAAAATTTTAAGAAAGGTTCCTCAGACAGGGAGCATGGAAGAGGGAATGCAATTAGCATTAATATGATGGCTAAGTGGAGGGCCAAGGGAGGGAGGGAGCAATTGAGAGGATAATTTTATGAACATTATAGATGTCTAACCAACGTACTGTATACTTCAAACTAATTTAAGTAAATAAATTTATTTTTAAAAATATCACAGAAAAGGAAATATAAAAAAAATAAATAAACATTTTAAAATCACCAAAAAAAAAAAGAAAGAAAGGTTTCTCAGAGGATTACGGGGTCAAGCTGACCCCGGGAAAGTTTCGTACTCTTTGTGAACTTGAATGGCCTGCCTTCGGGGTAGGATGGCCCTCAGAAGGGATCCTAGACCTCCCCACTACAAGAGCTGTGTACCAGGTAGTGAAAGGGACCCCTGGACATCCAGACTAGTTTCCGTATACAGACTCATGGTTGTAAATCGCTACTATAGTGCCCCCTTGGGTCCAGTTCTGAGCAAACAGGCAGGGACAGAGCAAGGTACTCGTGGCCCAACCGACTCGGGGAAAGGACAAGGAAGAGCCAACAAAAATTATCCACCAAGGGGACCCCAAGGAAGAACATATCTTCCCACTCCCATACATCCCAGCAGCTCCGCCAGTCCCCGCACAGCCACTCTACCCACAATTGCTAGACAGCCTTCAACCGTCAGTGCTTTCACCGCCCCAATAGCCTGAGTGACCACCAAGCCCAAGTCCATGGCACCTTTGCTTGGCCACGCAACCAGCTCAGCAATCTGCGGCCCTTCAGATGCCCCTCTGAGAGGCACAAAGTTCCTTTGAGATTGGAGAGGACAGCGCACTCCAGCCAGGCCGCTCTGTCCTCTACTATCAGCCATTCAGCACAATTGACCTCCTCAACTGGAAGCGGCACACCCTGCCCTATTCAGAGAAACCTCAGGCGATGATTGATCTGCTCGAGTCCATCTTCCAAACTCATCAGCCTACGTGGGATGACTGCCGTCAACTCCTCCTAACTCTCTTCAACAGATTCTGTCAGAAGCATGGGGACAGCTTCAAAGACAAACACCAGAAGGTGTACTAGACCCTGCAGCATGGGCCTCAGGGGCTGCACCAGACGCCATGCCCAATTGGGACTTCAACATCCCACACAGAAGAGAGTCTCTCGACAGATACTGGCAGGCCATACTGCAAGGGGTAAAAGCTTGGGCTAGGAAGCCAACAAACATGTCAAGAATGGCAAAGATACTCCAGAAGCCAGATGAGTCGCCTACAGAGTTCTATGAGAGACTATGCGAGGCATTCCAGGTATATACCCCTTTTAACCCCGAAGCACAAAAGAACCAGCGCCTGGTCAACGTGGCATTTGTGGCTCAATCCTTCACTGACATCTGCTGCAAGCTTCAAAAATTAGAGGGCTTTGCTGGGATGAACGCCACCCAGCTACTGGAGGTCGCAAACAAAGTGTTTGTAAACCGTGACCAGGAGGCTCAAAAGGTAGCTGACAAACATGAAACAGAAGGTGTCCCTGCTAGCAGCTGCATTAGGGAAGCTGGGTCCAGTACACAGACTGCTGCTCCCCCACGGAAGAGAAACCAAAAACAGACCCCCACTTCACTGCGACCAATGCACCTACTGCAAAGACACCGGCCATTGGAGAAACGAGTGCCCTCATCGTAGGAAAATGCCTGAACAGCCAATAAGTTCGATCAACCTCGTAAAGGAAAGTACCAGCCTGAGCCAGTCATCCAAGAGCTTATCAGCCGAGCCAAAGAACAATCAGACTAGGAACAACTGGGCTCCCTGATCCTAGGCCCCCAGGAGCCTATGGTCACAACAGAAGTAGGGAGCCAGCCAATCAATGACTTTTATGGTAGACACTGGGGCTGAACACTCTGTAGTAACCATACCTGTAGCTCCCCTCACGGAATGAAGAGCAACTATCATTGGGGCCATGGGAGACCAAGTCGCCCGCTCATTCTGCAAAGCCCACTCATGTCAGTTAGGGGGCTACCTAGTGACTCATGAGTTCCTGTACCTACTAGAGTGCCCCATTCCCCTTTTGGGTAGAGAGTTATTAACAAAGCTTGGAACACAAATCACCTTTACCTTAGGGAAGCCCACCAGTCTCACACTGAGGAGCCTGCCTGCTCTAATGATGGCTGTGACTGTGCCCAGGGACGACGAATGGCATTCTCCGGGAGGAAAACAAATAAATCCAAACAGTCTGCTAGAAGAGTTCCCAGAAAAGGGGGCCCCAGGTCTAGCCAAAAAATCATGCACCCATTATGGAAGACCTGAGATCAGGAGCCTCCCGTCATACAAGGCAATATCCAGTGCCGCAGGAAGCACACCTAGGAATTGGGGACCACATCCAGTGTTTACCGGAATCCTAGCTGAGTGTCAGTCACCTTGGAACACTGCTCTTGCCGGCCAAGAAACCTGGAAGGAATGACTGCCACTCTGTCCAGGATCTCCGCACCATCAACAATGCAGTGGTCATTATCCATCCATTCATCCCAAACCCGAACACTCTCCTGAGTCTCTTACCTGCTCAAGCAAGCTGCTTCACATGCCTTGACCTTAAAGACGCCTTCTTCAGTCTCCGGTTATCACCAGCCAGCCAGTCTTTGTTCATTTTTGAGTGAGAAGACCCACACACCAGGAGAAAAATGCAACTGACCTAGACTCGACTGCCACAGGGCTTCAAGAACTCACCTACTCTGTTTGGTGAAATGCTTGCCACAGATCTGGCTGCCTTCCCTAGAGAGACTTTGAACTGTACTCTACTCCAGTATATAGATGACCTGCTGCTGGCTAGCCCCACCCAAAGAGACTATTGGAAAGGTACTAGAGCCTTACTGGCCCTACTCTCAACCATGGGATACAAGCCGTCATGGAAGAAGGCTCAAATCTGCAAGCAAGAGGTTAAATACCTTGGGTTCATCATCTCGGAAAGACGTCGAGCATGTGGACATGAAAGGAAACTGGCCATCTGCTCAATACCTCAGCCAAACACCAAGCAAGTGGTCTGTGAATTCCTAGAGGCTGCCGGATTCTGTCGGATCTGGATACCAGGTTTCACTGAGATTGCCAAGCCACTGTACGAGGCCATAGTTGGCCTGGTAAAGACCCCCTGGAATGGGGCTCCAAACAAGAAAAAGCTTTCAGAGAAATAAAGAGACTCTTAATCAGCGCCCCAGCATTAGGACTACCGGATGTGAAATGGGACTTTAACCTCTTCGTACATGAGAAGAATCACACTGCACTGGGGGTCCTCACAAGAACAGTCAAGCCATGGAAGTGCCCAATTGTATATTTGTCCAAATGGCTAGATCCAGTGGCTACGGTATGGCCACCGTGTCTCCGGGCCTTAGCTGCCACGGTAATCTTGGTTAGAGAAGCGGACAAGCTTATGTTGGGACAAAATATAAATGTAAAGGCTCCCCATGCTGTAACTGCATTAATGAACAATCAAGGACATAAGTGGCTGACCAACGCCAGAATAACTCATTATCAGGGACTGCTTTGCAAAAATCCACGAGTCCACCTCAAAACTGTACGTACATTGAACTCTGCTATGTTTCTGCCCACTGAAGAGGGGCTGCCCAACCACAATTGTGAGGAGGTCATGGATCATATTTACTCAAACAGGCCAGATATGACAGATGTTCCTCTTCAGGACCCAGAACTGGTATTGTTCACGGATGAGAGCAGCTTCATCCATGAAGGACAGCACAAAGCCAACTACACAATAACAACTACCGATGAGGTAATCAGAGCTGAGGCTCTGCCACAGGCCTGGTGATCACAGTGGGCCGAACTATGGGCATTCATCCAGGCACTGTGACAATCTGAAGGGAAATGGGCCAATATCTACATTGACTCAAGGTATGCCTTTGCTACCTTGCACATACATGGGGCCATTTATAAAGACAAGGGATTCCTGACGGTGGAAGGAAAAGAAATCAAGAACAAAGAAGAAATCCTCCCGCTGTTAGAGGCAGTTTGGAAGCCTTCTAAACTAGCAGTCATTCACTGCGAAGGCCACCAGAGAACCGAATCTGTCAGTAGGGGAAACCGACTAGCAGACCAAGCAGCTAAGGAGGCTGTCCACAAACTGAGTGCCACAATGGGTCCTAAGCCAATTTCCAAGGTTCTCCTAGCACCAGAATTGCCTCTATCCCCAAAATACACAAAGGAAGAACAATAGTCGTCAAGTGAAGGGGGAACCAGGAGGAAGGAGGGCTGGTGGGAGCTTCCAGATCAGAGACGCTTTATTCTTGCTGCGCCGGCAGCTGAGCTAGTGAAACAACACCATGAGTTGACTCACCTAGGGAAGACTTCTTTAGGAAGCCTATTAGGCCACTACTATTTCATACCCAAACTCTTAACCCCGTGCACCCAGTTCAGTGCTAGATGTGTGACTTGTGCACGAAACAATGGTGGCCAATGGCCAAGGTCTAATCCAGGGGTGCAAACAATTGGAACTATGCCACTCAGAGACCTAGAAGTGGACTTTACTGAAGTCAAGCCCTGCTGGGGCCATAGATATCTGCTTGTGTTAGTTTGCACCTACTCTGGATGGGCTGAAGCTTTTCCTACATGCACTGCACGGGCACGAGAAGTAGCTAGAGCTTTGTTAAGAGAAACTGTTCCAAGGTATGGGCTACTCCTTTCTATAGGATCAGACAATGGACCTGCCTTTCTGTCTGAGATAGTTTGAACCTTGTCCAAAGCTCTAGGAATCAAATGGAAGCTCCACACGGCCTATAGGTCACAGAGTTCAGGGAAAGTTAAACACATGAACCAGACCCTCAAAACCACGCTAGCTAAGCTTTGTCAGGAAACACAGTTATGTTGGATTTATTTGCTGCCTTTGGCTCTACTTTGAATGCGATGCACCCCAAGGCCTTTAGGCTACTCCCCTTTTGAAATCCTTTACGAGAAACCTCCCCCAATGATAGGGAAGTTAAAAGGAGACCCATGATTAATGGCTAACCTAGAAATGTCCCAACACCTTCAGGCCTTATGGAGGATCCTCCATATCACTCAGGAAACTTTAGAAAGAGCTCCTATCCCTTATGGGAATTGAGTCCACCCCTTTCAGCCAGGAGATGAAGTATGGGTTAAAGACTGGAAGAAGGAGCCACTCCAGCCGAGCGGGACAGGCCCTCACACTGTTATATTAGCAACTTCCACTGCTATTAAAGTTGCAGATATCACTCCGTGGATCCACCACACCCAGGTAAAGAGAGTGACACCTCTGGAAAAACAGGAGACTTGGTCTTAAGAGCCTCTTCCTGATCAGTCACTTCAAATCATGTTCCGGAGGCAGCAGAAATCCACCTGAGATCTTCAGCCGAGCTCTGGCCACCCCGGAAGCTGGCCAGTCTTTGCATGGTAGAAGATTCAAGATCAACCATCCAGACTGTCCAGATGTATTGTTATCCTCCTGCAGTCCTAACCTTCTGTATTATACTTGTCTTGCTGCTTGCTTTAGGTTTGGCCTCAGTAGCACCCTCAAACTGGACTCTGAGTCAAAGAATCACTTTAGCCCTAACCTATGTAGTCTACATTAGGATCCTCTCAATTCTTACATATTCAGGCTAAACTTCCTTTAATATGTTTTTACAGTTCTGGATTGTCTGATCATCATTGGTTGTTTTGCTAATTCAAGTAGAATGGCACCCCTAAAGACTCTTTTTCTTCTCCTCCTGCTCTGCCACGTGTATGGCACCAGTCTTCCCATTTCTTCTATCCCTTGTACCCACTGCATGCAAAGGTAGAGGATAGGGTCAAACACTGCCACCGGCTTTACTTCCGTAACAGGTCTACCCACAGGATGCGCCCTAAATGCCACACTCTGAACTCATTGGGGATTCAAATATTGGATGGGGTACATAAAAGTTAAATCTCAAAACAGCCAATCCTGCCAATCCTGGGCATGTTGGCAATGGACCTCAGGAGAAGAAAAGGTCTATAACCACACAGAAGGTCCAGCAGTGGAAGAAATTGTCCAATGGTTGCATAATTCAACCACACCTAAACCTACACTATCTCCTAGGCCCCAAAGCCCACCAATGTACGATCAGCTAAAGGTCACCTTGAGCCAAAGCCTAGGGAAGGACCTCTTTATTGATCTAGCTGAGAGGATAGGCCATGAACTTGGTGTTACTAAATGCTGGGTGTGTGGAGGAGCACTCATGAGCAAGGATTGGCCTTGGAAGGGAACTAGCCTAGAAGCCTTTTTTACCTCCTTCAGTGGAATCACACGGTGGTTCAACATGAAGAGGGTCGACCCAGGATTTAGGTTCTCTCCTCAGATGTAATAGGAGAAGAATGTCTTGGCCGGATAGGTCCAAGATATATTCAATGGGTTGGAGAGACACCATGTAGAATGCTATTTTTAAATCACAAGGACCTAAATTGGTGGCCCAAAGTTCCCTCTTGGTATTGGGCCACCAACAGCACTATAACTAACTCCTCCTCATGCCACTCTTTTGACCAAAGCTCGACTATTACAAACTGTACTATAAAGGAAAGCATGGTCCCTAATCCCTTCTGTGCCATCCCAGCTATTGGCACATTCTGGGAAACCTTCAACTCCATTAGCCCTGGGAGTTGAAAAGCGCCAGGTGGGCTCTTTTGGATTTGTGGGAAGAGGGCTTATACCCAACTCTCAGCAAACTGGAAGGGAAGTTGCACCATCGGGATCATTCAACTTGGCTTCTTCCTCCTACCGGACAAAGGAAATGAGCTGAATGTTCCCTTATGTCAAGACTTAAAAGCCAGGACTAAGAGGTCACTTGAAGTAGAGGGACAAAAAAACGTGGGGAAAGGATGAATGGCCACCCCACCATATCATCCAATACTATGGCCCCACAACTTGGGCCCAAGACGGGAGCTGGGGTTACCGAACCCCCATTACATATTTAATCGAATTCTCAGGTTACAAGCTGTGCTAGAGATCATTACTAACCTGACAGCCTCAGCCCTAGAACTCCTGGCCACACAACAGTCTGAGATGAGTGCAGCTATATATCAAAACCATTTAGCTTTAGATTACTTGCTAGTGGAAGAACGGAGAGTATGCGGGAAGTTTAACCGATCCGATTGCTGTCTCCAAATAGACGACAACGGCCAGGCTATAACTGATATAGCTACTAATATTAGAAAAATAGCTCATGTACCCATCCAGAGTTGGACACGGTGGGACCCTAATAACCTCTTTGGAAGATGGTTCTCTACCTTCGGGGGCTTTAAGACCTTAGTTGGAATAGTACTCCTCCTCGGGGCCTGTTTCTTTCTCTCTTACCTGTTGCCTCTTGTTGTCCGGTCAATTACCTCCCTCATAGAGGCTATAGTAGAGAGAAAGACTGCAGCAAAGATCCTTATGCTGTGGAATTACCAGCCCCTGACCCAGGGAGATCAAGAGGTTGATGCTCTATAAGAATTTAAACGGGCATCAAAAGAGAGGAATGAAGGGGAATTTTCATTCAAAAGGCTAATAGGCTCTCTGTTCTGCTTCAGAAAATATGCTTGCTGCATAAGCTGTACTTGAAATTGACTAAAGACTTACCTTCTCTTTTGTTTGATCTGTCTAAGCAACAAATGTAACTGTTTATACCCCCTATCAACTCCCAAGCTTTGTATCACTTAGTAACTGCCAGCAACCACGCAACCATAGCAACTCTTGCCACTTTGTAATCGTCGAAGCAGTCTGAGAACAAATTAACCAATCAGCCCCCGTGCCAAAAAGGGTCTATATAAGGAATGTTACAACTGAGCTCCAGGCCCAGATCTTCAGAGAGCTAGCTCCTCTGAGACTGCCTGGAATAATAAACCTGAGTTCTCCAACTCTCCAAGTGCTGCTTGTTTTCTCACTGGTCTAATTTTGGATCTTTTCTGCAACAGTAATGCAAAGATACCTACATTTCACAGGAAGCATCCATCTCCCATTAGCAAAACTCTCCTTGTCTTTCCTCATTAAAGACCTTCTATGAATTTCCTAGAGCGTCCACAGGTAATGCCTTCCTAGATGAAGTTCCTAGATGAAGTTATTAGAAATCAACATTTTTGTGTTCTCTTACCTCATTCCATTTATGAACTTATTTTCCTCAATTTTCCAAGGTATTCATACTCTGACCAAATCCCATCACCCCACATTATATTGACCTAACTTTTGGTTACATATCTACTAGAAACAAGTCTAGCAGTCATCCCACCTTTTGCCCTTAATGTACAACTTCAGATTCTGACACCATAGCAAAACTTAGAACAGTGCTGTGAACACCCAGAAATGCTGGATTAAGCAGAAGACATCTTTAAATTCATAGCCGAGCTTACAAAAAATTAGAAGACATTCCCAGTTGCCTGAAACAGAGACCAGAGTGCTTAGATTGAGACTAGGAAATAGACCCTCACAGATAACTTTGGGTTTCAACACCCACACAGGGACTGAATTGACCTTGGACTTACCTTGAAACAGGTAGCTGGAACAGAAACTCTTGCATAAACCAGAATCTCCAATACGTAGCCAACTCAATGAAAAAGAGAATAAAAAACTGTATCCTCTACATCAGAGAAATGACAAGAAAATATGTCTTTTCAGGAGTTCTTGGGCTCCTGATGACCCTATGACATCTGGCAAGAACAAATGTGAAACTATTCTGGAGGCCACTTCTGCAGCCAAGATCTCACAGAATCCTTCAGAAAACTGAGACGGACTCACAATCAAAAACTTAGAAACACATAAGGAAATCACCTGTCAACTATATGAAATACTCAACTAAGTCACTCTTTTCGCTTAAGATAGTACACTTTTAAAAAAATTACCCTTAAAGGTCAACATATTATTGTACTATTATCTGTTAATATCTACATCTAAAGTGGTTTATTTATTTAATATGGCATCATGAAGAAATGGAATACAGATACTGTTAGGTTTGGAAGGGAGAAGTAAGCAACTCATAACAACGTCATTGGGCATCCAAAAGGACAAGAATACAAAAGATACCTGAAAACCAGTGGAATGAAGACAAGAAAGTAAGAACTCTGGGGGTTGATTTTCTGATAGGGTTTTTTTTTTTTTCACTTTTTAGTTTTGCCCAGGGTAAATCCTTACTTCTAAATTTTGCTGAGAGCCACTCATACCTTCCAGTCTAGCTAAAACCTTTTCTAAGTTTTTGTGCTAGATGACTAACAAAAATTTTCCACCTAGCCAATGTGGCAGTTCCTTGACAATAAAGAAGTTTTTACAACAGCTTCCAGTCACTACTCAACCTAAATGGCTTATTCGGAAAATGACACATAGAGAAACTCTTTGGCAAACTCTAGAGTAATGACAGTTTGCAAGGCTTGGACACTTCAGAGAAAAACAAAGCCATGTCTGTTTATTCCTGTTTTAAGACAAATTTCTTTCCATTGTACAAAACCCCACCCAATAAAGTACACATACATTTTTTGCAGAACCATCGATATTTGAAGCTGAGACTCTGAAACAAATAAAAAACAAAGTAACTAAAAATAAAAATTCTAGACAGCAATTAATTAGCTGCTTTGCCTACCAGCATCAAAAATTTTCTACTATTATACCTTAACTGTCAACATAAAAATAATATTTTAACACCATCTAAACATTGCTCTGATTGGGAATGAGGTCCTTACCAAGGTTACATTTCTAATACTAAAGGCAAATGGTTTCTGTATTTCACTAGCATAGGACCACAGACTAAAGTCCAAAACAAAACAGAACCAGGTAAAAGAAAAACAAAACAATGGGACAAACTTTAAATATGTCTTCTTATTCCAATGGGCTCATTGCTATT
The DNA here is from genome assembly GCF_000325575.1 of Pteropus alecto. NCBI lineage: Eukaryota > Metazoa > Chordata > Mammalia > Chiroptera > Pteropodidae > Pteropus > Pteropus alecto. Next base: position 28,912,692 of record NW_006442109.1, on the reverse strand, counting down.
GGAACATATGGAAAGGTGAAATTGTTTTGAATAGTTCTAGAGTTAGTTATTTTACATGACAGCAGTTCCTGTTAGAAACAACTTAGTGTAGCACAGTTATGATACGGCCAGATCATTTATTAACATCCCAGCAGTTGCAAATGACTGAGCCATAAAAAAGACAAGGCATATTATCACACATGAAACCGGCTACTTGCTAGTCAATGTGGATGAATCTAAGAAGCATAGAAAAAAGTAATTACTTGATTATTTTACAAGTCTTTTTTTTTCACCATGAGAAAAAAATTTATTTACAAAAATCTTAAGCAGTCCAAAATTCCACTTAGGTGCAGCAAACATGGATGTGATGCTAAGCAACTGTAGTATTTTCCATAAATTGAGTAAGATTTAAGTTTGACACAGCATAGTAATCCTTAAAGCAATCCTCAAATTTCAACATGGCCCTGTATATTTTTAAATAAGTAAGGCTAGAATGAGCTAGCCTCATTCTAGCTCATTTGTTTTTAGGAATATATTGAGTGACAGATGGCAATTACATGAATTGATCTGAACAAAAGTGCATATAAGCTTGAACAAAATACATAGGTAAAATACTGATGCCATAACCAAGCCATATGGCCCACAATTCTATTAAGACTACTAGATTCTCTAGAACATGAAGAACTGGCTTTTCCTGGCTTACCCTATTCATAACTTGTTATTTTTCAATTTCTGCTAAAGATTATGGTATAACTAGCTACTGTCGAGTAAATGCTTTTGCCTCTAAGACTGCAGTTCTGTTAATATTAGAGCCAGCAGAGGGAACTGACCTTAAAAATCTAGGTCAAGAATCTATAGCATGGGTCTCATTAGAAAACTGGGACTTAGGTTAAAACCATTTTTGAAGAATTTGTGAGCTTTAAGGTAATAAGACCTTTTCAGAGACTGTAGCATGTAAAGAACCCACCACACAACATATTATGAACAAAGTTAAGAACAGAAAAAACTCTTGACTAAAGAGGGGAGGACAGTGTAAAAATATTTATTAAAAAAGTTCAGAATAAAGAAACATTTACAGGATGTTTAAAAACTATTAATCTGCAGCCATAATACAAGTCTTTATTAGTACATTGGATAGGTCATTCATCACCTCCAAGCCTCTGGGAAAATTTGTTTCTAGATTATGTTTTTTTAAGCACATAAAGTAAATTGCTAGGGAGGAGAAAAGATTTATTTTCCTCTTATTTATTCCTCATCAAAAGTTTACAAAAATCCTGCAATGGGACAATGGCATCAAAGTTTTCAAAGGAAAACTTTGACAAGAGTGCCAAGACAATTCAATGAGGAAACTGTGGTCTTTTCAGCAAATGATGTTGAGACACCTGAATCTCCACATGTAAAAGAATGAATTTGGACCTCCACTATATACAAAAATCAACAAAAATGGATCAAAGATCAAATGTAAGAGCTAAAACTATAAATCTCTCAGAAGAAATTTTAAATCTTCATGACCTTAGATTATGCAATGGTTTCTTAGAAAAGTCACCAAAAGCACAAGCAACAACAAATTTTTTTAGAAAAATTGGACTTCATCAAAGTTCCATTATTTCTGGGTGACCTGACAAGAATTTGTTTACCAAATGTTTGCTCTTTCTCATCTACTTGTGAAATGCCTACCTTCCCTTTGATGTCCAAACCACTATCCCATTTCTCCTTAACTCAAAATAGTATATAGGTTCCAATTGCCTAATCTATCCTCAGGTCTCTATTCTTATGGAACACTTGTATGTACATATGTAATATAATTGGTTACGAATTCCTGTTAATCTGTCTCATGTCAATTTATTAGAAGAACCAGAATAACTAGCCAGGGAAAAGAGGGGAAATTTCTCCCTCCTCCACAGAATTATTTTGACATAATAGTCAGCCTCTAAAAATCTCAATGAAAAAGTGTATTTAGAGAAAATAGGAAGAATATTTGAATTTGTTTAAAGATGAGGGAGATAAACTCATTCTTCTATGTTTTGGGACAGGGGAAACAAGCAGATTAAACTGGAGTCATATGTTTTTCTAGATACTATTCCATCCTCCATGTACTTATCAGGCTTATCAATTCTTCCATAATAAATCTTTTTATTTCTAATCTGTGCTTTGTCTCTATTTTGGGGCTTCATAAAACCATGCTTCCCAAGTTTAATTGCCTTACACATGATTTTGGAACTTAAGCTCTGAGCCTTGAGTGTCATTACCAGGAAGATTCAATTGCACAGATATGTTTATACGGGTCAAGTCCTCAGAGAACAATGAATCAAGAATATCAGTGAGTAACAAGTACACAGAGCACTGTTATTTAGTCTAAGCTTTTTAAGAAAAACAGAAATGCCTTTCACTTTTGCACAAGTTCTCTGACTTTTGATGTATAGACATTTAACCGTATTTTTATTTTTTCTGAAAATAAAAAGAAACAAATGGAATTCTCTCCAAGGAGGGCCCAAGTAATAATGTGGAAGGGGGAAAATATGTTCCCCTAGGCCAAGTCAGGCATAACCAAAGATCAAGAGGAAAATCAGTATCCTCTTTAGAGATATCCATGAAATCAATTTTTGCATGTCCATTAAAGTGCTATGTGAAAAAGCAGTTAAAATAAAGGCAGATTTACCTAGGAATTTCTGAATCCAATGCAATTACAAGAATAGAAATACATGGGAAGCTGAATATTTGTTAAATGTGTACTATTTGCCCTCCCCTTTACATACATGCTCTGCTTTCTATTTCAACAGTACTCAAATTCTGAGAGTCTATGGGAAAATTTCTCCCAATGCCATCTTTCTTCAGGGTTAAAGTTACCAATGGGGAAAACAAAACTAAAACAAAATAAAACAAACTATATACGTGTGTGTGTATATCTATCTATATATATGTATATATATGAAAAAAATCTAAAGAAATAAAAATGCAGGCATTTCTACTGCCTCACCAATAATCTACACTTTAAGTAAATGTGACAATACCAGAATTTAACTCCCAGAGCATTCTGCCTGCTAGTATTTGTTGTTTGTTATATGAATATTGAAAGTATTTCAAACACAAGCTTTGCTTTGTTAATGTGCATTTAATATTGCACTCATAAAAACATGTACCTTACACACACACACACACACACACCTACCTAGACATAGCCACACTGATGTCTACTCCTGAAAAAATGTCCTCATGACAAAAAGTGGAAGATAAATATGACAGAATGAGACAAGATAACAATTATAGAAATTATAAAGGGAAATTTCAAATTTAAAATTTTTCCATTGTCTTTTTGATTTCAGTTACCTTGGTTTCCATGGATATTCATAGGCATCTACAAAACAGTAATTTATTCCTACACTGAAACTTTAAGATTGCTCTTGGCCATAAAATCACACATAATCAGAAACAATCTTTTTACATCTTTATAAATGCCATATCAGAGAATTTGCATTTGAAGAGAAGGCACATATTTACAAGTAATATGCAACATGTTCAACAAACCTCAACAGAAACGAATACTGATCATATCATTCATCACTTAAAAAGTAGCTACCAGAAGCACTGGTAAATTCCACACCAATAGACAAACGTTTTTTACTAACGGCTTATTTCAGTTCAGTGATCTTTTCTTCCCCGAACAAGAATACTTAAATTTGTCGTGCGTGGTGTTTTGTGTTTTACCCTGTCTTTATTCAAACAAAATAAGGTAGAGAAGTAGATTGCGATTTGTTTTGTTTGGGGATTTAAAAATATCCGAAGGTTACCAGAGTTTAACTCCACAGGCTTTTGTTTACCAGCAGGTCGATGTTTCGAACATGCAAGTCATAAAACACGAGCCAAATAAGACTCTTTCAAAAAAATTTTACATATAGGGAGGGAATCGATGGTAGAGAAAAACAGAAGCTTTGTTCCTCGCTATATGTAAACAAGAGCTCGGGCCGGCGCTCCGCCCAGGCACCGGGGAGGTAAGGAATGATGGACACAACCCCGCGCCCATCCCGAAGCGTTCGGCGAGGGCCGCCTTGGGAGGCTGACCTCCGCCTGGACCTGGCACCGTCCCCGGGCCAGGAGAAAGCCCTACCGGAACTCTTGTTTCCATTGTGGGGCTGGAGTCGACCGTCCCTGCTTAACTTCCCTGCAGTTACCCGGGCATTTTTAAACCACCTTCAACTATTTTTCTGCACTTTGCCATACGGAGAATAGATGGGAACCTGTGCCCTCGGGGAAGAGCCCCTCCCCAGGTGGTGCCCCTAGGGACAGCTTACCGAGCAGCGAGCCTATGAAGATGACGACCTGCACAGTGGTAGTGAACTGGCGGTACAGCTGCGCCTCGCCGAACTCCCCGAGCGCGCTGCGGTTGGCGCTGGCCGCCTCGGCCCCCGACCCGTTGCTCGGCTCGCTGGCGTTTCGGGAAATCCAGCTGCCGTTATGCCCCATGGCGAGGCTGGTGCTACGGCGCTGTTCGTAGCCCGCTGGTCCACCCGCCTCCGAGCCCCGCGCCAGTCTCTCCTGCCCGGGGCGCGGAGGGACGCGCGGGTACTTGGAGGAGTCCTGGAGAACCCGGGGCAGTCGCGGTCCCCGTCACGTCTCCACATCACCAGCCCAGGAGCCTGGGAGGCGGGGATGGAGGAGAGCGAGGTTGCGCCCCATGCCCGCTCCCTCCTGGTTCCCCGTCAGCAGCCACATGAAAGCAGCACGGTCAGAGCCCGCCGGACATCGTCCGTCCCTCCTCCCGGGTGGTCAGCGCAGCCAAGCCCACTCAGCAGAGATGGAAACACTGAAGGAGGCATTTGATGGTCAAGGAAGGGGCTCTCCGCTCCCGCCGCCCGCTTCTACCTCTACTCCTTCCACCCCGCAAGGGCTGGGGCATCCCCTCGAGTACCGTAGGCTGACGGGCTCAGCCCCGCTTTTTAGAGGCAGAACAGCATTTGGCTGAAGCCGGTTTTCAATCCTGTTGGCTTCGAAGCCGGATGGCGATGGGAAACCTGTGAAATTCCCAAGCCAAGTGGTCGAAACCCCGAGGGGAGCCTCGAGTCTCCGACGGCGCCCATGACATTGGCGGAATGCCCTCAATTTCCCCCCAAAAGCCTCGCCCTTAACATCTGGCCGTACCCCAGGACACCCGCGCGGTCTCCTCCAGTCCAGCCCCTGGCAGGGAGCTCTGACCTCCCACTTCGGCTGCACGGACCCGCTCCCGCAGCCCCTTTGCCTCGGCAAGGCCTAGCGCCCCCTTTCCTGGCCTCGCTCCGCACCCCCGGCAGCTGGGAGAGAGCGTCGCTGCCGTGCGGAAACACAAGAAAACGCTCCTGGAGGAGCAAGGGACGGTTTGCGCGGCTGCGGGACACTCGGAGCTCGCCTAGGGCAGCTAGGGGCGCACGGCCCTCGGCGGTCACGTGACGCGCCGGCCCCGCCCCCCACGCCGAGGCGGCCGCGGGGACGGCGCCATCTTGGCCTTCCTGAGCATGACTGCCCCGGTCCAGAGCGTGGGAGGCACGGAGGATCCTAGTCTGGACGCGGTGGCCAAATTGGCGGCTCCTTCTAGACTTTGCTTCCTTGACTATTGTCGTTACTTCTCCATGTCTCGTCAGTAGGGGTTCCCTGAGACTTATAATTACATGTTGCTGTCACCTGGGCTAGAAGCCCAGTTTCCTTGCTCTTCAGTTATGCCTTGGGTGTAGCTGAAGCATTTAAGAAAGGGGAAATTTAGGAATCCAGTTCACGGTCTCCTAAACCTTTTTATTGAGTCTCGTTTATAAAAGGTACACGATATAACAACCCGGGTCTGATGAATTCCAGGAATGAAGAGTTGAGAGGGAGCAATTTCCTGTGGGCTGATGCAAAAGGATGGGAAGCTGGGATAACCAAGTAAACAAGAAACAGTAAAAAGAAGTTGAATAGGAAAAGGAATGTGTACAGCATCCAGAGAAAGTGTTTGAGGAAAAGGAGAAATGAGCCAGGAAAAGATAACCAAAGGTTTGCTTGTTTTGACTTAAAGGTAACCGGTTTCATTTTAATAAGTGAGAGATATAGTTGAGGGCTTCGACATATTGACTGATACGACTAGGTCCCATGATAATAACTCTTAACTGATTAATATTTACCAGTGTTATTTCTTGGTTGCCTCATGGCTGATTGTGCTATAATGTGGCTACTTCACTTTCACTGGTAAATATTATTACTTGTCTTGAAAGGGCAAAAATCCATGTCTTGTACATCCTTTTAATTATAGTTGGCAATCAGTAATATATTTCAATTGTACCGCATAGTGATTAGAGATTTATAAACTCACAAAGTGATCACCCCAATAAATCTAGTACCCCTCTTCTCCCTTACATATTATTACTGTGCTAGCTGATTACTGCTTGGCTATCGCCCATGGGAACATAGGTCACCGCCCATGGGAACATAGGTCATCACCCATGGGAACATAACATTCTAACAATAAGCTTTCTGCTTCTGTACCCCCGCTTGCATAATCGACCTGTGGGTTGGCAGTTAGTAAATAGAAGAAAAATAGACCTTCGTGTTTAAGACAGCATGAAGAATGGGATTTAGGACTTAAAAACTCTGTACCTCTACATTTCGGGGCTGCTTAATTTGGGGTCTGCATACCCCTGGCAGACCCAGCTGGCTGAATAAAGAGTGTGCTTCCTATAACTCACTGGTTTCTGGTGGTCCGTGTGTCTATTGGGGCTGGCAGCCACAACATTACAACATCGTTAACTATTTTCCTTATGCTGCACTTAATATCTCCATGTCTATTTTGTAACTGTCCATTTGTACTTCTTACTCCCTTTGCCCTTTTTTACCATTCCTCCAACGCCTCTCCCCTCTAGTAGCCCTCAAAATATTCTATCTACGAATTTGTTTTCGTTTTTGTAATTTATTTTGTCCTTTAGATTCCACATGTATGTGAAATCATGTGATTGTGTTTATCTGACTTACTTCATTTAACACAATACCCTCTAGGTCCATTAAGGCAGTATTTTTTTCCATCCTCTTCTTTTTAGTTTATGTGTGTCTTTTAATTTGAAGTGAGTCTCTTATAGGCAGCGTATATAAGGGTCTTTTTATCCATTCAGCCACCCTATCTTTTGGTTGGAGCGCTTAATTCTCTTCCATTTAAGGTACTTATTTGATAGGAATGTAGTTGTTACCATTCTTTATTCCAGTTTTTGATACATGTTTTTTCTTCTTAAAGAAGTTGCTCCAACATTTCCTGTAAGTACTGGCATTGTGTTGATAAATTCCTTTAACTTATTTTTGTCTGGGAAGCTCTTTATCTATCCTTTGACTCTAAATGACAGCTTTGCTGGATAAAATATTCTTGGTTGTAGATCTTAAGTTTTCATAATGTCAAATATTTTGTGCTAAGCCCTTCTGTTCTGCATAGTTTCTTTTGAGAAATCAGCTACCAGTTTTATGAGTGCTCCTTTGTAGGTAACTAACGGCTTTTCTCTTGCTGCTTTTGAGATTCTCTCTTTGTATTTAACCTTTGGCATTTTAATTATAATGTGTCTTGGTGTGGGCCTTCTTGGTTCATCTTTTTTGGGACTCTGAGCTTCCTGGGGTTATATGTCTATTTCCTTCACCAGGTTAGGGAATCAACATATTTCTTCAAATATATTTTCAACTTCTTGTTCTCCTTCTTTGGGTACCCCTATGACACGGATATTTTTACATTTAATTTTGTCCCATAGGCTCCTTAAATTATTATTATTAAATTATTATTATAGTCTAGGCTTCGTGATTAAGTGTCCTTGGCTTCCCCATCCTCTACATCTGTAGTTCGACCCTCTTCTTTATATATTCTGTTGATTCCCTCTAACATACTCTTCATCTTTATCCCTTTTATAATTTCCATTTCCAATTTTATGTTTTTTTATCTCCTTGTTAAAGTTCTCACTGAGTTCATCTACATTTCCCCTAAGTTCATTGAGCATCTTTATAACCCGTGTTTTGAACTCTGCATCTGTTAAATTGCTTAACTCCATTATTCCTGGATCTCTGTTCTATTCTCTCATGTGGTTTCTGCTTCTTTGACTTCCCATTTGGCTGCCTTTCTGTTTCTGTTTCTATGTACTAAGCAAAGCGCTCAAGTCTCCTGATCTTATTAGCTTGGCTTATTGTGGTAGGTGTCCAGTGGCACAGTCCTGAGAGGGATTCAGCTGCAGGCCAAAGTTAGCCCCAGCCTCTGCCTCTCTGGTGCCACTCGTTAAGATTCAACAAGCAATCCACAAATGCTGTGCTTATAGTTGCCTCAAGAGGCCACACCAGAAACCGAGGCCAGCTGCCACCAGTGTGAGTGTTTGTGCTGCTCAGCAAGTGGTACAGGACTCGCCAAGAACACAACTGAATGTGCCTTGGGGGGTGAGGGGGCCAAGTTGCAGAGGTGGAGTTTCAGGGAATCCTCTGGGCAGAGCAACCTCTGTTATCTAGTTTGATGACGTCTCAGCTATGGCAGCGTTGTGTCCACACACCAGGAGTGGGGAGGGCTCAACAGTGGAATAATGGATACTACCAGCACTTTTGCCTGGGAGGAAGCCTCATCTCCGGCCCTCACTTCTACAATTCAGTGTCCCCTTGTAAGTCCCTGGTGCCCCTTGAGCAGCCGACCCAGCAGAGCTGGTGCTCAGAGTGAGCAAGTCCGTCGCCATAATAATCCGGTCACAGAAATGGCCCCTTTAAGAGGCATCTGCAGCTACAGCAGCCTCTGTTCTACTCACCCTCTCCGGACCAGGCAGCCTCGCTTCTTCACCCCCTCCTACCTTGTACCATTGCGGGATGATTTCTTGTTTCTCTCCCTAGTTGTAGTACTTCCATTCGTCTAGATCCCAGGCAGCTCTGCTTGCTATTTGCTCCGTGTTTCTGTCACAACTTTGATTTGGCTGCCAGAGGAATGAACAAAGCCTCTATCATTTACGCCATTTTTTTTTTGATCCCCATGTCTTATACATTTTTGCATTCTCACAATACCTGCACATAATAATCTTCCTATAAGCAGTTATTTTAAACATTTTGGAGGCCAAAAAAGAGGACAAGGAAAATTAATAATTGTAATTTCAAAAATAAAAGTTAAAATTTGTTCTTGGATCCCAAACATACTTTCCAAGATGAAAACCCTTACACTCTAATCATTACAAAACAAAACAGATAATAATTCACCAACATGAAGCACTCTCCTTTAGGAAGGGTTGGAGAAGAATGTGTATAAATGTGTTGTTTAGTTACAGTTGTAAAAATATCCCTTTACCCACCTTCACCTGCCTCCTTGTATTCAAA
>NW_006442109.1:28874372-28903337 GCF_000325575.1 Pteropus alecto | reverse complement strand
AAGAAATCTCATTTTTTTAATTCTGAAAAGATATCAGTAAATTTTCCGCAGTTCCTAAATTTGTATTAGGGTATAGAGTTAGTTGAATCAATAACCTGATCAGCTGAGGTCACCACGATTCTCAGACTTGCAGAAGGATTGCTTTGTGAAACTATAGGACCAGGGACAGGAATAGAGTGGCATGATTCCTATGGCTGTGTGCTATATGAAGTTTTCACTGGCTGCAAGAGAATTTAAGATAGATCAACGAGATTGGACATGATTTAGATATATGTTAAGTGTCTATAGTAGTGTTATTTATACTTGTCAGGTCATCACAAACTTAGTGGCCTAAAAAGCAGGAATCCTTTATTTTGCTCACAAATAAGTGATTCGGGCAAGGTTTGTTGGGACAGCTTGTCTCTGTACCACATGACATCAGCTAGGGCAGCTTAAGGTTGAAGCCAGAGTCTGGAATCTGAAAGCTCGTTTGCTCATATATCTGGCGGTTGATGCTGGCTATTGCTGGGACATCAGCTGAGAGGTCAGCTGGAATATGTGGTCTTTTCCATGTGGCCACTTGGCTTTCTCACTGCCTGGCAGCTATGATTCAAAGTGAGTATTCTACGAGAGAATCACAAGAAGATAAGGTAGAAGCTGCATTGGCTTTTATGACCTAATCTCAAAAGTCACATAACATTGCTTCCACTTTATTCTATTTGTCAAAGCAGTAAACACACACACACACACACACACACACACACATATTTAAGGAGAAAGGACATAGACCACACCTCCCAAGGAGAGGAGTGTCAGTCATATTGGAAGAAGAGCATATGGAATGAGAGAGATTATTGCAGTCATTTAAGGAAAACGTAATCTGCCATAATACCTATTTTCCTTTTGTCAAAAAAAAAAAAATCCTTCGAAAGTTCTCATTTCAGGTATATTTCTTTTGGAGGTAAAAACTGCAAAAATAGACTACAGTCTACTTTAATTACTTATGTACAGGTGTTACATGTATATGAGCTGGCCAACAGTAATATCTAGCAGCAGTCTGGTACAGCCAAAGCTTAAGGCAAGTGATTAGGACAGCCAGCCAAACCATTTATGTGCTAGCATTTTTAACAAACCTTTCTGGAACTACACTAAAAGCAGATAATGGGAAATGGGGTAAAAAATAAGCGGCCTCTGGCTCTTAGACAATGTTGTTATATGTAACATTCCTCTCCCATAATGAACAGTATAAGAAAGCATTCTCCCAAGTTAAAAAACACCTTGTGTTCCCAAAGTTTTTAAGTTAGTTGTTTAGCCTCAGGATCCATTTCCCTATAGAAATAATAAATAATGATAGGGATCTCAGGCAGAGTGGGGGCAAAAAAGGGGAGTGAGAGGCTCTAGGGATTAAGGACTCTCAGGGAAGTTCTACTGAGTCTGTAGATCTACTTCCCTCTCTGGAAGGTCTGCCTCCTTCAGTCTCCACATCATTTAAAAGAGTTACTTCTCTTTTCTTTGTACCAGTAGTTCATTCATTTAACAAATGTTAATGCCCTTGTGCTGGGAAGGCAGATGACAGTAGTGTGGAGTAGAACAGCTTTCGCCAATCACCTGTTTTTTAATAAAATACCTATTGGATTTGCTTAGGAATTTTTCTTCTTGTAACCATGAGACAACAGGTATAATGGTAAATTTTATGTGTCAACTTAACTGGGCTATATGTTGCGCAGATATTTAGCCAAAGGTTATTCTGAGTTTGTTAATTAGAGTATTCCTGGATGAGATTAACATTTGAATCTGTAAAATGAGCAAAGAAGATTGCCATTCTTAAAATGGGTGGGCCTCATCCAGTCAGTTGAAGGTCTGACTAGAACAAATGCACAATAGGTAATTTTAAAAAGCCTGTTTTCTTTTTCTTTTTTTCCCTTATACTCTTATGGTCTAGTGATAGGTAAAATCTGCATAGGGGGGCTAATAACGAGTCTTCCCATATCTATAGAATGTAATAGGATCCATTTCTGTTCAAAAGAATTCCCAGATTCCAACTTTCTTAGGCATATATTGAAGAGCAGGAAGGGACTTGGGTAGGGAGAAGAAGAGATGAAATAGGATTTAAGGTAATTGCAAAAACCAAGGTGGTGGCGGGAAATGAGGAGGAGCCTATGGGCTTTATTTTCCCTTCCTTCTTCCCTTTCCTCATTGAAGATCTCTTCCTCCTCCTTCCTGTACCCCCACTCCACACGCTCGCATGCCTCTTCATGGGCTCTCACTAAAGGTGGGGAGAAGAAAAAGCTGAAGAAATAGGAATATTTTGAGTTGGTAAGCCCCAAAAGCAGCATGCTGATAAAGGAGGGGTCTTTATGGTCCCTGGCTACCTACCTGGAATAAGCAGTTCTATTTCCAAATGACTATTTATATGCCTATTAAAAAAGACATAGAAGTGCAGGTTATTACGTAGACATTACTAGTGTTCAACAATATCTCTTTCTCCTCTTCTTTCGGGCACACAGAAGACCTTTTCTCAGTTGCTCTTATAAGTGGGCAGAGTCATGTGAGTATTATGACTAATGATATGTGAGCAAAAGTGACAAATCATTTCTGGGCTATGGCACTGAAAAGCTGTTTGTGATTTTCAAGTGTCTCTGCTGCATAGCCATAGCACTCGTGGAAGGGGTCTTACGTTGAACTGGAAGAGGTGGAATATTGAAGCAGCCTGTGTTTCTGACTCACCATATTGAGCGGAGAGGGGGCGCGTGAGTAAAAGCAGATGCCCTGAAGAGACACCCAGACCCATAACAAATTTCGTATGAGCAAGAAATAAACTATTACTGTACTAAACAACCAAGATTTGGGGAGCTGCTCATTATCACAGCATAACCCAGCCTATCCTGGCAGATATATTTACAAAAACTGAAGCTTGCATATTTAAGAGATTACAGACTTTATTTCTGTAATCTATTAAGCTATTGAGTCAGGACTTCAAAAAAAATCTCTGTATATATTGTTAATGGCAATAAGGATATCCTAGGTCCTTGCAAGATAAAAATAGTACGTGATAATAGAGTCTCTGGGGGATCTTTGAACTGAGCTATTGGGTTTTTTCATGTCCAGAAACATATTAGTTTCTAATAAGTTTATGTCATTTAAATGGCTCTTTTGGAGAGTACTTATGCTTAGTATAGACAATAACCCATTTCCTTTTTCATGGAAACACAGAATGTCTCTTTACATAGGCAAACCTACCAACTTTCTCAAGATTAAGAGTCTAGTATAGTGGGGGCCAGGGGAGCAGCATGAATATTGGTGTCAGCTGGGCCTGTGTTTGAATGCCTGTTCCATCATTTCCATTTGTGACACTGGGCAGTTTCGCGACCTCTCCAAGTCCAGTTTCCTCTCTACCAAATAGGGATTAAAATGCCTATTTTGAAAGGCTGTCTTGAGGACAATAAAATATCAAATTAATGAAAACCTCTAACAGTTCTGACACATTGTAGGAAATCAATAAAAGGTGATATAGTATTGATTCCTTTTCATTGACTCTTAAAACAAATATCAGAGGAGAGAAAAGTATCATCTCTCAACATTTTAAAGAATTCTTTATAGATTTAAGTAAAATACTGCCTAACAAGCCTCATATTTCAAAAAATGGAAGAATTACTTAATTTACAATTAGAAAAGGACAGAGTGACTTTTGATAAATTTTTCTGGAAGAGTTAGGAGTCTAGAATTTAGCCTTTACATTACTGGGCTAAATATGTTTACTTTAGGGTTCAGAGTTTTTGGTATGTTAAATTACCATCAAAGCACTTATCTATTTTAAAAAACACTAATAAAGACCTGCATGTATTCCAAATTATCTCAATATGTGGACTGTGAAATGGTTTCTTACTGATACGACTCTATTAATATATCTCCTAATGTAATTTGTAATAGTCATCTCACCTATAGATTGCTATTAAATTCATCAGAATATCTAAAATGTGGAAGGCTGAACACTCCCCCACCCCAGATAGCCTCAATAATAGTGTGTGCACACTCTTGCTCTCTGTCTCTTGCTCTCTGTTGCTGTCTCACACACACATACACACACACACAGTGATCATAAAGCAACCTGACTAGTTTTTTTAATAGCAAGTATGCCCAAACTAAAATATCCGTGAGTGTTAACACCTCTAAAGGAGTCACTTTGGGAAACTGTCTAGCTGTTGAAGAATATCGTGATTTCTCAACAGTTTTTGAGACTCTTCTTTTATCGTTAACTTCAGAAACTGGCACATTCTTCCCTGTATCCCTGATTATAACAAATATGTCCTTTAAGAATAAATCTGATTTTTTTTTTGAAAAAGCCAAAAGTTATCTGGAACCAATTCTGGTAAATTAAGTGATCAAGACAGTAATATCTTCTTTGCTAAAAGATGAGATATGACTATAAAAATACTGACTCATTGTCTGACTTGGAAGTAACAGTACAGCTTTGGAATAAAAGTATATACTTAGTTCAGTCCAGAATTTAAAGGACAAGATTCATTTTGGGTATTTAAATGCGTTAATGCACACAAAGATTTACAATATGATGCAAAAGTTACTAAGTAATTTTTATTTTATACTTTCCTGAGCATGAAAAGCTGCATGACAGTTCCTGCTTCTGGTTGCCAGGCCACAGAAACCTGCAAGAACAAGTAAATACTTTTACTTTTACTTCCTCAAACTTCTGGACAATAAGAGAAAAAAAAAACCTTGAAAGTAGCCAAAGAGAAATGCCACATTACCTACAGAGGAAAAACAATATGAATGACGGCAGATTTCTTACTGAAACCATGTAGGCCGGAAAAAAAGTGGCACATTTTTTAAGGGCTGAAAGAAAAACTGTTGACCCAGAATTCTACATTCAGTGAAAATATCCTTCAGAAATGAAGGAGAAAAGAATTGTGGTTTTAAAATTTGGGGTCCAATCTGGGAGTTTTTCCTTGGGAAGTTAAGGATAAACAGCAAGCCCAGGAGATGTACTTTGAGGGAGCAGGGCAGGCATAGAGAAGTATAGACTCTTTCTTGGAGAACTGATCTAAGGGTTTAGGGTAGACATGGAGAATATAGAAATCTTGGGGTATCCTGATAAATTGTGAACCCCATTTATACAATGACTCTCTTATTGGGCCACATATTCCAAGGAATTGGAGGTTATCTCCCAGGAACCGGTTAAGGACCAGTCTTTTCTTCAAAATATACAGAGTTTGTACAACCCAAGCCTGCTGACTTAACCTTTTATTTCACATAAGGCAACCAAATGTAATATGTGAACCTTGTTTGGATCCTGAAGCAAACCACTGTGAAACAAAACAAAACAAAATAAAAAAAAACAACCTCTTTCTTTTAATAGCTTGTTAAGGTATAATTGACATCAGTAAATTGGATATATTCAAATAGTACAGTTTGATAAATTTTGATACATGCATATACCTGTGAAACCGTCAACATAATCAAGGTAATGAACATATCCATCAGCCTCAAGAGTTTCCTCTTGTCCCTCTGGAATCCCTCCCTCCAGCTCATTCCAGTCCTTCTTACCCCAGATAATCACTTATCTTCTGTTACTAAGTTCACATTTCTTAGAATTCTATATAAATGAAAGTATACAATATGTACTCTTTTGTCTGGCTTCTTTATTCAGTGTAATAATTTTGAGATTCATCTATTATTATATAGACAGTGCATTTCTTTTTATTGGTGAATAGTATCCTGTTTTGATATACCTCAATTTATTTTAAAACTCAATTTGTCCATCATCTATTGATGAGCATTTAGATTGTTTCAAGTTTGGAGATTAAGGTGCTATGAACATTCATATACAGATCTGTGTATAAACATATGCTTTCATTTTTCTTGGGTAAATACCTAAGGGTGGAATAGCTGTATCATATGGTAGATATATGTTTAACTTTTAAACTAAAACTGCATGGTAGACCTAAATGAAAATCTAAAACTATAAAACTTTTCTAGAAGAAAACATAAGGAAAAATCTTTGTGACCTTGGGTTAAGCAAAAATTTCTTGCCTAATGAAAAAACATGATTCATAAAAGAAAAAACAATAAATTCAATTTCCTCAAAAGTAAGAACTATGATCTTTGTAAAACAGTATTAAGAGAATGAAAGGGTAAGCCATAAACTGGGAGAAAATATTTGCAAATCACATAACTGATAAAGGACCTACTTCCAGAAGATATAAAGAATTCTCAAAACTCAAAAAGAAAACAATTCAATTTTAAAAGCGGCAGCAGATTTGGACAGAAGATACATGAATGGCAATAAGCACATGAAAAGATTCTCAACATCATTAATCAATAGGAAAATGTAAATTAAGACAGAATGAGATACTACTACACAACTAACACTGTGTTTAAAATTTAAAAGACTGGCAATACAAATTAACTGGCAAGAATGTACAGTAACTAGAACTCTCATAAACTGATAGGAATGTGGAATGGTACAACCAATCTCTTCGGAAAAGAGTTTGTCAGTTTCTTTTGTTGTAAAATTTTGACTTTGAAATAGTTTCAAACTTACAGAAAAGTTACAAGAATCATCCAAAGAATTCTCATATATCTTTACCCAAATTCTCCAATGGTTGACATTCTACATATGACTTATCATTATCTCTATTTTCATTGGGGAGCCAATTACATACATAATATTTATAACCCCTTTAAAGGTACAGTAGAAATTTCCTAATAACAAGGACACTTTTCTATATGACCACAATATGACCTTTAAAGTTAGGATTGGAGTGATATGATCATGTATGTGATTTAGAAACATTACTCTGGCTGCAATAGGAAGAATGGCTTAGAGTGGGCCAAGAATGAAGACAGTGACTGGTTTTCAAGCCATAGAAGTCATCCAGAGAAGAGATGATGGTGGCCTGAACTAAGAGGCAGTGAGGATAGAATGAAGTAGATGGACTCAAGAAATGGTGACTATCTGGATGTGAGAGTTGACAGAAAGGGAATCCAGGATCACACTTAGTTGGCTTGGGCCAATGCTGGGAGGTTGGTGCCATTTACCTACACAGGGATCACTGGAAAAAGAATAGGTTTATGGAGGAAAGAAGATGGTTTGATGAGATTGTAGGTCAAACAAGTGCATTTGTGTTATCTGGCCCAAACCGAGTGGATAGATGACAGCAAGGTACCTAAATAATCATTTAGCAAACAGTATAGTGGTAAGTAACATAAAAGAAATTTCACTTAAACCTAACTTGGGGTAAGGTGATTATTCTAAACCCGACTTGCAGCCTTTGTAAGCAACTGAGGCTGAAGTGCAATGATAATGTCTGGGTAGACAGGTTAAATTGCCAACTCAAAAAATATGATTGGAGGCAGAATATTACAGAAAGATCCCTAAATTCACATTAAATAAACTGAGCATGGAACGTGATTCTCTTCAGGGAATGTAGCTCATGAAGATGCCTGTGTGGAAAGACATTTTTCAGTTGAAATTACAAGGCGGTACTGGAGATCCCTAAAGATGTAAATGTAAGGACAAAGAACATGCATTGGATATTGAATCTATGATTAAGAGGATGAGTTTGGGGATACAAAACTGAGTAGTGGTCACGACTTTTAATCCTGGTAGACTTGTGGGATGGTTCTAGGTGAGACGGTGACTTGAAAACCCATCAAATTCCGTCTTTTAAGAGTTTCCTGTCACTACCACTGCCAGGATTATGGAATTCCAGCAGGCATTTCTCTTAAAGAGACTTATTTAGTGAAAACGATACCATTTGCTGTTATTATTCTACTCTAATTGATTTACTCTCCCAAGTTCCTGCAGATTTCTTTGCTCTGGTTTTCCCACATTTTGTGGACAAAGCAGTCTCCTGGCCTCGCACCCTAGGCAGTGCTCCTGGTGTCGCCAGAGGCTGCTCGGGGCTAGGCTCCAGATCCCTGGGACGGCGCCCCCAGCCCTCCGCCCCCGCAGACCGCCCGGGCGTGTAGCCCCGCCCCCAGGACGGCGCCCCGCCCACGGACCGCCCCGCGTGTAGTTCCGCCCACCGCACGGAGCCCGGCCCGGGGTCAGTCCCGGGAGCCGAGGCTACCCTAGGAATTCCGCGCTTGCCCTCCGCCGCCACCGCGGGGTGGTTCTGCCTTGGCTGCCGTGTTGCGATGGCTGGGGGCCGTGGGGTCCCCGGGCGCGGCCGGGACGAGCCTCCAGAGAGCTACCCGCAGCGACAGGCCCACGAGCTGCAGGCCCTGGAGGCCATTTACGGCGCCGAGTTCCAGGATCTGCGGCCGGATGCGTGCGGACCGGTAGGAACGTGGCTCCTCGGGTCAGGGCTGGTTTGCTGCGGCCCAGCCTCCCTCGGCGCGACCTCCCCTGGCCAGGCCCGGCCGCCGGAGCCAAGTCGTCCACCCTCTTTAGGATTCTGCAGTCCTTTAATCCCTCCCAATTCCACCCACGCTCACTTTTTGTCTTTGCACCCTCGGCCGCTCGGCGGGTCTCCAGAATCCCCCACTTGGGCCGAATTCTCTCACAGCCATTTCTCCAAGTCGACTCTCTTACCTGGCACTGCTTCTTATTCCCACTGACACCCCATAACATATCTGCTTCCTTCCAGTCTTGCCCCTTTCCCGCTGAAAGCCCTTGCGTGTAATATAACAGCTCATTCATAGGGATCCATTACTACTTTGTTCTGGGAACGCTTTGGGGGCGCTTGCACAGACCTTACTGATGCTGTCCATCAAAATTTTCTTCAAATCGCACCCTCCCGTGTGTTCACGATTGTAAAGCACGTAACCCCACTTTACTCCCCAGGCATCCTTACTATACATTCCGGTGTGGAGGAACTTTCCTGTACCTTCCTCTAAGATACATTCATCTTAGCTGAAATGGAGAGGGCATGTGCTGAGTCTAGACCTTCTTAAGTATCATTTGGTTTAAAATGTTATTTTCCTTTTGTTTGGAAATAAGTTAAGGCACACTATAAGCTGTTGATAGAGTTTTCCCCCCATCCTTGAAGAGTTATCTACAGAAATATTAAGTCTCTGAATATTATCATTTAAAAGGTAGTTATTTGCCTTTAATTTTGACATTTCACATCTTTTCTACCCAACCAGGATTTCCTCAACAAATAGGATCTTGGTTCTAAGGCATTGGGAAAATAGCCTCTGCCTTCAGGGAGCTGACTTTTCTAGTGCTTAATTTCAAGCGTTTTTTTAAACCAGAAATAGCAAAATATAAATATTCCCCTTATACATGCTTATAATAAAAAATAACATAACTTTGTGGTAATCTTGTAACTTCTCTGTTCCTAAATATTGAGACTCAGGAAGTAGGCCCATTAAGCAGCCAAAATAGGTGTCATGCCCACATCACTGCAAAGCCCCTAAGACTTCATTCAGAGCCAGTTTATTTACTTTATACATGCTTAATTATCTAGTCCCAAGGCTGCTGTTAATCTCAGATTTTACAACTGGTGACCTTCATAACAAGGTAGAAAACTAAACAAAACCAAACAAAAACTGAAAAAGGCAAACAGAAGGATTCAAATAGCTGTCTGTGGTCCGGGATTTTCAGGGCAAATAGCCTCAACACTTTTATGGGCCCCACAGGCAAATAATTGATGGTCATAAGGATGAATCAGAGTGTAGTCTTTCTGCAAGTACTTACTATCACCTGCTGTTTATAGTCTTTAGGAAAAGGTTATTCAGGTCCACTATCCTTTATCCAAAATCCTTGAGGCCTGATGGATTTCAGAATCTAGAAGTCTTTGTGTTCAGGTACCTTCTATTACCTTACCTAACAGACCTCACTTAAAGTGTTCGGGGGAGGTGTCAGCATCCAAAATCAAACACAACTAAATGTGCAACCCTGTTAAATAAAGATTGATAGGCTGGTGTCAGTTCAGGCCAAATTTGCTGCCAGTAAATTCAGGTCAGAATTTAATGACCTGAATAAACTTCAGGTTTTTTCAAACTTCTGAAGTTTTTTAAACTTCTTTTTAGGAGATGTGTTATAATGTAGATTTCAGTTTAGTGGCATATGTATATCATTTATAAAACATTTTGGAAGTGAATGCTAAAACTTACATAAAAAGATTGGACACATTTAAAATATAATTTGTTCTAGAGTTATACATTTATTATTAGCTTAGTTATCTTGGCTAATTTTCCATGTCAGCAAAGGGTCTGCTTATTTAGAATTTGATAACTTCCCTCCCCCTTGCTTGTCTCTGGGCCCACCAGTAGTATCTGCGAATATTTTCCTATATCTTCTCCAGCATTGTAGACGTCACACTTTTTCATCTTTGCCAGTAGATAGATGAAACGTTTTATTACTTTAGTTATAAATTATATAGACCACTTTTGTTTGTAAGCCATGGATTTTTCTTTTTCTGTGGACTGTTTATGTGCTTTGGTTCATTTTTGCACTGTATTGCCTATTTTCTTATTCATTTGTCTGAGCTATTTATAAATTAAGAAAATTAGCATTTTGGGTCATATATTACAAATATTTTCCCCTAATTAACTGTGTGTATTATGATATTTATGTAGTTTATGCAATTTTTTAAAATTTTAATTTGGTCAAATGATCTTTTTGTTTGTTTTATGGTCTCTGGTTGTTTTTTTTCCTAGAAAAAACTTACCTACTCCAATATTACCAAAAAAAAGAATTCTTCAAGGTTTTCTTTTAATTCTTTCATGACTTGGTTTTAAAATTTTTATCAAATATAGAAATGGAGAGAGAGGTTGGTTTTGTTTTTTTTTTAGTTTAAATAAATTGAATTTTAAAATCCCATAAAATCTAGAGAAATGTTATCTCATTTCCATTTTCTGAGCTTTTGCTATCATTGTTTCTGTTTTTGATATCTTCACAGACTTAAAACCAAAGTCTTGCCCAGAATTCCCAGCTTGCACTTATTACTTTATTTTTAGATTTGTTATGTTTTCACAGACTAGTGTCTTCCCCCACAGAAGTTACAGAATATGAGATCTAAAACAAGTGAGAAACAAGAGGCCATGTCGAGCCAACTCTTGTCATCAAAATTTAAGGAAGATATGATTAGTAGAATCTTAGGTAACAATTCTAGGCCAGAAATGTGAAAGTGGTTTGAATCATATAATATTTTTTTGAAAATGTAATTGTGGTAAAAAGCACATACCATTAAAATTTACCAGTTTAACCATTCTTAAGTACATTTCAATAATGTTAAGTACGTTTGCATCATGCAATGAAAAATTTTGTTGGTATTTTTAACTAATTTTTCAAACCTCATCCTCACTCTGCTGCTTATCTTATAAACTATTGAAGTTTAACCAAGGGTTGTCATTAACCCGTATGCTTCAGCCTTAGAACCAAAAGGTTTGCTGCTGTGTGGAATAGCTGATAAAATCAGTTTTTAATAGTCTTATTCCTCACTCTAGTACTTTTAACAAATAGACACATCCTCAAACCAGTTAATTTGATGAGCCTGAGTGTTAGGAAATGCTGGAGGACAGCACATATTTTGAGCAGCAGGGATTTGTGACAGCATTGGCTCCTCTACGAGATGTGCACTGTGCTGAGCAGAGAGTCCCCAAGGTCAGTGTTTCTAATCCTTTGGGAGGTAATTTAAGATCCTTGGGTTTATTTCTTAAAGAGCTAATTTTTTTTTTTTTTAACAAGTTCCAAATGAGCATTGCCTCTGTTATGTATCAGGACTGATACATCACTCTTTGACTTTTTATATGCTTTTAAGGATTTGTTGGGCTATTTTTATAACGGTTTGGGAGAGGACCAGCTTCATGGTCCCATTAAGAAGCAAATTTAACTCATAGCAATATATGGCCTCTCCATTACTGCTTTTTATGCCGTTTCATGTCACTTGAATTTTCAGTCTTCAGAACAATTTTTTTTTCTCATGTAGGATTTCATATATTCTGTAGTTGATACATTCTACAGTATGTTTTCCTCTCTTTTAGTGCTCTCAAAAAATTTTGGTTACTCCTTATTTTGTGTTTATTTGCCTGCAAATAATTTAGGAATTCTTTATTTCCTTGTGCAGGTTAAGTCAAAGATTTTATCAACACTGAATTCTAATGGCCATTTATCTTCCAAATGCATGAAGGAGGCCCTGTCCCCACACGACTCCCCAGTACATCTTGGTTGTTAAACCATTTTTAATCAAGTTATATTCAGCTCCAGGAGTCCTTGAGTGCCCTGATTTAGTTAATGTATGGTATTCTAAACATGTTTTGCATAAAAGCTTCTTTGCATGTTGGGGAGCCTCCCAGTTTGCTTGAGAAAAAGCTGGCAAATACTCTGCTCTTATCTGTAAAATAACTATTCCCTGACTTTTTGTTCCCCCTTTGGGAGCCTGTGTTGGTTAGGATTAAGTTTAGCAACATATGACAGAAATCTGTAAAGTTTAATTTTTTGCATGTAAAGTCTGAAGTCTAGGGCTTTTTCTAAATCGCTGCTTCGCCATTCTTAATGGGCCCTTTTGGTCCAAGATGGCTGTCTGAACTCCAACCATCACATCTGCATTCCAGCCAGCAGGAAGGAGAAAGGGATGAAGAAGTTGCATGTGTTAGGTCTTTTATCTTATTGGCCAGAAATGAACCCATTGACCACACTTAGCTGCAAAGGAGTCTGAGAAATGTATCCAGCTAAAAAAAATCAGGGGTTTTATTGCTAAAAAATAAGGGGAGAAAGGCTATTGTGGAACAATTAATAGACTCTGCTGAGAATTACCCTAAAGTCTTTGCCTTGTGAAGAGGAATATCATTCTGGTCCAGCAAAACTGTCATCGAAGATAAAGGCCTTCAAAGTAGCCAGCCACCTGGTACCTTAAGTGTCCTGCTCTTTGGACTGGCTTTACTTGGTACTCAGATCTGGACAAATTGTGAGGTTTTATCCAGTTGTATGTCATTCCTCGGTGGCCTTGGGTCTGTTCCTTCATCCAAGCCACCATCACTGGACTCCTGTACCTCTTAAAGCTAAAACCTTTATGCATTCAGGAATCTCTTCACTTTGCATCAAAATTCCTCTTTCCATAAAGTTTGGGCATTATCTGGCATCATCACCATTATCACTGCCGTCCTGCTGGTGTTGCTCTGCTGTGGAAGTAACCGGACACTAGGCCTGCATGTTGTTACATGGCTGGTCCAACCCAGGAATGTTTGCAGGATCCTAACTACTTTTTGGGGGGCCCAGTTCTCTATATACAGTGTTCTCCCTGGTGGTCCCAGGGGCTGGCTGAGAGAGGCCTCCTTTGCTGAAGCTTGCCAGCAATCCTTAACTGGATTTATTATGCTTAGTAAGCAAAGAATATCTTCAAAATGTATAGTCCCCCAGTAGGCCTCTGTTTGCTGAAGCTTAATTCCTGTTCCAGTAACTCCCCCAATAAAAATCAAAGGTTTCTCTGTACCATTTCTGGAAGTTAGTTACATTCAGATATACTCTTCACCTCCTACATAAAGATAAAAGAAAGTGTTAAACCAGATTGTTTTCTTACATATGCAGAGATAACTTACTTCCTGTGGTATATGTTGTCTACATGTTGCAAGATTGTTTCCATACTGGGCTCAAGAAAAGCCTATCCTTTGGTTTGCATTTGTAGTTTCTACTTATACAGCTTGCTGACAATTATAGTTCTACTTCTTACATTTGTATGATTCTTGTTCCTTCCAAAATAAAGGGCTACTCCAATTTTATTGTTTCAAAAACAGAAGATCTGCCATTAATTCCTAGGTGGCATGCTTGTATTTTAACATCTTGACTTACCTCTTTCATATTGGGCTTGTCAGGTTTTGAATATTTCACTTTAAAAAGACCATCTGTATGGCATTTCTCCTCATTTTCTTACCTTCTTATTTCTTTAGCTTCTTTTGAGCTATCAGTCCATATGGATTTAGAGCCGTATTTTCATTCGTTCTGAAATAAAGTTTCAACAGCCAAATGAGAAATTGAAAGGCAGAATGATACATGAGGGAAGACATATTAGTATAAGATAAATTGACCCTTAGGATAAGACTGAGCACTACTTTATCTTCGTACTTTCTACTTTTGGTACTAAAATACTCTATATCTTATAAAATGACATATGCAGTAAAGAGGGGACAAAAAAGTATTTTCTTGACAAAATTTAAACTGGTGATCAAATGCTTCTCCCAAATTTATGGTCTGTGAGATGAGAAAGCCTATAAAGATTTGATCTGGTAAAGGGTAAAATTTTGATTCTGTCTGATTAACCTATCAGTTTTTACATCTCTAAAATGGAAATATATAACGTCTCTGCTTCACTGGATTGTTGTTAGAAAATGAATAATGAATAACATAACACGACAAGACTGGTTGGTAGGATTTACCTCAGATTAATCCAAGGTGATGTTTGGACATAAGGGCAACATATAGATACACAAGATTGCCCATAAATTGGTAATTGTTGAAACTGTCTGGCAGGTACACAGAGTTCATGTATCTCACTATCGGCTTTTGTTTGCAAATTTCCATAATAAAAAGTTTTTCCAAAAGTGAGGCTATTTAAGGTGACTGGTCAAGGCAATAGTCTTTCTTTTTCTTCTTAGCAACTATGTATTTTAGCTGTTCTTAGCAGCTAAATGCTTCCTGTGCTGAATTCTAATATGTAAAGCAGATAACAGTTGGCCTACCCTGGTTGGAGGGAGAACAAGTCCCAGAGCCTTGTTAGTTCAGTCTCACCCTTGCCATTTTGAGGATCCTCAGAGGAAACTCACCAGCTTCTACTTGCTTTTGTTCCTCATTCTTCTGTCATTCTAGAAGAGCCTCATCTCCCATCAAATACTAAAGCCCATTTTGTCTGTGTCATGCCCAAGACCCATCCATCACCTTCTGCCCTCCAGAGGGTTTTGCTACTTCAGATTTTGTCTCTTTCCTGTTCTTCCATAACATTCATCATCTTCTTCACATACTCTAGTATCTCCCATCTGCAAAACAGAACAAAGTAAATCCCTCCCTCAATTTCACACCCCCCCACTCTGTCTATTGCCCTATTCTCTGTCCCTCTTAATGCTCAAACCCAAACCTCCTTGAAATTGTCTAGACTTGTGTCCTCTTCCTCATCTAGTATTTGCCCTTCATCACACTGGGTCTGCATTCAGTGCCCATGGAACCTGCTCTTAGCAAGATCATCTGCAATCCCTGTGTTACTCCAGCAATAGAGGCTGTCCTCATCTTACTCATCTTCAAGGAGCATTTGTGATAAGACACTTCTATTTTCCTCCCTCGAGGCATGGTCTCTTTGTCAGCTTTATCTAAAATCCACCTTATGTTTCCTTTGCTGTCAACATAGGATTCTTATAATAGCTTTTGATTTCTGCTTTTACTCTTCCCCATTCTTTACTCAGCTGCCAAAGTGGCCTTTTAAAATGTGTTAGATCATATCATTCCCATCTTAAAACCCTGACATATTTTACCTGGCTGACAAGGCCCTTTGTGATCCAGCTATTCCTTACCACACCTGCTTCTTGCCTCCCCCATCCCTCCTGTGTTCCAGACACACTGGCCTCCTTTTGGTTTTCAGAGTACACCAATCCCTTTCCCACTTTGAGTAGTCTCTTTATGTGCTCTTCCCTTGTCTGGAATGCTTGGTCTCTGGCTTGTCTCAGCTTAAGTGCAACAACATCCACAGATGGTTCTTCCCTGATGACCATATCCAAGTGTGTTCCCTCCCACCCACCACCAGGCATTCTCTGAATGTAGAGGAGGCAAACTTTTCCTCTGTCCTCTTAGAGTCTCCAGCAGGGTCTGAGAATTAAGTTGACATAAAACCGATTAATAGAAGAAAAGCATACAAATTTTTACACATATATAGGAAGCTCCAAAGGAAAATGAAGATTGAAAGAAGTAGCTAGGCCTAAAGTGTTTGTACAATAGGTCGAACAAAGAGAGGCAATTGTGGAAAAGTAACTAAAATATATGGGGAGACTAAAGGAGGATAAGAGTCATTTTAACAAGGTCGGTCTATTTGTCCAGAATTCTCCTGGCCCGAATACCCTGTCTCTGGTCATGTTTCTTCCTGGTGTAGGAGGGCATCTTTTACATGGAGGCTCTCTCTCCTGCTTTCAGGAAGAAAAGAGGGAGTCGGAGTGTCCTTCTTGTACCTGCTGTATTCAAGCACCTTTAGCTCAAAATAATCCTTGTACCAAAGTGGCGTATGATGAGATGGCCTATTCTGTCACCCTTCAGGGGCATCACATCATCTCTTCAGTAGCACTTTCTAAACTGGTACTTACATATGTATTGTTTGTTTTTCCCCACAAGACCAGAAGTTCCATGACAGCTGGAACCAGGTCTGTTTTCTCACCTCTGTGCGCTAATAGTGTCTGACAGAGTCAGTGCTCAATAAGCATGGGTGATGAGGCGTGATAAGTGAGTGGCTGAAAGGCCTCATGGATCACGGGTGTTTAACCCTCCCCAGGACCACGTTCCCAGAATCCTGCTTTCCTGGAGCCTTACCACAGCTTTTATCAAGGATTATTAAAGCCATATAAAAACTGCACTTAGTATTTTATACATATAGTTGATGAGAACTTTATCATATAATTCAGGGTACCATAGATAAGGTTCAGATTATACATTTCTGCTAAAATTTAGTGTTGCTCAGAACTTTGTTGCTCTAAAAGAATTTTTATGCTTTCTCTTTTTTATTAAATAATGTCACTTTCTTTTCTTTTTTTTTTTTTTTTTGCCCTGGCTGCCTCGACATTCTGAGTCAAAGTTAAGGCAACAATTCAGTCACAGCAACTCAGGATTGGCACTAATGAGGAAGTAGCTGATACAAAAGACACAGGTTTGAGAGTCAAAGTTGGATTTGAATTCTAGCCTTATCACTGTATATCTGTGGGTCAGACACTGAAACTGAACCTGAGCTGCACCATCTGTAAAATGGAGGTAGCACCTACCTTGCAGAGTTGGTAAAGTGCTTGGAGCGTATGAGTAGATGTTTCCTCCCTCAGCCTCCCTTTTCTCATGATATATATATAGATAATACAAACTGCCTCAATGCTTTTTTGGAAAAAGTATATTTAATACATTAAAGAACAATAGAGTATTTAGTTATTTTGTGGGAAGCAGTTGGTTGAAAACATACACAGTTTTAGAAGAGCTATCAGATTCCATGTCAAGGTTTTCACTTCTTATTATCTCAGTATTCAACTCTCAAGTGAAATATCCCCTGGTTAGGCCTTCCCTGACCTACCTGTCTGAATATCTTCTCCTCCTCACTACTGCGTTCCATTACTCTGCCCTATTTTCTTTATAGCACTTACATACTCACCACTATTGGAAAGTACTCATTTGTCTTTATCAGCTAGTTGGATCTTTGCCTGTCTAGAGTTACCCCTGTTTTCCCAGCCTCTAGAATGGCACTCGCACATAATTGGCACTCAGTAATATTTGAATGGAAGCTATATGGAGCATTTTGGTTCACTCAGATAACTTTGAAAAGGAAAATGCATTGTCAGACACAGGTTTTGTTTTTTAAACTGCGCTTTAGGAAAATATGACAACACTGTATCAGATATAATTACAAGTAACATTTAAAAAGTAGAACTTTTGAGCTAAGATGATGATCATCATCATTAATCATTAGCTCTCTAGATTAAAAAAATAGTAATTTTTTTTCTTTTTTAGGTCAGAGGACCCCCTGAAATCAGTTTAGTTCTGTACCCTCAGGGCCTGGCTGGTGAAGAAGTATATGTGAAAGTGGATTTGAGAGTTAAATGCCCACCAACTTATCCAGATGTGTGAGTACATTTATAAATAAGTAGCTTTAATGTGATTTCAGTTTTCTGTTTTAACAACATAGAAACGCATTGAAATTAATGATATTTTCTCCTTCCTTCTCCTGTTCCATTTAAAATTTCATTTCCTGTCACCCACATTTCATCAAAACTGTATCAGCTGTAGACATTTTCATAAAACCTATCTCATGTTCAGTCTGCTTCTAGTTATAAAATAGTCACTACAGATGCTAATATTTGCTCCATGACTAATTGTTTGCTTCTTCTGACACATTAACTTTTGTTTGTTGAATTCTTTGTAAACTGAGATGTGGGACAGTCTAAAAGAAAAGGATGAAGGCTTAGTAGCTTGTATACTTAGTTTTAAAGTATGATTGACAGGACTCGAAGTAGCCTTCTGGGCCACATGGGACTTTACTCCCTAGAGTAAAGGACGATTTAGAGTTGCCCTATTTCTGCGGGACACTGCTAATTCATCTTCACTGTGCAGGGCTGTCCCATGCTCTGCAGGGCAGGTAGCATCCCTGGCCCCTACCCACTAATGCCAGGAGTGATCTCCAGCCAGTGAGACCACCACAAAACTTCACATATTTCCAACCTCCCCCAAAGATGATTCCACCTCTGGTTGAGAACCACTGATAGAGCAAAAGTGATAGCAGTCAGGACTTAAGTATTCTTTTTTCGAAATATCATAAATATTGCATGTAAACTTTCCCTAGACTTTCCACAAGGAAAAAGGCAGATTGGCCTGGATAGTGTTTTATAGTTTGAGCTTATTGTTCAAGGAACCAGTGAAGGGAAGTGACAAATAAAAGGAAGCACTGCCTTACAGTGGGTGGTAACCTCATGGAGTTTGTTATTCTTAAAGGTGATAGAGTATGCGAAAATACAGATAGGTCAAGATGAGCTCCTTGAAGTTAGTAACCTTCTTTTGTCCCCAACACTGTGCCTAGAGTAGATATATAGTAGGTATGCAGAAAGCTAATAAATGAAGTGATTAAAAGTTAATTAAATATGTGAAAGAAAAAGAAGACAGTGCCTGTCTAGGTTTTATTTTTCCTAATACCAAATAGATGGCATCTTTTCTGACATCAACTGGGTGTCCAACAATTCAGTTCAGTTCTGACAGGTAGTTATTGCAGATCCCATGGGTTAAAGTTTCAGTCCCACAGGGCTTCAAATGCCAGTTGCAAGTACCAGTACTTCTAATCAACCAGCTGTATGTTCACAGGTTCCTACAAACCCCTCCTCAGGTTTAGTAATTTGCTAGAACAGCTCACAGAACTCAGGAAGGCACTTTACTTACTATTGCCAGTTTATTATAAAGGATACAATTTAGGAACAGCCACATGGAAGAGATGCATAGGCAAAGAATGTAGGAAGGGGAGCTTCTATACTGGAAGCTTCTATGTCCTCTTGACATTGACAGCTGTCCACTGGTGGGCACAGTCACCGTGGTTGAGAACCACCGCACAAGAGAATTATTCAGGTAAATCTTGATGTATCCACTTGGTGAAAATATTATGGGATGATTTTTTTAAAAACCAAAAGGAAATGCTTATAAAAAGTTAAAAAGTAAACATAATATCACCCAAATAAAATTACAGATTATGTGGCAAGAACATAAAGAGAACATTAGAGAATTTTTAAAATTTATAATTAGTGTTGTAAATGAAGTTTTTACCATTCTGTTAAGACTGCTAATATAATAACTGCTTAATTTTTTTTAAATTATGTAAGGCTTGACTTGAGTGATGTAGTGTAGGAAAACTTTCCTTTTCTGCAGAATAGTCCTTGATGCCACTATGAGAGAATCCTGAGTTAGATGGACCATGCATAGACTCAGAACTATATGGTATTTCTATTTTCCTCATATATATAAACTACTTTGTCTCAGATATCCATCTATTCAAATAGATAATGATTGTAGCAACCTAGTATAACTGAATCACTGAGAGGACTCTTAGATACTGAATAGTAAAGGCTGTGCTAAGGTAAAATACCATGGATTACTCAGAGACGCTTGGTAGGAAGTAGAGAATCATCTTCTCTTCAGTAAAATCAAATAAAGCCTATTTAATCTCAGTAACTTGTTATTGGATGTTTATTGGTTGAGAATAAAAGGGAACCTGAGGGCTGGTTGTGTACTTTTCTTGACTAGACAGTTTTGAGTCGTAGTGTTGCTCTATAGGGATGAAGAGGAGTGTGAGGCGTCTTTGGAACAGGCAGAGTTTGCAGAGTGTGCAGGACTAGATTTAGACATGAGTGAGTGAGCATTTTTCCACCTCATTTACAATCGGAATGAGTAGACACAGCATGTTGAGGGATGGATCATTGTGGCTCCATGTGGCCTAATTATTCTTGTCCTGGTATATGCTAGAGCACATGAACTAGAGCAAAGCACTTGGCCTCTTGTGAGTGAGCTGTCAGAGCGGGTTAATTGATGTGGGCAAGCCAGGGTCAAGCATTACCATACAAGGGCATGCTTGATTAAATTACACACAGAACTGGAGTGATTTTTCTAAAGGCGATAAAATAGTAGGTGAGGTAGAAAATTTTAATGAGATCGTAAAGCTGAAATCAGAGACAGTGGAGTTGGTGAGATACTGGGATAGAGCCCTAGTAAGTCCGGTTATCTTGGGGAGCAGGGCACCTGATGGCCCACACCCATGATGGCCAACCCACTTGCTCCCCACAGGCTCCCCACTGCTCCCTGATGAGCACTGTGTCGTTAGAGTTGCTGGGAGTTGAAATCCTTTTAAGGTGAGGGGAAATGTTGCTGGAAGTATAGAGGGGTTCACAGATGAGGCTTGTATAAAAGCTTTAGGCCTAGTGCTTGGAACTTGGCAAATATTAATGCAAACAGGCTACTCTTTTCAGAGTAACTCTTCTTTGGTTTTTTCTTTTCCAGAGTCCCTGAAATAGAGTTAAAGAATGCCAAGGGTCTGTCAAATGAAAGTGTTAATTTGTTAAAATCCCACCTGGAAGAAGTGGCCAAAAACCATTGTGGAGAGGTGAGACTTGTTTAACTGGAATTATAAGAGGACAGTTAAAATCTCATCACATTCACCAGTGTTTGCTTTCCTGCCTTTTCTTTGGCTTACAGATTTTTCCATTGTACATCAAATCTAATTTTGACCAGAGTGTTTTGTTTCATACTGATATCTACAAAGGGAAACATTGTTATTCGTATTTCTTTAGTATTTATGAATTAAATTGTAGAGTGTATGTAGGTGGTATCATCGATGATAAAGAATTTTTCTGAAAACAATCCATATGAACCTGGCCATACTTTTTGCGTACTTTGGACCTGGCATCATGACCTGATCTTGATTTGAACCTGTGTTGGAAAATTTTTACAGACAAGTGATTTCTAACCAAACTTTGCCACTTCCCTTTTCCATATCAGAAGAACTAATTGCTTTCCTTGTCAGTAATTAGTGACATACTCTAACCTTTCAGTGTTTTTTCTCTACCAAAGCATTTATTTATATTTAGTACCAATGCTCTCTTCTTAATCCTCTGTGCATCAGGATCTACATGAGTTCTCCCTTGGGTGGCATGACTCTCTGGAAGGCTAGCCTAGGTAACTTCTTAGGGCAGAGTGTTACTGTATGTTCATTAGGCCAGACCAATTCCCTTTACAGAGTCCTCAATTTTGTGTAAAATTACTCAGCGATTTTTGCCTAGGCTTAACTGTCTCATCCTGTAAAAACTGACAAGAGTTAAGTAAAGACAAGCCCTAGGCCTCTGTTTCTGTTTTGGACCTCTGGTAAAGTACCTTGACAGTTTTTCACTTGCATTCTATAACAGCATGACCCGTGAGGTGCTTTTGGGCTATAAAAATTTTGCCCACTTTTGTTACTGTTTCTGTAAACTTCAGTGATTGTTAAGGTACGGAAAGTGATTATAGAACAACTCGACAAAAACTGGGCATTGGGAATTATTCTGAAGTTCTCTCTAGTCTAAGGGGACTCTCATGTGTACCTGAAAAAAAGAATATGAAATTATATTGAAAATTTAGCTACAGCATCATCTGGTTTCTTGAATTCACGACTTATGAGATTTTTTGAAAATTTTTTTGCTTTATCTTTTTTTTTTACAATATAGTATTATGAACTATAATCACTGTATTGTACACTAGGTCACCAGAACTTAATTATTTTATAACTGGAAGTTTGTATCCTTTGACCAGCATCTCCCCAGTCCCTCCACCCGCTTGCTGCCCTTGGTAACCACAATTCTGTTTCTATGGGTTCTGCTTTTTTAGATTCTTGGTGTAAGTAAGTGCTATCATACAGTAATTGTCTTTCTCTGACTTATTTCACTTAGTAATGCCCTCACGATCCAGCAGGATGTCCTTCCTCATGGCCAAATAATATTCCGTTGTATATATATTCCACATTTTCTTTATTCATTCATCTGTTGATAGACACTTAGGTTGTTTCCATGTCTTGACTATTGTAAGTAATGTTGCAATAACATGGAGTTGCAGCTATCTCTTCAAGATCCTGTTTTCATTTCCTCTGGATATATACTCAGAAATGGGATTGCTGGATAATATGGTAGTTCTATTGTTATTTTTTTGAGGTACCTCCATACTGTTTTCCATGGTGGCTCCACTAATTTATATTCCTACCAATAGTGCATGAGGGTTCCCTTTTCTCCATCTCCTCTCCAATTCTTGTTATCTTTTGTCTTTTTTTTTTCAAGTGTCTTGCCGTTTATTTTTTTATTTTTCGAGGGGGATTTAATTAATTAATTTTTTTTATGGTGACATTGGTTAACGAAATCCAGTAAGTTTCAGCTGTACATTTTAACAGTAAGGCATATATATTTACATTGTGTGTTCATCTTTTGTTTTTTTGATAATAGCCATTCTGAGAGGTATGAGGTCCTTTTGTGGTTTTGATTTGCATTTCCCTGAACATAGTGATGTTGAGCACCTTTTCATGTACCTGTTGGCCATTTGTATGTCATCTTTGGAAAAATGTTTGCATTTCTGCCAGTTTTTTTAATTGGTTTGTTTGGTTTTGTGCTATTGAGTTGTATGAGTTCTTTATATATTTGGGGTACTAACCCCTTATCAGATATATGATTTGCAAATATTCTCTCCCATTCTGTAGGTTGCCTTTTTGTTTTGTTGATAGTTTCTTTTGCTGTGCAGAAGCTTTTTAATTTGATTAACAGTCCTACTTGTTCATTTTTGCTTTTGTTGCCCTTGGTTCCTTTTACTTTAAATTACACTTTTTATTTTGAGATAATTATAGATTCTCATGCAATTGTAAGGAATAAGAAATCTCGTGAACACTTTACTCAGTTTGCCTCAATGGTAACATTTTGTAAAATTATAGTACAGTGTGATAACCAGGATGTTGACATTGATATAGTCAGAGACAGAATGGTTCCATCACCACAAGGATTCCTTATGTGGCCCTTTTATAGCCACCCCTCTTAACACCCACCTGCACTCCCTCCTAGATACCTGGCAAACACTAATTTTTCTCCATTTCTATAGTTTCCTCACTTTAAGAAAATTATGTAAGTAGAAACATATAGTATATAACCTTTGGGCTTGGCTTTGTTTTAACTCAGTGTAATTCTCTGGAGATTCATCCAGATTATTGCATATATCAATAATGCTTAGTTTTTATTTCCAAATAGTATTCTATGATATAGTATAGTGTTTCATGGTTCCACTGTTTGTTTACTATTCACCAGATTAAAGACGTCGGGATTGTTTCCAGTTTTTCGGCTATTAAAAATAAAGTTGCTATTCATATACAGGTTTTTATGTGAATATAAGTTTCATTTTTCTGGAATAATATACGAGAGTGCAATTGTGGGTGTATGGTAGTTACATATTCAGTTTTTTAAGAAACTGCCAAACTTTTCTGGATTGACTGTACCACATTCCCACCAGCAATATGTGAGTGATCCAGTTTCTCCACATCCTTGCCAGCTTTTGATGTTGTCACTTTAAAAATTTTAATTGTTCTGATGGATGTTGTGATGATTGATTTTATGTGTCAAATCGGTTAGGCCACAGTACCCAGATATTTAGCCAAACATTATTCTAGATGTTTCAGTGAAGGTATTTTTTAGATAAGATTAACAATTAAATCAGTAGACTTTGAATTACGCAGATTACCCTCCATCGTATGGGTGGGTCTCATCCAGACAGTTGAGGTCTTCAATAGGAAAAGACTGGTTTCCTTAGAAGAAGAGGGAATTGACAGGAAATGACCTTTGGACTTGAACTGCAACATTAACTCTTACCTGGGTCTCCAGCCTGTCAGCCTGCTGTGCAGATTTTGGATTTGCCAGGCTCTATAACTCTGTAATCACATGTAATTCCTTAAAATCTCTCTGCCTTCCTCTCCTCTGCCCTCCTCTCCCCTCCTCTCCTCTCCTCTCCCCTCCCCTCCCTTCCCCTCCCCTCCCCTTCCCTTCCCTTCTCTCTCTGCAGATGTACACACACACATACACACACTCCCCGTATTGGTTCTGTTTCTCTGGAGAACTCTGCCTAATATAGATGTGTATTGTGAGAGAATGGCTCTTGTAAATAGGGAGGTTAGCAGAGGCCTCTGATAGATAAGGTGACATTTGAGCAGAAGCCTGAGGGAAGCAAGACAATGAACCATGTAGATAATGGGGTGGGGCAGTTGCCAATTTTGAAAGTAGTTCTTATTTTCATCTAGTAGTATTTATTTTATCAGATTTGTTTGTATAGAAACTGCTAGTGAATTAAACAGATTGGCAAAAGAAAAACCCTCCAGCACTTGGCTCAGAACTCCTTTCTGGTGTAGAAGAGGTCTCTCTTTGAAGTAACAGAAACTGCCTACTTTTCCTAGCTTTCCTTAGGGAGCTTTTCTTAGAAAAACTGGCCTCCTATACTCTAGTCTGGTGTTTCTTAACTGTAAATTAAAGTCTATCCAGTGAATGCCACAACTTTTGATGTAAATAAAAGATACATTAATTTTCCCCAACAACAGCTATGATCTCTTTGTATTTACTCCCTGAAGGAAAGGTAAACACCAAGTGAACTAACTTTATGTTCTTCTGCCCAGTTACTTCTACTATTATTTACCACCCTGTTTACTCCCTTTAGAAACTGTTTTAAACATATAATTGAAATAAGAATTTTTAAGCTGCTTCATTGTAATTGAAGAAAAAGAAATCTCAGTGTGGCGGTCCTCATCTGCAGGAGGAATTTGGCACTCCTGACTCTTTGGGGTCCCAGAAACCCTGTTCCATTGATTTACCTGGTATGATTTTGACACCCAGGATGTCTGAAAGGGAATCCTTTTTGCTTCTGATACTGTCTATGAATGCTTCCCTAAGTGGAAATGAAATGCTTTCCAGGTATTGATCAGCCTCCTATTGGCACGTGACTAACAGGGGGCTAATGAGGACTTTAAATATCTGCCTTCGTTTCCATGTAGGATATTTTCAGTATGCTGTGTGGACAGATGAAAAACTCCGATGTTAGCAATGATCATTCTCTCCTCATTTGTCTTTATGTAGACAGGTTTTCTAGTTGGGAAGGTAGTTTTTATTTTTATGCAGTCTTAAATATTTTATTAGGTTTATTTGTACAGAAAAATATTTTATCAGATCTATTATTCAGAAAATGCCAATAAATTGAGTAGGAAAAACACACAAGTGAAGCTTTTTAATTTTCTAGTAATTTGTCTTGATAGCAACATGATGAGATGAGTCCTATAAAAGCCTTTTCCTGCTGTGATTGCATCGTGTACCTAATTCAGAATGTGTCATATCAAGATGAATATCACTACTGTAAGTGGGTTTCTTACTGCCTGCTTGTTTTTCTGTATTCTCTCCTTTAGGCCCTGTCTTCCCATTATGTGACTATTTTTGTTTGATTCTCATCTACATGTTTAGGTGATGATATTTGAACTGGCTTACCACGTGCAGTCATTTCTCAGTGAGCATAACAAACCCCCTCCCAAGTCTTTTCATGAAGAAATGCTGGAAAGGCGGGCTCAGGAGGAGCAGCAGAGGCTGTTGGAGGCCAAGCAGAAAGAGGAGCAGGAGGTGAGACCCTTGTCACCACAGATGGCCAGCCCGAAGGACTGCAAACTTCTATAGGTTGTGATGGTCTCTGCCTACACACTTAACTTTATGTGTTGCTGAACATTTGATTCAAGAACTGTGGGTTCGTGTGAGGGAACTGGCCCTAAGAGTCACTGAGAATTTCTACGAGTAGTTTCCTCCTAACAAACATCAGTACTGCCCCTAGGACCCTTAGTGCAGCTCTTTAAATAAAAGAACAGAAAAAAGGAGTCAGTTTAACCAAGCTTCTTGTGATCTTTCTGCACTTATAAAGTTGTGCAAGAATTCACTGAGTTTTAGAGGCTATTCTTCCTTCTGTAGGACAAGTATCTCATACCCAAATGAGTAGCAAGAGGCAAAGACTGAACTTTTTTTATGTTCACTAACCATTTGTATATTTTCTTTATTTGCATAAGGGTATACACTCCTGTGTTAAAGTCCTTTAATCAAAGTTAATGTACATATCTAAATTTCCTTCTCAGTTCTTATGTTGGTGAGGCTTTCTAGTTTTCTTCTTATAGGTATTACTTTTTCTTACAGTTACTTATAGGATTTTGTTTTACCTGCTTTTCCTTTTTCTTTTCCCGATTCATTTTGTTCATCCTGTGCTTATTTTAACACTATTTCTTTGTGGATCCCATTCATTTTGTTACTGCTTATCTCCTATTTAATTGTGTGGCCTAGTTATCATTTAGAGTTTAAAGTTCCTTATTATCCTTGTTTTTAGGAAGCATATTTTTATTAGAAGATGGTGAATATTTAGCTAACAATCTTGTTTTGGTGTACTGCTATAACTACCTATAAGTTTTGGGTATGTTGTTTCATTTTGTATTATTGCTCTTCCAGTTTTTGGTGAGTCTTTTAATGGTTTTGATATTACAACCTGGAAATTTAAGGGACTCATAAAAACACATTATTTTTTCTCCAACTAAATTCAGACCCAATTGAGCAATAGACACATGAGTCAATTGGATGGGGATCAAAATACCACTTTTAATACTGAGAAAGCTGACTGGAGAATGCAGCTGACAGTCTGTGGCACGTGCGAGGGTGGCGCTTGTGCTCCCTGAGTCCAGGCACTGAGGACAATTCAGCTCACCTCTACCAGGTCAGCCCCACACCTCATGGCAGATAGCAGGCACAAGTGCATGTTCTCCACAGACAGGCAGACATTAGAGAGACAGGGCAAAGTGAGAGGCCAAGTGTTGCTATAGTGAAAGTCTCCGCACGTGGAAACATGGAGAATAGCGGATACTTGCTCCCTCCCCGCAGAGTCTTGACACCTATTTAAATGGGAAAGCCTATTGTGAAGTTACTGATAAAACCCAGTAACTACAGTTTGTACTAAGGTTCCATATATTCAGGTCTCTTAGGAAAGGAGGGCTTCAATTTTTTTTCTAAATTCACAAGAGTTTTTGTGATTTCAGGATTGATATGTTGTAGAGTTTTCAGAGATTGGTACTTGATGGTGGTATGATTTCTTTCAGCAACGTGAAATCCTTCATGAGATTCAGAGAAGGAAAGAAGAGATAAAAGAAGAGAAAAAAAGGAAAGAAATGGCCAAGCAGGTACTCTGCCGTAATAAAATAGTTTACATTTTGTTAAACATAAAATTTTTTTATTGCCAGCGATATTTTCCCCTCCTGTGTTACTATCAGTACTAAAGCCTAAAATGAGGCAATAAAAGAATCCCTAAACAGGAAGCAAAATTTAGAATTGTATATTATCTGTAGATGACTTAGGTTCATATAACTACAGTAGTTTATTAAGTGAGTCGAGGGAGAAAAGAGATTGAAGCTTTGATCATTAGCCCAGACTTGAATACTTAACACTTGGAAAATAAAGCAACTTCTTCATACTAAAGAGTGAACAGAACCATATGGATCTGTTTGAGATTTCATTCCGTGATGGAAAAGAAAAATTCAACAGAGGAGGTTTAAAAAGCAGTGGTGAAAAAGAATAAAGTTCTTTTTCCTATATTTTTCCTGAGTCCAGCTCAATCCAAAATCCAGTTATACATGTTTGGAGAAACCCAGAGAAAATTTTACTGATTCTCTTTTATAGAATTATGGCATTTAACTTGAAGGAAACTCTAAGGTATAGTGGGAAGGCACTGATATACGAGTAAGCAGCACCAGGCTTAAAGTTTTGGCTTTTTTACTGCCTAGCTCTGTGACCTTTTGGTGACACTCTCTGTGACTCATTTTCCTCATCCCTTAAAACAGGACTGTGATGCCTTCCTTCATGTCTCATGTAATTACTCACACAGATAAATGCACTGCCCTCTGAAAGTACAAAGCTGTGTACAAATGTAAGATGGTATTACTGTTTCCACTAACATACCTTTCTTATGTCTGATCTGCCTTCCTGTCAGCCAATCTGCTCTCTGAGTGCCTCCTTTTTCTGTTTATCCACTTTTGCTCTTCTTTCTAACTTTTCCTGTATATGCCAAGATTCTAGCATTTTCATTTATAAATTCACATTCCTTAAAACTGTAACCTGGCCTTCAGGTCTTGAACCAGTACATATTTGGGCATTCAATTTTTAAAAGTTGAGTTCAACTTTATTACACTTGAAAGCATTCAGCTTAAATAAAATGTGCACTCTTTACTGAATTCATAATTATGTACCATAATTGTCTTCCATTTATGACTTACATCTAAAGTAGGTTTATTTTTCTTTTTTCTAGGAACGTTTGGAAATTGCTTGTTTGTCAAACCAAGATCACACCTCTAGGAAGGACCCAGGAGGACACAAAACAGCTGCCATTCTGCATGGAGGCTCTCCTGACTTTGTAGGAAATGGTAAACATCGGACCAACTCTTCTGGAAGGTCTAGGTAAGTGACTAAGATTTCTGATCTGGAAGAATGAAAAATGTAGAAGGTATAAAACAACTTGTAGTGAAATCTGATGAATTTTCAGGTAGTTTTAATAACTTGTTCAAAACCTATATATCTTAATATATTTGTTAGTAATATAAAACCAAATCTTCATTTCACAATATCTTTTTAAAAAAAATTATTTATTTTAATTAGTTTCAAGTATACACTACATTGGTTAGACATCAATATAGTTCGTAAAACGATCCCCCCAATTGCTTCCTCCCTCCCCTGACCCTCCACCTAGCCAACGTATTAATGCTAACTGCATTC
>NW_006442109.1:28870908-28873973 GCF_000325575.1 Pteropus alecto | reverse complement strand
GTTTGAGACATGTTTTTTCTGCTTAAAGAAGGCCCTCCAACATTTCCTGTAATTCTGGTATGGTGGTGATAAATTCCTTTAGTTTATTTTTGCCTGGGAAGCTCTTTATCTGTCCTTCAACTCTAAATGATAGCTTTGCTGGATAAAGTATTCTTGGTTGTAGATCCTGGGTCTTCATCCTATCAAATATTTTGTGCCAAGCCCTTCTGTCCTGCGTAGTTTCTTTTGAGAAATCAGCTGCCAGTCTTATGGGTGGGTGTTCCCTTATAGGTAACCATCTGTTTTTCTTTTGCTGCTTTTAATATTCTTTCTTTGTATTTAACCTTTGGCATTTTAATTATGATGTGTCTTGGTGTGGGCCTCTTTAGATCTCTGGTTTTTGGGATTCTCTGAGCTTCCTGGGATTTTAAGTCCATTTCCTTCACCAGGTTATGGAAGTTTTCCATCATTATTTCTTCAAACATCTTGATTTACTTCAGGTATGCCAATCAGATGGACATTTGGACCCTTAATAGTGTCCCACATGCTCTTTAAATTATTTTTATAGTCTTGGCATCTTATTATCTCTTTGGCTTTCCTGTTCTCTAGATAGGGCATTTGATTCTTTTCTTTATTCATTTTGTTTATTCCTTTGTTTATTCCATTTAATATACTTCTCATCTCAAATAATCTGTTCTTCATTTCAAACTGGTTCCCTTTTATAATTTCCATTTTTATGTTTTTTATCTTTTTGTTGAAGTTCTCACTGAATTTATCTACACTTCCCAAAAGTTCATTGAGCATCTTTATAACCAGTGTTTTGAACGCTGCATCTGTTAGATTACTTGACTCGATTATATCTGGATCTCTATTCTGTTCTCTCATGTGGTTTCTGTTTATTTGTCTTCCCATTTTGGCTTCCTTTTCGTGTCTGTTTCTATGTACTAAGCAAAGCTCCTAAGTCTCCCAGTCTTATTAGTGTGGATTTGTGAATTAGGTGACCAGTGACACAGTCCTGAGAGGGGTTCAGCTGGAAACCAAATTTAGCCCCAGTCTCTGCCCCTCTAGGGCCACCTGTTAAGATTCAGAAAGCAATGCACAGATGCCGCACTTATAGTTGCCTCAAAAGGCCACTCCAGAAACTGAGGCCAGCTGCCTCCAGTGTGAGTCTAGGCTCTGCTCAACAAGGAGCACCTGACTCACTGAGGATATACCTAGATGTAGATTGGGTGTGGCCGTGAGTTGGGGAAGGCAGGGTTTCAGGGAATCCTCTGGGCAGAGTGACTCTGTTACCCAGTTTGATGACGTCATGGCTATGGCAGTGTTGTGTCCGGTGCACTGGTAGTGGGGGAAGGCTCAACAGGGAACAATGGATACCTCCGACACCTGTACAGAGTGAATCTCACCTAGGCCCTCACTCTGACAATGTCTCCCTGTAAGTCTCTGGTGCCCGCTGCACGCAGCCGAATCAGCACTGGTGCTGAGAGTGAGCAGGTCTGTCACCACGAAAATCCGCTCACGGATGCAGCCCCTTTAAGGGGCTTCTGCTGCTGCCACAGCTTCCATCTCACTCAGCCACTCAAGACCTGGCAGGTTCTTGTCCTCACCCCATCCTACCTTCTGCCATTGCAAGGTGATTTCATAGACTTCCCTCTAGTTGTATGGCTTGTTCATCTAGATCCCAGGTGATTTTTCCCTTGCTGCTTGTTCCTTGTTTCTGTCACAACTTTGATTTGGTTGCCAGAGGGATGAACAGAGCCTTTATCATTTATGCCATTTTTTCCTCCACACTATCTTTTAATTAAACCAGTTTTATAGTTCATTCCCCCTTTATAACAGCCTATGACACTTCATAATCTTGCCTCCAATGGAGTTTGATCTGACTTTTAATGATTAAATATTCAGTAAGTGATTTAAAAATTTTCTTCCATCGGAATCATCATCCAGTGAAATTTCACGCTGTATGTGTCTTCCTCCACATCCTTTTCTACTAAAAAATCAAGACTTCCCTAAATATTTGCTATGACTCTCTGTGGATCAGAAAGGACTTTTAGTACAGGACCCATTTATGAGACTCATTGGGTGATTAAGTAGTGTAAGGATTATAATTCAACTTCCTTATGTGTTTAAACTATCTCTTATGAGAATCTATGCAGCACTTAAAACCAATACTTTTCTTTTATGGAAAGAAATATTTCAGGTACCAAACTAAATAAACTTTCAGTTTATAGTTTGTAAGAAGGAACCATTTCAGTTCTTTCTCTAATTACTGACTTTTTTAAAAAATCAGCTTAGAAGTCATTTTAATACTAAATTTAACCAGCTACCATTACGGTGAACTAAATGGTCTCTTAAATACTATTTCAGGTAACAATTTCATTTAAAGGTTATAACTCCTTACACCAATTTAAATTCTTTTTGCAACTGGGCTTCCAGTAGGCAACATAGTTTGAAGTTGTCAGAATCATCAGAAATAAATCAGTACTATGAATAATGAAACATTTCTATTTTTGTGACTAACTACAAATAAGGGTCTATTAGACTTGCTTTTGAGATCAAAGATCATGAATATTTTATTCATGGGAGGACAAAAAATTCACTCTTCCTTTGACATAGGTAGAACAACTTTGTATGTAATGCGTGTATAGTGATATTTGTATCCTTTGGATAAACAACATTCCATGAGAATCCAAGAAGGAACAGAAAAAGAAATAGTTTTCATCTATTTTTTGCTAAGGTATTGCACATAACTGTATGGACTCGATTGGCTACTGACTAGGGAAAAATGAATCTTAAAGTGTAGTTCATGTGCTTTCTTGGTTAAGAAATAAAAGTCCTTGATATACCAAAATACCTTATGATATACTCTTGATTTTTTTTCTTCCTTGCTATTCACTGGTTTTTATGGATTAGAAAGTCAAAGGAAATAAGCAAAGTGTTTCAGTTTATTTTTTTATTCTCCTGAAAAAGCAAATATATGTACATCTTTTGGGTGAAAGCAGGAGATATCAGTGACATTGGATTTTGCCTCTTTATTCCTTCTTTTCAAACTCAGTGTAATTTACTTTTTATCCTTCAGAATTATT
>NW_006442109.1:28868325-28870888 GCF_000325575.1 Pteropus alecto | reverse complement strand
CGTGGCACGTACCACATTTGTCATCTTCTTGGCACTTTCACTTTTATTTTAATCTTAATGATATATCTTTTCTTACTATCACTCTTAACATTTTCATTATTTTTGTACTTACCAGTCATGAGGGGGTGATTAATATTCTAAAACACCTTAAAACCAAGCATTTATACACTAAACTAAAGAACATAAAGATGTCCTAGCCTAAAATGATGATTAACACCATCCATTGGAGGGGGCAGAGCTGATGTAGAGGCGCTTGTGGACAATTTATGTTAATAAGTCTAACATATCATTTTAAATCTTGCTTTATTCTTTTCTCCATAAATTTCACCCCATTTGTGCCTGTGGTTGCACAAATAACTTCAGAGGTAGAAATTTAAACAGAACTACAATGTATTAATCATTCCCTAGTGTTTAGGATATGTGGACTCTGAGACTCATATCATAATAGGTCTTGTCAGCAGTAGGGCAGGAAAGGGGAAGATGTGTAGGATTGGAGGTGGAGGTGTAAAGACCAGTTAATAATGGAATATTGCATGTGTCCAGGAAAAAGTTGGAGATGACCTCGACAGAGGGAAAATGGAGAGAAGAGGATGGTACTTGGGGAATAGTTAGATGCAGGAGGTCTAGGAGCCCAGGGAAACTCCTGGTTTTGACTGTTGAGATGGAATGGATGACTGTGCCATGAACCAAAATAAAGAACCAAAGCGAAAAGTCAAATAGAGAGTGGGCAGGAGGGAGAAGGCAGTTATTATTGACATCGCAGTAGCATGGGGAATAAACAGAAGGGGCAGAAGTGGAGACAGCAAGTGTAGAAGTTTGAAAAGAAAGAACAAGGGGTGGGGGTGCAAGATTGAGGGAGGGGAGTGTAGAGACAAGAGAGATGTATAGGCTGAGGGGAACGAGCTGATCTAGAGGGACAGATTGACATACAGGAGAGAGGGACTGACTAATGGACCAAGATCTCAGAGGAGACTGTTAGGAATGGACAAGATAGCTGACCCTCCTCAGAGTCTGGGGGCAAAAAGAATGGTATAGATTCCAAGTAACTTTATAGGTGAAACAGTAGAAAGTATGGGCTTCACTCCTTCTTGCTTCATGTTCTCAGTGAAAGTAGACGTCAAGATCACTCTTAGATCTGTCTGTGTGCTCCATCAAAGCATTTCTTACAGGTGTTCAGTCCTGACTATCAGGAGCTCTCTCCCTGGTCTCTTCCCTTCAACCCCCTCCCATGATCGATTCATTATTTTTGCATTATACTCTAGCTGCCCAGCTGTTGCTCCCCAGTCAGAAAAAAAGTAGAAAAGGGAAAGACAGGAGGAGGAGTTGAATTTTGAGTGTTTTGGAGAAGTTATGAAGGGGAATGACAGAGAAAACCTACCAAAGACAAATAAGAAAATGAATGAGCATTCAGTGGTTTGGGGGCCCAACTGGAGACCAGGAATTTGTAGTGCTGCAAACCCTCCTGTTTTTCAGCTTTCTCCAGATGTACATGTGCATGGGAATGAAGAAATTATGGAATCAATGTGGAATTGAGCTAAATCACTGCCATAGAACCTTTGTGATGAAGGAAATGTTCCATATCAATGCTGTCCAGTATGGCTACCACTAGACATTTGTGGCTATTGAGTACTTAAAAACTGAATTTTAAATTTAATATAATTTAATTAATTTAAGTTTAGGTGGCCACATGTGGCTAGAGACTACCATACTGGACAGCACAGATCTAGAGTTAGAGGTCTGTAGAGTTCGTGTGGAGAAGACTTCTGTGGGCACTGTGGGAGGTGAACAACTCTCCCATTAGCACCTTCAACTCAATTCCTAGTAGAGACAGATGTTAGATGGTAAAGGGGCTGGTACACA
Source organism: Pteropus alecto (assembly GCF_000325575.1). NCBI lineage: Eukaryota > Metazoa > Chordata > Mammalia > Chiroptera > Pteropodidae > Pteropus > Pteropus alecto. Next base: position 28,869,028 of record NW_006442109.1, on the reverse strand, counting down.
GGAGAAAATGGAGAGGCAAGATTTTCCTGTGTTAATCTTAAAGTCGAAAAGAGAATCATTGTCTAAATTTATTTTTAAGGCGAGAACGTCAGTATTCTGTATGCAGTAGTGAAGATTCTCCTGGCTCTTGTGAAATCCTGTATTTCTCTGTGGGTAATCCTGACCAGCTCATGGTGCACAAAGGAAAATGTATTGGTGAGTAAGCTAGCTAAATTCTTCTAAATTATTCTAACAACAAAAGTTAATCATGAAAGAATGACGTAGAATAGACACTGTGTCATCTAGAACAGCACAGTACAAGGAAGACTATTAAGCTCCCATTCCTAATGACCAGGATGAGAAGTCACTCAGGTTTTCCCTTCTGTGAGATGAAAATGAGAACTTAGGCTCTTGGAAATATTTTTAGCAGAAAGATCATTTAAAATTTGTCATCATTATAATTAGTCGAGCTTTTGAAACCAAAATGATTGAATATTATGAATCAGTAGAATTTTGCATCATGTGTATCTATTACCAATAAAATACTTAAAACGAGTTCTAATGCTTCTGATATTTTAATGACCAAGTCCCATTTTCTTAATTTGATATCCTTCTGCTTAGCATTTTGCTGCTTAGCATGTTGTACCTGACTAGGAAAGCCACTTTATTTTTCTGTGTGTCTTATTTAGAAGTTTTGTCTACTGATGGATATTTGGAGTGTGGG
>NW_006442109.1:28836030-28868306 GCF_000325575.1 Pteropus alecto | reverse complement strand
AAATTTGAGTTATTTATATAAAAATCAAGGTTTTGATACCTACTCCTTTGCCCTAAACATATGTCATCTTTTATCAGTCATGTAGATAAGTCACTAATTGTAGAAATCACTTGCATATAATAAATTTGACCATTAAGTTTAACTTTCAATCCTGAATATTCTTATCAGAGCTAACAGCCAAATTACCTAAATCAGTTGGCTCTCTTTCAGTGTCTTTTTCCCTTCCTCTTTAAAGAGCTATGAATAAGCAGGCGAGCTGCCAGGGAGCAGGCAGCAAATGAAGGGAGAAGAGACCAAATATCCCAATAGTCTATGAACTGGACACCCAACCTGGGCTGCCTGAAAGCAGCCTGAATCATACAAGATTCTGCATATACACAGACTTGCCCTGTTCAGGCAAAGCGACCATTTGGGCAGGTTCAAGATTGGTAGAGATGATTAGCTTTGGTCTTGAGACTGTCCACGACTCAGAGGCATTTTATTTTTACTTTTTATTTTTTTAATTTTATTTTATTATTACTTTCAGGTATATAGTACATTGGTTATACATTTATATAGTTTATAAAACAATCCCCCTAATTGCTCTTTCTCTCCTCTGGCTCTCCACCTAGCCATTATATTAATGCTAACTGCATTCCCTATGCTGTGCTCCCCATCCTCATGACCAACTATCAATTACTAATTTGTACTTCTTTAACCCTTCACCCCATTCTCCCAGCCTCCCAATCCCTCTCCCCTCTGGCCGTCACCAGATTGTCCTCTATATTTGTGAATCTGTTTTTGATTAGTTTTTTTCTTTTTGTTCCTTAGATTCCTCATATAAGTGAACTCATGTGGTATTTATCTTTTTACGTCTGACTTATTTCACTCAGCATAATAACCTCTAGGTCTATCCATGTCGTTGCAAATGGTAGGATTTCATTTTTTTTTTTTTAATGGCTGAGTAATATTCCATTGTATATATGAACCATAATTTCTTTATCCAATCATCTGTTGTTGGGCATTTAGGTTGCTTCCGTATCTTGGCTATTCTAAACTGTGCTGCCATGAACATAGGGGTGCATAGATCTTTATGAATTATTGTTTTGGATAAATACCTGGAAGTGTAATTGCTGAGTCAAAAGGTATATCCACTTTTAATTTTTTGAGAAACTACCAGACTGTTTTCCATAGTGGCTGTACCAATTTGCAATCCTACCAACAGTATATGAGGGTGACTCAGGCATTTCAGACTCATGAATTGGCAACATAAAACTCACTACTTTTAATAATCTAGGAAGATCAGGAAGGGAAATTAATCTGACTTCTTATCACCTCAACTCAGTCTCATCGATACTCATTAGATTCAGTTTAGTTAAGACTCTCTTCAGGAGACACATTTGCAATCTGGAAATTTTTTATAAAACAACTATGTAAATTCTTTATTTTGTTTTCTCACAACGGATCTAGTTTTAAAATATGTCCTAATTTTCTATGAAATGTTTTTATAATAGATCAACTAATCAACATTTGTTTTTTCAGTTTAAAGCCATTAGAACTAGAGAGAATTTAGACCTTTCTTATGGATAAAGCACTATAGAGATTGTGTGTATAAACGATGATTGTTAGCACATTATAGAGTATTAGTCAGAGTTCTTTGGGTAACATGTTTTTTTTTTAGCCTCATTCCAGTATGTTCTTTTATCCCCATCATGAAAAAGTGACAGGAAGAGAATGGCAATCATAAAATTAAAATACAAAACAAAACAAAATGAAAAAACAGCAATTATGAAATACCTACCTAACCCTAATTGGGGGAAGAAATATTGCAAAACACTGCACTGCTTAATGCACAAATTTAACTAGGCTTTATGTAAATAACATCACACTTCATCTCATTAATATTTAATATCTTGTGTCTCCAATGTGTACTGCTTAGATCCCACATTCCACAGGTTCTTTCTTGGTTGACAAATTTTCAAATATCAGGGTTTTTCCTCAGGCTGAGAACATCAGGAGTTATTTATGCTTAGCATAACAGATCATTTTAATTAAATTTCTTAAATTGTCAGCATTGAAACTACTTCTCAGATAAAAAGTCTCGGTGAGCTAGTTCAGCCACATTTCTCCAACGTATATTTGCTAAGACAACTATGTCCTACATATACAGGTTATTTTACTTTTTATTTTTTAAATGAAAAAAATTATCCTCAGTTTTCTTTGAAGTTTTTTTTTTTTGTAATGAAGACAATGCAGCATCATGGAAAACTTATTTACATACTAAGAGAAAAAAATACTGTCTATCCATTGGGTGATTTTGTCCACATTTGATGATATATGGAGACATTTTTAATGGTTAATACTAGGGTAGGTAGGAGTGCTACTGGCATCTAGTGAGTAGAGGTCAGAAATGCTGCTAAACATCTTGCAGTGCATGAGACAGTCTCCTTCGACAAAGGATTTTCTGGTCCAAAATGTCAGTTGTGTCAAGGGTGAGAAACTCTGTTACATATACTGTGATTTGGTAAATTAGAAAAAAAAAAAAAAAGGGAAACTAGAAGGGAAATAAAATGGTGATACTGTGGGTGATATTTTTCTTCATTTCCAATATTTTGGTAATTTTCTATTGTAGTCTTTAATGAAAATATAGGTTTTTAGATACAGCACCAGGAAGATAGCCAATAACATCATAATTTTGTATGGTTGCAGATGGTTAATAGACTTAAGTGGTGACCATATCGTAAGGTACATAAATGTCAAATCACTATGCTGTACAGTTGAAACTAAAAAGAAAATGTAGATTTTTATAGGAAAATTTTTGGTGTTACAGAAATTTAACTCTCCAGGAACAAGTGAAAACCATATACCTATCACTAAATAAATGTGTCTCTTTCCAGCTTCATATTAAACTGATATTTCTTATTCCTTTCCTTGAAACTATTAGCCAGTTTGTATTTGCCAAGGATATTCATATTTTGTGTTTAGAAAACCAATGATGTTTTCAAATGTCCAAATTACTAAAATCTGTTTTTACTGTGCACACCAATCTACATTGATGGAATAATCTTGGTGGAATGTTCCTATTTCTGATTTCTTGTCCTGTTAGCTAGTATTGAGCTGTGTGAGGGTACACTGTTGCACCAGTAGGCACAGTTATCGGAGCTGAACTGTGAAAGTAACATTGTGAATACTGGTACCTGGAAGAAAACAGTGATTTGATATTAAGGTCTCATTGTTGATTCTTGTCCTTTTATACTAATTAATATTTTAGGGCTCAGAGTATATTGTTAAATATTAAAAATCAGTTACAAAAGAGCATGTATTCCATGAAGTATGTTTTTTGTAAGTAGCACATGGTATCCACTGTTGAAAGAATAATTGTATATCCCCTTTTTCATTCCCACAGAAAATGTACCAGTGAGATTTAATTACATTTTCTTTAATGTGCAGGCAGTGATGAACAGCTTGGAAAATTAGTTTACAATGCTTTGGAGACAGCCACTGGCAGTTTTGTCTTTTTGTATGAGTGGGTCCTTCAGTGGCAGAAAAAAATGGGTCCATTCCTTACCAGTCAAGAAAAAGAGAAGATTGATAAGTGCAAAAAGCAGGTAGGCATCCAAGATGACTAGTAAAGGTGATCCAGAATGGTATGAAATCTGTTTAACCAGAAGGGATGGTTGGGGACCAGCACCTTTTTTACCAGAGCTTCCTCAGCTCCTTGCTGTTGCTTTTTGAACTTTCATACCATGTTCCAAACTTTTGCAGCTGCTTTCTTAACCTCCTTTCTCAGCTTTATTATAGCATTAATAGTCATCTCTCCAAATAGTATTTTATAATTATGCTTTTTGCAATCATTTGAAATAATTGCTTCAAAACTGAATCCTAGGGAACAGCAGAATATTTTAGAGTTAATTTATAATCCTGAATTTAAGGAGAATATTTAATATTGCAGGTCGTAGTGTCGCATAATAGAAAAGTTACAAAATAGTAGGTAAAGCCTTGTTTTTAGAAATGTGTGTATATTTCCGATAAAGAAAAACTGTAAGTAAATGCACCAAAATCATAAAAGTTATCTTCAGGTGGTGACCACATGGATAATTTGTGAGGGTTTTTCTTTTGTATTAGTACTTGTTAAAATTTTGACAGTAAATCTTTATAATCAGAAAAAGTTATTTTAAAATTAACGTTTCTTTTTTCTAGTGGCCATTATTACAAAAGAAATTTTAAAAGCTGTTTACTAATTTTATAGTATTTGTACACTAGTAGGTTTGAGATCAAAGAAGTTGACAACTAATTTTTTTCCATCTTTATGAATTATTAGCTTGATCATATGGTTTAAGAGGAGATTCAGTTCAGGGCATTTCTCCTCTCCTTTAGAAGTGCATTTTCTGTTGAATATTTTCCTTTTGAAATGAAACTCCAGTTAATGCTGATCAACCCACTATTATCTTACTGTTTTGTTTTGTTGTTTTCTTATCAGATTCAAGGGGCAGAAACGGAATTCAACTCACTGGTAAAACTGAGCCATCCCAATATAGTACGCTACTTTGCAATGAATCTCAAAGAGCAAGACAGCTCCATCATGGTGCACATTTTAGTGGAGCACTTTAATGGGGTGTCCCTTGCTGCTCATCTGAGCCACTCAGGCCCCATCCCCATGCATCAGCTTCGTAGGTACACAGCTCAGCTCTTGTTGGGCCTTGATTATTTGCACAGCAATTCTGTGGTGCACAAAGTTCTGAGTGCATCAAATGTCTTGGTGGATGCAGAGGGCACTGTCAAGATTACAGATTACAGCATTTCTAAACGCCTAGCAGACATTTGCAAGGAGGATGTGTTTGAGCAAACCCGAGTTCGTTTTAGTGACAATGCCCTACCTTATAAAACGGGGAAAAAAGGGGATGTTTGGCATCTTGGCCTTCTGCTGCTCTCCCTCAGCCAAGGACAAGAATGTGGAGAGTACCCTGTGACCATCCCTAGTGACTTACCAGCTGACTTTCAAGATTTTCTAAAGAAGTGAGTATCATTGAGATTCATTCTAATTGTACTTTATTCCTATCCTTTTGCTTGTGCTTGAATGCTAAACATCTAAGTGATAATGAATAAGCTGAAAAGTGAGGAACAGGATTAGAGTTAATTCTTTGTTCTCTCAATTCTTTCCCAGCCACATATGTCTTGTTTTCTTGCTTATGTTTATCATTCCCTTAGTTCCCACATTCTCCTAAATTCACTTGGGCTTAATAATAGATTTTCAAACTACTTTTTAGAGATTGCCTGGTATACTCTAGGAAGTCAGTAGGGATGGTGACATGGAGAAATGCCCCAGGTATTCCAAGTGGAAGACCTTTCTGTCTGTCTTGGCCATTCGAGTCAAAGACAAGGCCTCCTCTTTAGGAAACGACTTTAGGAGTATAATTGTGCCCCTTGTTCTTAACCATTTTTCATTAGCAATGTCTCATTCAGCCAAGTTATAGAGTGCAAATGACTTCCTTGCTCTAGCCAGAGGATTTTTTATGCCTATTAATTATAGGTGCACATTTAATTACAGAGCCAAGTTTTACCCACTTTGAGAGAATCCTTACTGAGAGGTTTCCCTCGGCCCTGAAGTCTCCGTGCAGGTCCTTCAACTCAGCATTTTCTAGTTCAGCCCTGCCTCTTTTCAGTCCAAGCCAGACCTACATTCTCTGTTTCTCTGTTAAATAGAAAATAAGATCCCTTCAGTTTGGATTTTTCTAGATATGCCCCTGGTCCAACTTTCGAGCAGAAGTTGGCATGGACTGGTGTCTTCCCTTTCTAATAGTCTTGTTTTGTACCTTATTCCTTTTTCCAGCGATTTGGAGATTCATTTTATTTACTGCCTACATTTCTTTTCTTTTACCCTTCACATTTCTTTTCCTTATTCCCAACTATCCCAACTCCCATTTGACTTAATCTATATTGTTATTTCTTATCACTCATGGTCTTGCCCATTACAAAAGTGAAAGTACATGTACTTATCTTTTAATAAGGTAGTTTCTATGTACTATAAAATAGAAGTAGAAATGATATAGATACAGTTGTGGAAAGGGATCAACTTTGGTTCTTTGTGCTGTGTCCTCTCCTTAAAGAATATAAGCATTTTAAGATTTCTAAAGAAATCTCTTACGATTTCTCTTAAATGCACTAGGACTTTAAAAATATTTATTTAAATGCACCCTGACAGTGTGGTTGGCCAAAAATAAATATGATGATAGAACCACTGATAGAAAGACTCATTTCATTCTCCAAAATGGCAACTTTAGCTTTCTGCCTTTTCTCGCTGGTCAAGAATAATTTAGTAAAGGTTAACCATAGCATTATGTATTTATAAAAACAACACTGGGAAGTTTAAGTAGAACATATCTTTCACATTTAATAGCAAAATGACAGACTCAGCAGGCGAAACTTTCCTAGTTCACTTCTTAGAGAATAGTGCTATTCTCTGTCAGTTTTGAACCTGAGCTCATCACTATTTCTTATTCTGAATGTTAACATGGTTGTCCTTAGAATATTCCTCTCTCTTGCTACAGGGCTTTGATAGACTGCTTGGTTACAAAGTAGTTGCACAGAATTGCTTTACCACTTTCTATTTCTGTTAACAGAATTTTTAAAAATTATTCACAGACAACAAAGGTATAGCAACATTTCATTTTAGCTGTATTTTTGCTTATTGGTGAACATCCTTTGGAAAAAAGGTTTTGTTTAAAATCAGTTTCTGTGATAGGAAAGAGCCCAGACTCTAGAGCCAGAAAGATAGGTTCACATCTCTCCTCTACGCCTTACTAGCTGAGTGACTTAAACTGCCTACCCTTAGTTTCCTTCCTATAAAATGGAGATAATAGCACCGCCTACTTCAGGAGGTGATTGTGAGTGTTAAATGAGCCACACTTGTGCTTCCAGCAGTGCCTAGGACTTGGTGCTAAGTTAGGGTTTGTTATCTCCATCCTCAGTTGTGGGAAGTATGGACCTAATATGTGACTCTCCAGGCATTTCATCCCTTTTGATTCAGAGCTAGCATTTGCCTCTACCATTTATGATTACTATGACGCCAAGATTATTGGCTCAGAGAATTTCATCTTTTTAACTGAGATCTTGATAGCTATAAAATCTCTTAAAGATACAGTTCATTCTAGGTAGGCTTTATGATTTTTTTGATCTAGATTTATTGTGATGTCAATCACATTACTGTCACAGTTGAGGTAGAGTTGATAATGTTCTTCAGAAACCCAGCATGGCATATATAGGAATGTTTATTGCAGCATTTTTTGGTACAGTTGGAAAATTGGAAATAAACTAAATGTCTAACAGTAGAAGAATGTGTAAATAAATTCTGGTAAATTCAAAAAGATATTTAAGTACCTTCTTAGATCTCTAAGACACACTGTGTGATATCGTGATTTATATAATAAGGATATATTTGGTCTTGGTCCCTATTTCCGGCACAGAGCTCCTAGAATGTCCTGTTAGAGCAGCAAAGGTGTCTCTCGTTATGTTAATGAGATGACTTTTGGAAACAGGTGAGGGTTGGAGCTGGTTGCCAGGGAAACCAACCACATGATAGAGGGTTGGAACTTTTTGTTTCACTCCCCCGATCTCTGGGGACAGGAGAGGGGCTGGAGATTGAATCCATCACCAATAGACAATGATTTAATTAATCATGCCTGTGTAATGAAGCCTTCGTAAAAACCCAGAAAGGACAGGGTTTGAAGAGATTGCAGGTTGGTAAACAAATGGAGATGCTGGGAGGTTGGCATGCCCAGAGAGGAGGACAGGGAAGCTCTGCTACCTCATACATCTTGCCCTGTGCATCTCTTCCATCTGGCTATTCCTAAGTTATATCTTTTTATAATAAACCAGTAATCTAATAAGTAAACTATTTCTCTGAGTACAGTGAGCCTCTCTAGCAAATTAATTAAACCCAGAGAGGAGGTCATTGGAACCTCTGATCTATAGCCAGAAGGTCAGAAGCTCAGGTAACAACCAGGACTTGTGATTGGAGTGTCTGAAGGGGAGAGGGGCTGGTCTTGTAAGACTGAAACAAACTGTGGGATCTGATGCTTTCTCCATGTAAACAGTGTTAGAATTGAGTTGAATTTGACACCTACCTGGTGTTGGGGAATTGCTTGTTGGTATGAGACACCCCCCACCCCCGCACCTTCCTGCAATTGGGTGCAGAATTTTTTATATGGTGAAATTTAAAAAACAAGTTGTAGAATAATATGTACAGGATAATGTCATTTTTTAAAAAAATCAATATTCACAAAACTAAATATCTTTTCTTTGGGTGCTTGTCAAAGACTGTCATTATCAGTAATGTGTTAATAGTATTTGCAAGGAGAAAAGGTATTCATGTTTAGCTGACATAATTAAAAATTAATTTTAAATTAGCGGGAAATATAAAATCTTATACAGATACTTTTATTATCATTTCTTGCCTTTTCAAGTTATAAAATTAGGAGTGCTTCATTTTTTAGTGCTGATATGAAAAAATAAAATTAAAATTTTATGTTAGTTGCTGTCACCACTTTATAGGCATAGATTTTAAGTCTAGAATTCAGAATGATGGTAGACTCTTTTAAATACATTGTTTATAATCAGGGTCAAGTGCTACCAAGTGGTGCTACTTAGGTCGTTTGTTACAAAAGTCAAACAGCTTAGATTAATTAAAACTGGTTCTCAGACTTTATCTTGGATTGAAACCACCTGGAGAGCTTGTTAAAGCACAGATTATTGCCCAGACCCCCAGAGCTGCTGATTTACTAAGACCAAGATGGAGAAGAATTTGTATTTCTAACAAATTCCCAGGCAATACTGGTGCTGCTGGTCAGGGACCCTACTTTTGAGAACCACTGGGTTAGAGGTATGGCTTGTTTTCATTCATTTAAAAAAATGAAAATAAACAGTTAATAGACTCAAGGAATGAGAATTAAAAGAAAGTCTGTGATAAAATATGGGACTTTTATTTTAAAAAGTAGTTCTTAATTGTTACCAACTTCATACTATGATGAGCAGGCTTTACCTAAAGTTTATCACATTGGGCCCCAACTTAGCATCAGCTATCTGAAAGTTTTATTACTGGCCCAGGAAAGGCTTAGTTTAGTGTTAAACTTGGCAAGTAATTAAACTTAATGGAAGTGAAAATTCATAGCAGATTTATGCTACCTTAGATGGTTTAAAAATTATTCCATGAGGGTAAGTCTTTCTACTTCTGGAGACTACATTAGTGCCCTTTTATCTGAGGGTGATACATTCCAAGACCCCCAATGGGTGCCTGAAACCGCATGTAGTACCGAACCCTACATATACTATGTTTTTTTCTATACATACATACCTATGATAGTTCAATGTATAAATTAGGCACAGTAAGAGATTAACAATAAGTAATAATAAAATATAACAGTATACTGTAATAAAAGTTATGTGTATGTAGTCTCAAAATATTTTATTGTATTATACTCTCCCTCTTTATGATTCTGTGAGATAATACAGTGTCTACATGATGAGATGAGGTGAATGACGGAGGCATTGTTACTTAGCATTAAGCTACTATTGACCTTGAGGGCCATTATTAAGTAAAATAAGAGTTACTTGAAGATAAGCACTGTGATACTGTGACAATGGGTCTGATAACCTAGACATCTACTAAGTGACTAACAGGAAAGTAGTGTGTGTATACACTGAACAAAGGTTTGATTTGCAGAGTGGAGTCATGGGAGATTTCATCATGCTGCTCAGGACAGTGTGCAATTTAAAACTTAAGATTTGTTTATTTCTGGAATTTTTCATTTAATATTTTTGGACCATGGTCGACCGTGGATAACAAACCATAGAAAGTGAAACCATAGATAAGGGGGGACTACTGTATACTTTTTAAAAAATTTCTCCATTTGTACCCAACCTGCTACTCAGCATGTAAATCCTACAGGAATGTTTATTAATTTAAATTCGGTTATGAGTGCATTTTGGTCCATAAGTAACATGAATTCTCTATTGTTATCTTTAAAAAAATCAACCCATAGTTAAATGCCTCAGATTAACTGGCTTAGTGTTTATTTGTGTGTTGCTGAGATTCTTTCTTCCTTCTCACCGAGGTGTGTTTGCCTGGATGACAAAGAAAGATGGAGTCCTCAGCAGCTATTGAAACACAGCTTTATAAATCCTCAGCCAAAAATGCCATTTCTAGAACAAAGTCCTGAAGGTGAGTCTTTTACCATTATTTTTTGATACCCTGCTCAACATAAATTATTTATAAAGTGTACATAAACCTAAAACTGGAAGGGGCTGTATGGATCACTTCTCTATTTTATGCTGAGCTATCTATAGTGTTGTTTAGTAACCCTTCTTCTCATGTAACTGGATTTCCCTGCTGCTCCTCAAGTAGCAGGTTAAGGGACCTCACCAGAATTTGAAATGGATCAGGAGACCTGGATTTGGCTTCTGGCTCTATCATTCAGTCATTTCCTTACCCTCTGTGTAAGTTACCTCCATCTGTAAACTTGGGCTAATTGTATTTCCACCTAATTTAAGGAGGATAAGATGAGGAAAGTACTAAAGGGTCTGCCAGGTAAGAGGCACTTTTTCAAACTACCAGTTAGGACCTCTTCCAGACCTTGAATTGTTGTTGGATATTGTAGCTCTTCCTATATTTCTGATGCCTCTTTTATCTCTTGCCTTTTGTTTTATCTCAGATTCTGGAGGACAAGATTACGTTGAGACCGTTATTCCTAGGAACCAGCTACCCAGTGCTGCATTCTTCAGTGAGACACAGAGACAGTTTTCCCGATATTTCATTGAGTTTGAAGAATTACAGCTTCTTGGCAAAGGAGCTTTTGGAGCTGTCATCAAGGTGCGATACATAGTTGTCCCCAGTCCCTTTTAGAGCTGTTACTGTGTTCCATTTCTGTAGATGTACGGACTTCTATTTTGAGAGTGGGAAAGGAAGTGAATTTGACCATTTGAAACTATGATCATCTTCACTGTTATGAAGTTAAAGACTTTAAAGTTACACTGGGCACATTAAGAACACATCATTCCTTTTCCCTGGCTTGATGCAGTGCATTAATGTGAAAACCACATGATCATAATAGCCCTTCAAGTGGAGTCAATACTTTCCTTTGGTGCAGAAAGAAAATTCTCTTTTTCTTTCATTTGCTTTCAGAGTTGCTGTAGCTAAAAGGGTTTCAAGGTTAGAACTAAGATGGAATTCCAACTGAGCGATGGCCCCAGATGGTCTTGATGGCTTTTATTTTTCAGTTCTTATTGAGATGGAAAATTAGTGATACATTATTAAGGTGTGCTGCTTTTGGGTCTTCCGTTCTTCATTTTGGTCTATTTGTGTGACTTTTATTATTATTTGCCCCCTTTAGAAAGAGGTTTCAGCTGTTTTTATATAATTTAAGTATTTTGTTTGAATTTAGGAGACCCAGATGAATATTATTAAATCCATATAAGATATATGGCATCTTGGACGTGGTTCCATAGTGTAGCAGTTAGCACATCTGCTTTACACGCAGAAGGCCCTGGGTTTGTGCCCCAGTGGAGCCACAGTCCATGGTCTACGGCCATGCCACCCTGAACAAGCCTGATGTCTGTTATTGGAAGCTAAGCAGGATCAGGCCTGGTTAGTACTTGGATGGGAGACCATCTAGGAAGACCAGGTGCTGTAGGCATAAATAATAATAAATAATTTTAAAAAAAGATATATAGCATCTTGCACATAAGAAAGTAGTCCACCATCAATAGGGCATATGTCTGTTTAGGATTCTGAGAGTATTATGAGGAAGTGTTACTGTGGAAGGCCTTTTACACCAAAAAAAAAAAAAAAAATTGAATTAGTTTTCAGGCAGAAAGGCTATCTTCAGCAAATTTTTACAAAAGGATGTTATATGGGAAATATTTCAACTTTCTTCTTGAAAGTATACACATTACAGTTAGGTGATTAAATAGATTTTATGTGGACAGATAGCCTGATCAGATCATCAACAGTTACCTTTAAGAGGAGCGAATGATTAAAGCATGTATTATCCCTTTAGCTCAAACTATAATTGGGATCAAGTCCTTTAACTTCTTTATATTTTAGATTCTTGAATGCAAAACATTATCAAAGTTCATTTCTTCATAAGTACTTAAAAATTATTAATAAGCTCATAAAATAAAATTAAAAAAATCTCAGTAATTTAAGCCCCCAAATTTTTCCTGTTGTTGATCCCTATGAGAACCCTAAAGCCCTCATACCCCCTACCTCTGTTTCCAGGTTAGGTTAGAGCATTCTGCTCAATGGTCTGGCATTTTGTTAGGAGCTGGACCCATTACTGTTTATGCACCTTTCCATTTGAATAAATGAATTCCTAGGAATCTCCTGTGTAGCAAGTTCCACCCACCAATAACTCATAGCATATATGATGTGTACTGAGACATGAGGTTGAAAGACAGTGTCAAGACTTTCCACTGTCCTCCACTCTACTAATGTGGCAGGAAAAGAACTATCATTTTTTTTGGAGCACATTCCATATTTTAGGTCATGTGCCAGGTGGCTTATAGGCCATGTCTTTCAATCTCATGACATTCTTATGAAATAGGTATTATCCTCATTTTGCATATAAGGGAACTAAGGCTCAGAGAAGTTATGTAATTTGCCTGAGGTTACATATATCCACTAAGAGATGAAAGCAGCATTCAGACCCACATCTGTTTTACTTGAAAGTTTGTTCTAGCTATTTCCACATACATAAAGGTCACCTGAAACTCAATTTTATAGTATTCCTTTCTCATTTCTAGAAGTTTTTTAGTAGTCTAATTGAAACCTATGAACCAAACACAGAAATGATGTCCTCTTGTCTTTTGTAATCAGCTGGTTTCTCTCTGCCCATGACTAGATTGTTGCTTTTCATCTCCTCACTTTACCTGCATGGTGGGGTTGGAATGTTCTGGTGAATGAAATTTTATAAAAATTAACTTCAGTCAACCCAGTTGCATAGTGAAACTGCCCAGCATAAGAATGCATAGAGACTCGCCTTTGAAACGTTTTAGCTCTTAATGATACTGTCGTAGTTTCAGTACACGTCATCAGTGGTAAATCTGTGTTTGTAACAAAATCAGTGAGCAGTAATGGGTATAATACCAATTGCTGTTACCGAGCACCTTTCTCTGGGTGGCCTTGATACAAGTGCTTTACCCTCCTCATCTCATTTAATCTTTACAAGTTAAGAAAAGTGCTATAGATGAGAAAATTGAGTCTCAAGGAAATTTAATTAGTCCAAGTTAACACAGCTTTATAAGTTGAGAATTAAAATTTTCATTTAGGTCTTAAAATGTTTGGAGTTTAGTTTGTGTTTAGTGACTAAAGGTTAAAAAAAACTAAAATCATCTTAAACTGTATAATTATTTTTAAGACAAGGTTAAGAAAACAAGGTTTACTTAGAAATTTAAATAGCAGATTCGATACTGGAAAATCGGATATAATTGTTAACAAAATTAATAATTAAAATGGAGATAATTTTCCCCAGGGTTTCTGAGCATCTAGTTTGGGGTGAGATGTTTTCTAAGTTTTTGGCAGTCAACTTTCTTCAGTTTAAGAGTCCCAGACATGTGGATCTCAGCTGTAGTTGTTGGCTTTCACTCAGAACTCAGGTTCCCCTTGGGAGGGGATGGGTAATCCTGCAGATGACAGTCTGTGCTAAGTTCTGAGCAGCCTCTACCGGGTCCCTTCCCCTTCTGCACTGCAGGTGCAGAACAAGCTGGATGGCTGTTGCTACGCGGTGAAGCGTATTCCCATCAACCCGGCCAGCAGGCACTTCCGCCGGATCAAGGGCGAGGTGACTCTGCTGTCGCGCTTGCACCATGAGAACATCGTGCGCTACTACAACGCTTGGATTGAGAGGCACGAGCGGCCGGCTGCAGACATGGGGGCCCAGGCCCAGGATGGGCCAGCCTTGATGGACGAAAGAGATGTGAACGGTCCCGATAGCGTGGAAGCCGCCGCACCGCCGCCCATCCTCACCAGCTCGGTGGAGTGGAGCACGTCCGGCGAGCGCTCTGCCAGCTCCCGCTTCCCGCCCACCAGCCCCGGCTCGAGCAGCGATGAGGACGATGATGAGGATGAGCACAACGGTGTCTTTTCGCAGTCCTTCCTGTAAGAGCACAAGCACTCACAGCCTGCTGCCTGTGGGGCCCGGCTGCTTGGGACAAGCCCCTAATCTAATCCCCCACGCCCACCTCAGGAAAGAGGAGTTGATTAGAAATCCGGCCCTGTTTACTATGTTTAAAAAAAAAAAGGAAAGAAAATATGAAACCTAATTTTACAGCGTAACGAAATGCAATCCAAAGGGGATTTTTCCCCGCTGTCTTCAAAAGAACTCTAAAATTTAAACCCTGGAGAAAAGAAAAATATAAATTTTTTTTCCAATACCACATCTTAATACATTTAATAGAATTTTTCAAAGGCCATATTTTAGATAAGGGCTTCCGACTCTGTGGAACATTGAAGAACAAATTTGGAGTCTTGATATAGTGCCAACTGCAGTTCAGAAAAGGTTACCAAACCAATAATTATGATTTTAAACTATAGTTTTGCATCTCAGAATCCACCCCAGTCATTTAATTTCATGATATTATTTCATTGTATCCAGTTAGATAACAGTTTATCATAACTCTTACCTATTAAATTTTTTCAGGAAAATTATTCAGGCCAATTTTTATTTAAATCAAGAGTTCTGTGTTTCACATATTAGGAAAATACAAATAAGCACAGTATTATAGACAGCTTTATGCCTACATGGTCATAGTATAGTGTCTTTAGCCTCTTTGCTTTCTAGTCATTAACAAGTATTGATTTTCAAAATTATAACAGGGGTTTTGGTTTCCTTAGTATTTCTGTTTCTCTTTTTAAGACCTGCTTCAGATTCTGAAAGTGATATCATCTTTGACAATGAAGATGAGAACAGTAAAAGCCAGAATCAGGTAGATATATAAATAGAAATACCATTTTATTCATCATGGGGTGGGTATGTAAGAAAACTAACATTTGATACTATAAACCTCAGAATAGTAAAGCCTTATTCTGATGTGCAAATATAGACCTTCGATTTAAAAACATAATTATTTAAAATATATTCTACTCATATATTTGTTTATAGGCATTAATTTATCTACATAACAAATATGCCTGCTTTTCGAAAGTCGATACCCTGTATTTTTTAAAAATAAAAATTGTTTCCTAGAGCAGCGGGTCCCCAACCTTTTTGGCACCATGGACTGATGCTCCTAAGTGAATCTAGTGCATGCTTATCTGAGGTGGAGCTGAGGCAGTGATGCTAACGCTTGAGAGCGGCTGCAAATACAGATGAAATTTTGCTCACTGGCCCACTGCTCACCTCCTGCTATTCCTAACATGGAACCTCCTGATGTTCCATGGACCTGTAGCCTGGGGGTTGGGGACCCCTGTCCTAGAGGATTTGGGGAAACTTTATATGGTTGGGATGAGGATTGAATGCAAATTAATTGAATAACTAAACAGCCTAATTTTGGAGTTAAGTAGGTCTCTCACATCAGTTAATCTTGATTCCTTATTTTCATAATCCATCCCTAGAATAGTGTTTTAACACTGTGAGCCATGATCCTATAACAGATTATGAAATCTATTTTGAAGGTTACAACCAACTATTTTATTCTTACTGCTATAGAGAGAAATAAAGAATACCAAAATGTGTCTTACTTGTAAAGATAAACTCTGTAGAACTTATCTCTCATGAGTATGTGTACTGGGTGTGATGTAAAATATATTTCTTCATGTGGGTCATGGTCAGAAAAGTTTGAAAAACACTGCTCCAGTCCTTGAGCCCCACTCACTTCTGTATTTTTCTCTGCCCTGGCCAGCAAAGCCCCTCAATGCTGGTACACAGAGTCCAGGGTGAAGCTTTGTAACTACTAGGACTGTCAGTTGTTGCTTCAGAGGAGCATTCTGTACCTGAGAGTTGAATGCAATGACTTTTATACCAGAAATAAAAATATAATCACTAGCAGTTATAAGGGGCATTCATAGTAAAGTCTACATATAGATTCTGTGAGATAAGCAGTTAAATTGATTTGGAGGGAGTTTGAATGCATTAATAAGTTATTCTCTTTTTATTAAAATCATCCTCAAAATCATCCTCTCAATCTAAATTTATAAATTATAAATTTAACCAGAATACTAGAATAAATAGTATAAAGTACTAGTAAAGCAAATGGTCTTTGATTTTAGCATTAGTTACGCATTTAATTATTGTGGGGTCACCAAATTTATAATTCTGATTTTGCTCTGTCAAGGGCACCATCCCACAGGCATTCTAATTGATTAGAAGATTAACAGTCTTCTACAGATAATCCTCAGAGTATATAAATGATTCAAGAGTAGAATCTGATTTTTTTCTAAAGCAGGAGTTTTTGTTTTTCTTTGATAAAGGAAGAATGCTGAAAGATGCTTCCACACAAACACACACAAAAACTGTGTATCGGAAATGAGCAAATGCTTCCTAATGCTTGTTCCATACTTGCGGGGAGTGGTATTTAAATATATCTGTTAGAAGAAAAAAAATTTAAGAGACCTGAGTTAACATGTAGGGAACAAACATACTAACCATGTGTAAAAATAGTTGAGAGGATCAGTGGCTGTAAGTGGCCGCCGCGTGCTTGTTCTCCAGGAATGTAACCCAGAGGGCAGCATGTTCTTTGGTCATACGATCACATTTAAATTGTTTTAACTAAAGATTTCTAATCTGTTTCCAAAGGAAGGCACCCTGGTAAAACTGGAGCCTTATAATATTAGCCTGTATACATTCTGACCTTCTTATCCACAGAAAGATGTTAATGGTAAGAAAGAGCTGACTTGACATGGAGTCTTTCTATGGATTGCACACCTTTGATACCTGCCTGTTTTCCCCATCGTTTTATACAGTGAGAGACCTGGAAATTACACAGCAGATTCTGGTAGTAGCAAATTGCCTTTGGAATACTGTATGCAGCTAAAGGACAGTGGTTGTGTTCTGCTCACTGACCTCTCTGAGGCAACAGGATGGCCATGCATTTAGTGGGGGCAGGCAGGCACAAATGACTTGATGATGGCGATGGCCCCATTTTGAGTTCTTGTGTACTCCTCTTGGGTTAGGATGAAGACTGCAATGGAAAGAACAGTTGCCATGAAAGTGAGCCATCAGCAACCACTGAGGCTGTCCACTACCTTTATATTCAGGTGAGGCCTTGGCATGCAGCTTGGTGACATAGCAACTCCCAGTAGTTGCTGGTGGATATGTTTCAGAAGAAACTAGAGCAAGGAGCAAGACACTGGGCAGGAGAGGACTCACTGGCACTACCAAAGATTAATTGGCAAGAGTGGATTGCAGCATGGAGGCCCTTTCCCCCAGCCTTGCACTCACGCTTTCCTGTACCATAGCAGGAGATGGCATAGGGCCATGCTTACGGGCTCCATACTCGGGCTGTGTTAAGCTCACATCCTGGATCTACCAGTCAGAGCTGTGTGAGCTCAGTCAAGGTTCTTTAGCATTCTGTGTTTGAGGCTCTCCATCCATAAATTAAATAATAGTAGCTCTCTCTATGACTTGTGAAAAATAAATGAAATAACATTTGTGAAGTAATTAGTTCCATAAATACTAGACTGTGCATGTACGGAAACTCCACTTTGTCTAACAAGCTGAATCTGGACAAGTAAAGTATGATGCACACACATCCTTGTGTGTGCAGAAGAAACACCAACATGGCTTTAGGCAGAATGGCTTGTTCCAGAACCTCTGGAGGACAAGAGCCACAGGCAAACCAGTTCCAATAAGGCATTACTAAAGGGAAGCTCAAATTTTTTTAATAACCTTGAATTTTTTTTTCAATTAAAAAAAAAGCAAGCCTTTCTCATAACTATTTGAAATAGTACATGTTTTAAAATGAAAGATTACATTAATTGCAATTGTCCTCTTTAATTGCAACTCTGTATAACCAAATCCTGCCTGGTTTGTTCTTGTCCATAGATGGAGTACTGTGAAAAGAGCACTTTACGTGACACCATTGACCAGGGACTGTATCAAGACACCATCAGACTCTGGAGGCTTTTTCGAGAGATTTTGGATGGATTGGCTTATATCCATGAGAAAGTAAACTTTACAACATTTCATATCTGAAAATTTATGTATACATAAAATTTAGGACTAAATAAAAAAGTCGAATAATATAAAATTGGAGAAAAACAGAAATAGAGGGGAAACTCTGAGTATATTGACATAATCTATAGGGAATAAATTATTCAAAAGATAAATTAGTACAGAGTACCAAAGTTCAAAGAAAACATTGAAGGTTAGAACTGAGATCAGCTAACTATGGCCCACTGGTCAAATCCAACCCACCACCTGCTTTTATACAGCATGTGAGCGAAGAGTGGCTTTTACATTTTTAAATGATTATTTTTAAAAATCAAAAGAATAATATTTCATGACATGAACATTCTGTTAACTTCAGATCTCAGTGTTCATAAATAAAGTGTTATTGGAAAAGGACCACGCTTGCTGGTGTGTGTATTGCCTATGGCAGTTTTGTGCTACAGTTGTAGAGTTAAGTTGTGACAGAGACTATATGGCCCATAAAGCCAAAAATATTTACTTTCTGGCTCATTACGGAAAAAGTTTGCAAACATCTGGGTTAGGAGGAAATATATGAACATGTATGGAATGCGAAGATGTTTCCTTGAGTGGTTTAGAATAAAGTGAGAGTATAATTAATACATTCCACATTGTTTGATTCTGACTTAGTACCACCCTTCCTAGGAACATGGAGAAACCAGAAAGTGATCTAGCAAGGACAGAGATGGGACTCTTAGAGTAACATAGTTTGCCACATATATAAAGTATCATTTTAAAGCTAGAAATTGCCATTATAATGTAAATGCTAATGGCTTAGCTTTAGGATGAAATACTGCTTACTTTTTTAAAACTGGAATTATCTAATATATTAGCCAACATAAATGTTTTTTCCTTTGCCTCAATTTTCTTTAACTTTAAAATGTTTATACTGTACCATATTTTTACTAAAAAGCCAGGACTATAATTTACACGTGTCTAGTTTATCAGTGATTTGGTGGAAGCAGAATTTGCAAGGTTGGAAATATAAATGAGTTGTAATGAGGGCCATTAGAACCCTGTCACTGTGATATCATCTTGGGGTCCTAGAACTGTGTCCTATATGCTCTTCTTTTGATCTAATTTTCTCAGTGTCTGCTAATCATTTGCTGGGTATCTAACACTGTGCCACACCTAGAAATAACAGAGGGATTAAGTATGGGACAAACCCCATATTTGAGAGGGACTTCCTTTTTTGTTTGTTTGTTTGTTTTAAGAGAGAGCCAAAATTTCATGTAAAGGTAAAAGAGTTGACACAATGTGTTTTATTACATATAATCGTCTCCTATATTATAATACCTGGAACAATAAGCATCATGAGGATGCCGTTAGGAGGGGGAAAAAGCGTATTTATGTAATAAATGGGCATTGAGCACCTTCCGTGGGTGCTGGGGATGCAAAGTCAAAGTGTTAGAATTACTGTGATAGGCTTCGTGAACAAGTTGGCACTTGTAAATGTTGGTACAATTCAAATGAGGAGAGAAAAGCAAGAATTTCCTAAGCAAGGGAAGTAGTGTAAAGAAAGGAATAGAAGGAATGAAAATTGTGTCTCCCTGACCAGAGTAGAGTTTTGTGATGCAGCAGAGAGAGAGAAAATTGGGAACCTGGTAGAGGGGGGCCTTGTAGATAGACTGGGAGATTGCAGCAAGGTCATTGGCAGGATAGGTGGGAGACATTGCAGAGGTAAGACAGCCTGGAACAGCATGGTCTGTGGGAGAAGGCTCATCTAATTTTGTCACTAGGTTGGCCTTTCAAATTAGGAAACAGATATAACTATACACTATGCTTTGGGAAACACTTTGTTTCTTTGCTCTCTTCTGTCAGGGAATGATTCACCGGGATTTGAAGCCTGTCAACATTTTTTTGGATTCTGATGACCATGTGAAAATAGGTGATTTTGGTTTGGCCACAGACCATCTAGCCTTTGCTGTGAGTATTTTTTAAATAGGCTGTGCGTGAAAATGGACCCATATTCCTTGATAATCACGAAAGTGTTACATGACAGGATAGATGATAAGTTCACTGAACTCTGCTGCGTAATCCTCAGGAAATGATACAGATCTGAAGAGTGAGCTGGAAATGACCTTTTAGGCTTTGACATTGTGAGTACATTTTAGTGAGTACATTCCACTTGAGGGACATAAAATTACTGGTTTGTGAATGATACTTAGGTCAAAGGTATATAATGCTTTATGAAATAATTTGGTATTTTGGTCTACCATGCTATGCGCTGGGCTAGATGCTTTACACTCGAGGGGTTTTTAGTTAAAGGAAATAAGGCTTAAAAAACATAAAACACCAGTCCTAGATAACATGTAATCCAGAAGGTGTTGGTTCTTCACAAAATTATACGGTAGTTGTTTAACATACAAAGCTAAAATAATATAAAGTGAGAGAAATAGTGACATAAGAGTAAAAGACAGGAGAAAGTTTACGTATGGTTATGAGGATCAAGAAAAGCTCTAAAAAGGGAACAGTATTTCAAATGTGCCCTGAAGGGTGGGTGGGAGTTGAGCAGGCTGAGATTGAGGACAGGACATGGTGACACCATGGTATGGGATTCCAGAGAGCAAGAACAGCATAAGCAAGGCCCTGGGGTAAGTAGACATGATGGTTTGAAGGCCAGCATGTTGTCTGGTTGATTGAAACTATGAGGTGTAGGGGAGCAGTGAGAGAGGATGCTGGAAGGTTGAGTCTTGTAGGTGGCAGGCCTTGGAATGCCAGAGGAAGAGTTTCACTTGACATCGTAAACCAGAATTATTAGGCACCAAAATCTCCAGTAAATGCAGTTAATTCTGAGGGTGGTCAGAAAAAGGAAATAGGATCTGGATTAACGGCAGTTTATTTGGCTAAATGGTAATTAAAGGCTAAATTAGAAGGAGAGGTTAGAAGGAGCAGAGAGGGAGGAAATGGAAGCGGGAGTAAAGACATGGTCTTGACCAGAACAATTTTGAAGAGTACTAAGACCAAGGAAGGGCTAAGTGATGGGGATCTTGATCCCCAAACTAAAGGATTTAACTTGCTTTTTGGAAAGTTGTAGTATAGCGAGGTAGGTAACAGCACAGACTCTGGAGGCCTACCGACCTGGGCTAGAATCCTATCTCGGCCACTTCTTTGAAACGTGACCGTGGGCAAGTCAGTTAACCTTTCAGTACCCCATGTGTAAAGTGTACCTAATACTAGTACCTACTTCAGAGAGTTGTCAGCAAGATAAAATAAGAATACAGGTAAAGGACCTCAGTGTTAAAGAATGTTAAAGCTGCTAGTATTGGTGTTGATGCTTGTAAAAGCAACCTATGGAGAAAATAGTGATTTAGGTTAATACATGAGACAGCACTATATAGTAGTCGCAGGTATGGTGGAGGAAGATGAGGCTACCTAAGGTGTTAGCAGTGATGGTGGAATAGATTTGGTGACCAGCCTCTAGGAAAGAAGAGTAAAAATTGACCCAGATAAATGGGAAAGTTAGGAAGTGGGGCAGTCGTTATTGTTAAAATACTCTTACTCTTCCTAGTAAATAGATTCTGTTTTGGCATTTGCTTTTATAAGTTTCCAGGGGGTTCTGCCATGAAGAAAGAGTTCTATAGTGAATTGCCCTTCTTCTTGATCTCACTGGGTTTCTGGTAAGCCCTTCCTTAGTAGACTAAACAACAACAAAAAATTTAAGCTGGAAAAAAAGCATTATTACAACTATTCTGGTTTCTGTATTTAGAAACTTGGTCTTCATTTAGAAATGGATTAGGCATTCTTATGGAATAATACAACATTTTAATGTGATATTTGGCTTACTTGTATTTTAAGGCTGATGGAAAACAAGATGATACATCTGGAGATCACTTGATTAAATCAGACCCTTCAGGTAAATCTAGTATATTTAGTTCATGTATTAAAAAGCAGGTGACAAATTTTTTTCTCTTATTTATTTTTACATATAAAAAGTTGTATATATGTAATGTATATGACCTGAGGCCTTTGGAGATATATATACACCCGTGAAACCATCACTGTAATCTGTCATAAACATATTACCTCCAAAAAGTTTTCTCCTGCCCTTTTATTTATTTACTGTTATTATTATTTACTTATTTTGTGATAACACATTTAACATAAGATCTACCCTCTTAGGAAAATTTTAAGTATACAATACAGTATAAATTTCTTAATCTGAAACCTGTTTTTCATTCATAAAGATTTTATTATAAAGCAAGTTATAATTATTCATGAAATCAACAAAATTTTGGAAATCCCTTTTTTCTTTTCACTATTAATTATTCTTTAGAACTCTTAAGAAATTAGAGCTTCCGTTAGAGTAATTGGCTCCCTTGGATAGATAGTTACACTTTGTCTGACCCCACAAGGTAATGTGAGGTTACCTCATGACCTGGGCCATCTCACTTCTTCACTTCTATCTGATACTGTCTGTCCTCTGCAACAGTAATGACATCCTGTGTGGAACAGAGTGTGTGGCCATACATGACTTAATTGCTTGGCGAAATGCCCACTACTTCTTTCTGTGAATAGTGTGAACAATTAATAGATCATGACACGCTCTTAAGAAACTTTTTTTTTTTTAATTTGCCTTATATCTGAGTCCTATTATTGGAAAGCCTTCCCTCTGCCTTCTTCTCTACAGATCATTTGACCGGTATGGTTGGCACTGCTCTGTATGTGAGCCCAGAGGTTCAAGGAAGCACCAAATCTGCGTACAATCAGGTAAAGCGGAAGCTTTTTGGAGAGAAGGAAAGGTCTCAAGAGTGAGATAATAGTTAGAATATCAAGATCATTACATTTGGGGTTTAGTTACCAGTTGAAATAGTCAGAAACATTTATTCACTCGATATATATCCAGATGTATATTGAGTGTCTGCACCAAACAGGACATGTGGTAGCCAGGAACAGTGACAGAAGCTGGCACAGTAGCTGCTGAGGCTCTTATAGTCCCTCCATCCAGAGAAGATTTGAACTAACCCAAGTTCGGGCCAGGGCCCAGGAATACAAGGAATAAAGCAGTCTAATAACAGGAAAGTTGTCTTATTCCAGTCCTCAGGGAGTTGATCCATTGATGGATGAAGCAGATGATAAACAAAAAAAAAATAAAAAATAAAAGAAATAACTACAAATCATGATAAGAGCTAAGAAGAGGAGTCCAGTGACCAGAGAACAATAGGAGACATCATCTTTAGATAAACCAGAGAAGGCCTCCCCAAGAAGATGGCTTTTAGGATAAAGGAGGAGAAGGGAAAAGCCATGCAGAGTGGGGGGCTGGAGCATGCCTGGGAGGAAGGGGTGAAGCAAAAGAAGTGTGCAAAAAAGAAATATGGTGACAGCTAGCTTGGCACATTTAAGACAGTCAAAAAGAAGGTCCATGTGGCTACAGCTTGGTGAGCAATGGGGAGAGAGGCATGAGGTGGAGCTGGAAAGGAAGGCAGGGGTCAGATCGTGCAGGGCCGGCTTAGCCACAATAGGGAATGTGCACAGGGAGCCACTGAAGGATCTTGAGCTAAAGACTTCACTCTAGCTGTTGATGGAGGCTTTGCAGAAGTCCATTTGGAGTGGCTGAAAGTTGGAACCGGAGTGGTAGCAAGTGATATGGGCAGAAATGTGCTGATATAAAATACATTTGGGGCAGGGGATTGACAGGTTTTCATAGTGGAGGGGGGTATGTTAGGTGAGGAAAAGGAAGGAAAACAGGACATTGCTCAGGTTTCTACGTAGAGCAGCTGCGGGGAAGGATAGTGGACTGAGATGAGGAAACCTGAGGAAAGACATGGCAGAAAAGGAAGAGAAGACAGCTGGAAAATTACATTTGAGTGTGTTAAGTTTGAAATGCCTCATGAGAGAGCCAGTTGGAGATGTCCAGTAGGCTGTGAAAGACTCAAGACTCGAGTTCAGAAGAAAAGTCAGAGTCAGAAGTATAAATTTGGAAGTTATCAGCACACAAATGGGATTTAAAGCCATGAGACTGGGTGAGATCACTTAGGGCAAGAGTGCAGAGTTAAATTTTTAAAATATATTAGGCAGGCAATTCACAGTAAGGCATATTTTCAGGCAATGGAAACACAAGCCTGGGTTTTGGTTCCGACAGGGAGCACTGGTCAGTGACAGCACTGAGACAGACCCAGTGATTGTGAGTGTGTGGGAAGGTGGATGTGCAAACACCATGGGTGTGGGAAAGCACCTTCAGTGTCATCTTTCTAGTTTGGTTCGGAATAGCATAATGAAATTCTTAGAAGGGCTGTACCCTTTGGTCCAGAAGTTCCACTTTTTGAAATATATCCAAAAGAAACAGCCAGGAATGGTCCAAAAAGATTAATGAGAAAGGGATTCGCCACAGCATTATTTATAACAGTGAAAAACGAATCAGTTTAAAAGTAGGATATTGGTGAAATTATGGGACTTCCACATAATTGAATACTATGTCAATAAAATCATATTTTAGATGATTTAGAAAATCATCTTTTAGATTGTTTTAGAAAAATGATATAATATTGAAAAAGTCTCACCGTATTAAGGGAATAAAAGTTACAAGAATAGTGTGGTTCTGCTTTTATACTGTATACATAAAAAAACAAGCATATTTTAGACATCAATAGCGGTGGGATTACAGGTGATTGCTATTTTATTGGTGCTTTTTTGTATGTTCCACATTTTCTATAGCCAACATGTGTAGGAAATGCCACAATGAGTATTTGTTTTTAAGACTTTGGAAGTCACTGATGATAATTAGGTTCTTCTACTAATGCTCGAATCCAAGTTCATTCAAGAGTTATTCTTTCTTTATTTTTTTTTTAGGTGAGGCAACCCTTGGTTGACCTCACAGATTGCAAAGATCTTGTCAGTTTACAATCCCCTATTTTTTTTATTTTCTTTTTTAAGCCTATAGCAGCTGGTCTTCCTAGGCGGTCTCCCATTCAAGTACTAACCAGGCCCAACCCTGCTTTGCTTCTGAGATCAAACGGGATCAGGCTTGTTCAGGGTAGCTTGGCCATAGACAAGAGTTATTCTTGAAAGTGGCCACTGTACCTGTGTGCAGTTGCCATGAGTTGGCTACCCCTCAGCCGGCTGTGCCCAGCTGCCTCAGGCACATTGTCTTCTGAAAGTCATCTTCCCCCTGGCAGCTCCCTCCTTGACACTCTGCACTGACTTATTTTTTTCTTCTTTACTTGCATTTTCATATTTTGTTAGGGTTCATCACATGATCTTTCTCTTGTGCCATTCTTCCATCCTCAGTGGTATGGCTTTGCAGTCAATGACTGATCTTTGCTGTTAATTGTAGATTTTGGTCTTTGTTTCACTTTTGAGATGATTAGTAAAGATGCAATGCAAATTCTTATGATAAATCGCAGTTGTCCTCTCTCTCTAGTGATTCTTCCCAGTGTTTGGCCAGTGATTTTCTATATCTGTATAGAGCTAAACTGGTTACAATTAATTTTCAAGGAAAATGTTGAGAAGTCATGCCAAATATTTTACCTCATCTATACTTCATACCTATACATTTTTAGAAGAAATCAAATTTTTTCTGGTGTGGCTCATTTTTCACTTATGCAAACTTTGTTCCAACTAACAGTGCTTATACTCTAATTGCCTGGTAAATTACACTTTCATACCAAGGCTCTCTAAATGCAGTTCTTTTTCCTCCTCAGAAAGTGGATCTCTTCAGCCTGGGAATTATCTTCTTTGAGATGTCCTATCACCCTATGATCACGGCCTCAGAAAGGATCTTTGTTCTCAACCAACTTAGAGATGTATGTATCAGATGTTTTAATGCATGGAAATCAGCAATTCAATGCAAGATATCTTTCTGGTATTTATAATATAGAAAAGGTGATCCTGCTATAATTTTTTATATTTTTAGTAAATGAAAATCTACCTCTGCTTACACACCTTCAGTGA
The DNA here is from genome assembly GCF_000325575.1 of Pteropus alecto. Classification (NCBI taxonomy): domain Eukaryota; kingdom Metazoa; phylum Chordata; class Mammalia; order Chiroptera; family Pteropodidae; genus Pteropus; species Pteropus alecto. The sequence goes on along the minus strand of NW_006442109.1, from coordinate 28,842,261 downwards.
TAAGAAACTTTCCCCATTTTGTTTATGTTTAGAAATCCTACTTGGAGAAGTTGCTAGGTTATAGTTTTTAAAAATTATTCTGAGAGACTTACTCTTAATTTTGAAACACAGGAGGAATCCACAATATCAATACAGTTACAGCAGTGGGAATGGGTTATAAGGATAATGGATAGTTAGTTTTAGAAGTTGAAGTTCCAGCCAAATGGATCTGGTGTACTAATGCCTAAAGAAAACCATCATGAACAGAAGTTAAAAAGGGGTTGGAGGGAAATATCAGCCACTTGAATTTTTTCGGCAATGAAGTTTCCATTTGTGTTCTTGGAATTTATCTTCGCTTCTGTGATTGCCCAAACTAAAAGAGACTAACATTCACAATGTGTGAGGTCAGTGATACTCATTAGAAACAACACTAAGATAAAGTAGAGAGTAAGGTTTGGGTGAGGGCGATTTAGGTTTACATATTCACGAACAAGAGATATGGAGAGCTTTCCTCTTCCTTATGAGAGCAAAATAGTGTTTTGGAAAACACTTAAAATATATTACTGCCAGTACAGCGTGGACAGCTGTGTTCATAAAGTGCCCTTGCCTTGACATGGAATGGTCTTAGTTATATCTTTGATGAAATGTCTTTTTAGTCTAAAATTCATGTTTGTTCCCTCGTTTCAAGAACATCTAAACTGTGAAGTTAATGTTATGATTGATGTCTTATTTACCAGAAAAGTGAGAACTTTTGGGGACATAAAGACTTTAGTGTTAATGTTTTTCTCATACTCTATGTTGGTGGTTTGGTGTTTTTGCCTTTTTTCATCTGTATGTTTAATAAAACTACCTTGTTTTTCTCTGAAACAATTTGATTTTAAAATACTTTGTCCTCAGATGAGGTGCTTTCTGTCACCTAGACTGTCATTTGGGTAAAATTTGTATTAAAAATAATATGGAGGAATGGGTTTCAAGAAGGTATCACCTTAGCCTTCTCTTGTTAGCAGATTTTCATTTCTGTATTCAGTTTTCTTGCCTCTGCTGAATAAATGCTTTCACTGTGGCAGTCTGCCAAGCACTTGCTGATTTGAATATAATATTCTTTTAGCCCACTTCGCCTAAGTTTCCAGAAGACTTTGATGATGGAGAGCATACAAAGCAGGTAATTTTTTGATGCTTTAATTACTGTCTTCACTCTTGGGTTTTAATTACTGTTTTTCTTCTTTTTCAATTAGCAATCTTCTGCCACTCATTCTCTGTTTCCTGGGAACAATGTGGGGGGAAAAAATCAAAAGATAAAGCACTTAAAATGTTACTGGGCTTGAAATACACCATAAAAATGCCAAGGATTGGCATAGCAAATTAACAAACTACAGAGTTCTTTTGTGTAGTTCATTGTGTTTTTGAAATGCTATTTGGAACCTTGGCTTGGCATGTTGGAAAAAAGAGAATGCTTTTACAGCTCATTGTTTTAGAGAAAGCTTGGGACTTTTAAGAAAATATTTAAAACTATAATTTTGTTCTGTTTTGTGGTTAAAGTAGCTCAGATTGTAAAGGGAAAGACTGGACAGTCCAATTTTACAGTATTTTAAAGCAAAATAATTTCTCCTTCATGCTATAAATATCTGAGTGTGTAAGTAACTCATGTCATGGGTTAAAATAGCAACATCCAGCTAATATGAAAGTAACAATTAGGGAATTTGTATATTGTACTTCTGGTGTGCATCTCTTCTTAGTGCTGATTTTTTGTCTTGGTGAAGTGTTTTGTGTTTAACACTCTTGTCATATGGAAATTTATTCCTTAAACTGACTTTCTTAACCCTTATAATCAAGGCAAAATCCCTTATTTAAATTATTAATGTCGAGAACAGAAACCTAGCTAGCAAACATTACATTAGTTTGCTATTTCTTGCTTATTGGTTATGTATCTGGATGGACAAGTCACTTAACTTTTCTAGACTTTAATTTTCCTCATCTGTAAAATAAAGGGAGTAAGTACCCTTTGTTTATATATCAGTACTAACATCCTGTAACTCTGTAGTGTTTTATATGACATGGCTAGTCAGACCCTTTCCGCCTCACCTATTGAATTAGTAAAGAACCATTAGAAAATATATTGAGTCCTGTTTCTACTTTTTTTGTTAGTTATTATCATTTTTTTTGAACTAGGTCATTCCCTGTGTTTCTGGATGTCATACGTAAAATGTTCATTTCATAGCCTTTTCCTATAACAAGGTCAGTCATATTCAGTATTTCTACATGTTGGCAGCTGTAGTGGCATATCAACTTTATTAAACTGCAAACACAAGAGCAACTTTACAAATCATTTCTCACAATGATGATTGTTGTCCGTCACAGATACTTATTAGATACCCTTGAGTATTTGCATTTAGACTGTATAAAATTGACACCAAAGCCACCACAACAAAACCACAACCACTACCACCTCCCACATCACAGTCATTGTTCTTTATCTGAAAGGAAGCAGCATAGAAAATGTTCATAGACTGCATGTGACACAATCTTTGCTACACACAGAAATTAAGCAGTATAACCTGTTTGCTGAGTAGGGTATTGTTTTAACCAGTTTAATTTAACATAACTTTTCATAAAAGTCATATCATGTCAGTTCCTTTCTTTACATGGAAACTGTTACCTGAGTTTTTATTTCAGCCGAAGATGGGTATGAGTCAAGGGGGAGGGGAGATCATATATTAAAAATATATAATTAGAAAATGTTTAATAAGGTTCATCTAAAATTGAGATATTCCATAACTCCTTATACATCCTTATTATAAACAAGAGAAAAGGAATCATTATGGAACCTTTCAAAAGTTTAGATTGCTTTCAAATAGTTCCCTGGTTAACGAGGTAGTAGCTGTGAAAGTATGATAAAGAGTAAGATAAATCAAGGTCATTCTAGATAATGATATCAATACAGATAGCATAAATGGAGAAGAAAAAACTAAAAAGCTGTTTTACACTGCTTTAAGGATTCCAGCAGCTACTACTCATTGTAATTTTTACTGAAATTAGGCATCCAAAGGTATTTGTTTTATGTTCTCATGTCTTTTTCAATACAGTATTTTGTGTATTTGGAAGGCCTAAGTTCTGCTTCTAAATAGTTGAGTTGAGGATTTTTTGAGTCATTTATGACAATAAAATATAAAAATGGCATCTGCCTTTTAAGAAATACTCATATTACATTGTTGTACAACTCTGTGGCCATAATGAAGTGCGGAGGGGAAATAACAAATTCAGAGATTTCAGCAATTAAAATGCACCACCTAAGTGCAAGAAGTGTGGTGTCTTTTCTTTGACCTGAAGCAACCACCACTTATCAAGAGAATTCCTGAGCATCATCTGTTACTTCCCATTACTGATGTGCCTGGTTCTTGTTACAGAAGTCTGTCATCTCCTGGCTGTTGAACCACGATCCAGCAAAGCGGCCCACAGCCACAGAACTGCTCAAGAGTGAGCTGCTGCCCCCACCCCAGATGGAAGAATCGGAGCTCCACGAGGTGCTGCACCACACCCTGGCCAACGTGGACGGGAAGGCCTATCGCACTATGATGGCCCATATCTTCTCCCAGCGCATCCCCCCTGCCATCGACTACACCTATGACAGCGATATACTGAAGGTGGGCCTAAGCCAAGCTTTGAATAAGAGCTTAACCTGGTTCACAGAAGGATGAAGTCAGTTCTTTATTCTTCATGGATTCCTTTAATGTGGCCAACACAAATTCTTAATCTGGGGCCTATAAGTGCAAAATGTATGCATGTGCATTATTATGATAGGAAGAGCCCCACTTTTATTCATTTAACTTGAAGAAATTCCTGACCCACCCTCACCTCACCTCCATCTTTCCTCCCACGAGATGATGAAGCGGTGCTTTAGACTTAGCCCTGGCCCAGCTCCCCGGAGCTGAAAACATTTAGCCAACTCAGATGTAGATCAGGTAGTTAGCCGCTCCCAATGTTGGCTGCACACCAGAATCATTTGGGAGGCCCTTTACCAATACAGCCGCCTAGACCCTACATCCATTCTAATGACTTAGGATCTCCAGGTGTGAGGTACTTCAAGAATCCCTTTAAGAGCTCACAGGTGGGAGCCTTCAATGTTTTCTTTAAAAAAAACAAAAACAAAAACCAACAACCACAATCTGAAGCAATATAGCAAAACGTTAAAATTAGAAAAAGCTGGGTGGACATATAATGGGTGGGTGAATAACAGATTTTTGTCACATTATGTTGTATGTTTCTGTATGTTTAAAAATCTAATTTTAAAAGAGGAGTAGAGGAAGTAATGGCAAGATTTGTGGAAGATCAGTCTAGATTTCAGGGGCCAGATTTTGCTGTCTGGCAGTATTAGATACAGGATTGAATGTAGGTGTTTTATTTTTTGTCTTTTTGTTTATCTGTTTCTAAAGTTTCTCTAGTGAAATAGTACCGCTTTTATAATAAAAAAAAAAGAAAAAGAAAGGTCTTTACAAAATATGTAAATGCCATGTGGCTTTCAAGGGGCCCACTGTGAATCACCTAACTATGTGGGAAGGGGCCTGATGCTCTTAGGGTTTTTATTATTCCACAGTATCCCTGAGCGTCCTCAGGGAGAATGTGCATATTTGACTAGCTCTCTCTGAAAGGCATGTATCAATGTGGTTAAGATCTTGGACCTTAAACGTAGCTGGCCCTGCTCAGGCAGGATATATTGCAAGACACGTGGTTTCTTCCCTAAATATATTCAAAAAGGGTATGACTTATTGAGATCTCTTTTGCGATCCTGAGAATAAGCAATATAATGCTGACTGCAAGCCACAGATTCATATTTTAAGGGATCCCTTTGATTAGGTTTTGATGACATTGTAATTGGTCATTTTAGGGCAGCTTCTCAGTTCGTACAGCCAAGATACAACAGCATGTGTGTGAAACCATCATTCGCATCTTTAAAAAACATGGTATGTTCTTTTTTAAAAATTATATGCATTCTCAAAGGATGTGTTTTCATCATTACAAAGTACTGTTAATGGATTTGGGTGCAATCATATTTTACCTTTAAATTCACAGTTATAAGCAACTGATCATGTGAAATTTAAGCTTATTTTTATAACTTATTTTATAAGCTCGTTGAGGAGAAACAGATATGAGTATTACAACCTTGCTACTATGGTACAGCTGGTTTGTAGAGTCAGAAATATGACTTGATTCACAAACTTAACCTTAGGCAACCTCTCCACTGAGAATCAAAAATAGACTAATGATGATTTCAACAGTCCCAGTAGCAGATTACTGCTCTGTCAGGTTTGTGTTCATTTTAACTTGCCTTCTAGGAAGAACGAGAACCTGATGATCGGTTATTTTTTTCTAATTTGGTGTAGGAGCTGTCCAGTTGTGTACCCCACTACTACTTCCCCGAAATAGGCAAATATATGAGCACAATGAAGCGGCCTTATTCATGGACCACAGCGGGATGCTGGTGATGCTTCCTTTTGACCTGCGGGTAAGGCTGAGAATACTCTGCTGACGGTTCCAGTGCCATGGCACATCTGTTAAAAGATTACCCACACCAATTTTTTTTTTCTAAATGTATCTAAATGTCACCCTTATGAAATATATTCTTAAGGAAGTTATCAGGGTGAGAACTTTACTGGAATTTAGTAAATGTTTGATGTTGTGTACATCCACTTTGCTAATAACACAAGTACTTTTAGCCCTAGAAACCAGAACCTTGCATTGTAGGTGCCATGTCTATACCTCTGTGTTGAGCTCTGCCGAGTGACTGTAGCAGGTTAACCCAGACAACTCAGACAGTTTTTTTCTTTACTTCCTGGCTAGATCTTTAGTAATTTCCTAACACTTTAAAGTCTAGAGCAATTAAATTCTTGTAACTGCAAGTGTCTGCGCTAATTGGATATGCTGAATTTTGCTGGTGCTTGCTTGCTTCTGATCCCCAGGGTTCCCTTTTTCAGCAACAGTCTTACCAGTCGTTCACTCACATAGCGTTGGCTGCTATTAAGCCCATCTGTAGCACTGTACGTTCATAAGACAGACAAGAGTTTAATACCCCTCATGTACAGAAAGCACTTACAAGTAGAAAGATGAGCAAAGGATATAACCAGGGAGCTCTTAAAAGAGAAAATGCACAGAGCTGATAAACTTCTGAAAAGATCTTCAGCCTCACTAATAATGAGGAAATACAAGACAAAGGTATCTCCACTTCACCCATCAGACTGGCAAAAATATTTAAGTTAA
>NW_006442109.1:28821236-28835960 GCF_000325575.1 Pteropus alecto | reverse complement strand
TTTAGAAAAGTAATATGAAAGTATTTAATAAAATAAAATAATTTTATATACATACTATACCCTTTGAACCAGCAATTCCACTTTGAGGAATTTATTAAAGAAAATAAAAATATATTGATGTATGCATATTAAAACAGTGTTCACCTTCATATTATTGTGGTGGTCAGGAACTGGAAACTGCATGTTCATCTATAGGAAAATGATTGGATAATTTATTATGGAATATTAAGGAGGTATGAGATCAAAATACGTAATATTTAGATATATCCGTATGTATATTTGATCTGTAGAAAGGTCCATGGTATATTGTTAGATGGAAAAAGAAAAGTGTTTAAAGAGAATTCTAATATCCCATTTTTATTGAAAGAAAGAAACGTTTAAAAAAAAAACAACGAGTATGTGTAAGGTATAAATATGCTCTACATGAGTGTGAATGACCACACACACTAGCTTTTTTATCACCAAAGAATGAAGTGTCAAAGATTAAATACACCGAACCTGTGACTATTTTTCTGGAGGAGGAATGGAATCAAGTCATTTTCTTTTTTATATCTATGTTGTATGGCTTATTGCAAAAACATATTTTGCTTTTATGGTTTAAGGAAAAATTCCTTCCATATTCTTGGCTTATGTTTTTCTTTTATAATAAAGTGATTAGGGATTATTTTGAGTGAGAGATGAATAAATAGCATATCAGACATTTGGGCTCTGTTGAAGGAAAAGGTAGAAGTACACATATTTACATAGCTATGCTTAAAACTGGCTGCTGCTTCTCTAGACATTAGGAGACTAAAGTATAGATTTTTAAGTATCGGCTTCCTTTCTATGAGCTGATAGTCCATTCCAAAATACAAAAAATAATTATGTTTTGAGAATTGGACCTATTAGTTAATAATGCTATCAGATCACTTGGGACAATGTGAAAATGGTTTTATAAGTTGTAGTGATTATTAGTGGGTGGTTATTAAGAATTTCTCCTAAGAGATTGATAGGAAAACCAGGAAATTCACCATAACTGATAATACCCATTTCGATTGCATTATCATAAATGACACTTTTAAAAAGATTCACAAGTAACCAAATAACTTGCACTGATTTTGATTTGGCACAATAAAAGTTGGCCAAAAAAGTATAAAAGTATATTTAACTAAAAGCATATTTAACTAAAAGCATATTTAACTAAAAGCATATTTAACTAAAAGCGAATTTTTCTCAAACTTAAAAACCTAAGAAATACTACAATGAGTACGACTGGTGTTATGTCCGGCAGTGGGGTCTCCTACTGAGTGACACACTCAGGAACTGTTCAAGGAATGTGAATGATGACCAGTGCACAACTTTGTGAATGTACTAAAAACCACTGAATTGTATGCTTAAAAATGGTAAACTTTATGGTAAAGCTCTTATTAAAAAAACCAAAAGGAGTATGCTAGTTGGCACATATTGACATTGACCTTCGAAACTTTATTTTTCCAGGTTCCTTTTGCAAGATACGTGGCAAGAAATAATATATTGAATTTAAAACGGTAAGAAACAATAGGAATTTCATTTGGTGGATGTAGGAAAGAAACCCAGGTGAATGTTTTATCTTCTGTGATACTCACCCAGTAAAGAATGTAGGGTTTAAAGTATTGATCTTGGAACACGGTGCAAAAGCCCAGCCACAGTAATCCTTTCTATAAGGTGGTGAGGGCAGTCCTCCTCCTCCCTAAAAGGAAGGTAGCATTAGGTAAGTGTCCTGAAGCTCCTGCAGTCTATTCTGTGACTTCTGGATGTCCCCAAGCAACATAACTGATTATTTTCACAAATGGCGGCTTGAAAAAACATCTGGCTATTATTGATCACAGATGGCCCCTTTTAAAATTTAATTGGAAGGATAAATGGCCAGTGGTCTCTGTGTGAAAACTGCCTACACAAATAACTGAACAAAAACTGTGTCTAGGGAAGTGGAGTAAAACTAGCAGGAGTGTAAACACTAAGGAGCTCCAGGCACTTAGCAGGTTTTCTATACATGCAAATACAACAGGGGTCTAACACCGAGGTCTTCATAAATTGGAGCAGTATTGTCAGTGAGGCACCCTGCTTTGAAGCTTCTTGCCTCAAAAGAAATTGGAGCTCTTTACATGCTTTTATTCTCAACTGCAAGTGAACAGTTAATAATCCTAAGGTGTGAGTATCACCATGTAGAAGGTAAGCACCTAAGGTAAAATAATTTTTTGTGTGTTAATTTCATCTTCATTTCTGACATTAAAAAAAAAAAAAAAATGAGCCCCATAGTTTAATAGTGGAAAAACTGGGGACTGGAACCTAGATCATGAGGTACAACTGTTCTGGACAAGTCTGTCTTTAAGCTTTCTTAGTCATTCCACTGATTAACTTTCATATTTGTTACTTTTATCTTGTTCAGCATTCTCTTACGCATATTTGATTCCTGGAAGCATTAACCTTAGAAATCCACGTTTCTCTCTCCAGATACTGCATCGAACGTGTGTTCAGACCTCGCAAGTTAGACCGATTTCATCCCAAAGAACTTCTGGAATGTGCGTTTGATATCGTCACCTCTACCACCAACAGCTCTCTGCCTACTGCCGAAGTCATCTATACAATCTATGAAATCATCCAAGAGTTTCCAGCCCTTCAGGTTCTTTTCTGTATTCTGACATTACGAAGTTATGCCGCTAGAGTCCTTTACCAGATGTCAAGGGAAAACACCAACTACAGCAGCAGTCCCCAACCTTTTTGGCACCAGGAACCAGTGCTCCTATAAGAATCTAATGCCTGATGAGCTGAGGTAGAGCTGAGGTGGTGATGGTAATGCTGGGGAACCGCTGCAAATACAAATGAAGCTTCGCTCACTGGCCAGCCGCTCACCTCCTGCTGTGCGGCCCAGTTTCTAACAGGCCATGGACCAGTACCGGTCCAGGCCTGAGGATTGGGAACCCCTGGACTACAGAACTGCCCCTCAATGTGTCCTGGCAGTAATTCACATTTTTACTAATGCAACTGAAAACAGTTTAATAATGTTGTTTTTGAGGTTTGCCTCAGACTCTTACCTCTGCTTCAACAGGAAAGGGTTTTGTTTTGTCTTTTTGTCTTGTTTTGGGGGAAGAGTGTTGTTTCCTGCCCATTCTTCCAAAATACAAGAACTTAATCTAAGATTCTTAGGATGCTTTTAGCTGGTTCACACCTTGTTCCAAACCCTCAGCGGGTTCCTCCTACATCCAGTCTCTCAACTTCCCACTTTCATTTTTTCATCGTGTTTGCATGACTGCTTCTAGCACAACAGGTTTGCTTTCCTCGGGCCTTCTTTTCACCCCACACACGTGCCCTGTTCACACCCACCACGGTGCTGTCAGTCACGTGTTCCTTTGTCTTGAAAGACTTCTCTACCCAGCCATGGTTTGGGTCCTTTCTCCCCTGGAAGCCTGACTGCTCCCTCATGGATGGGCTGGCCACCTTTTCTTTTCAACTCTCACAGACAGCACTTGAGATGAGACATCACTTGCTTTCTTGAGTTGTATTCTTGTTAGATATCCAGTCAGAGGGTGTGCTCTTTTAGGGCAGAGCCCGTGTGTCTACTTTTCTGTATGCCCCACTGCACCTAGCTCAGCACACAGCTCGTGACTTTCAGTGCTCATAAGTTGGCTTGTATGAACAAAGGTAACAAACTGTTCTACCAGCCTGTGCTTATATGTCAGTTACTATTGGGCCAGATCCTTTGTTTCTTTAAATCTGTGTGAATTTGCTTAGGCTTTTTAACATAACCGAAGTCCAAAGTATTTTCAACATGTTAATAAAATGTTAAATTATATTATACTCTATGACTGCAATAGTGAAAAAAGAATATATATGAAAAAATAAGCTAAAAAGCAATATGCTAAAATTCAGTCTTTGTGTCCGATCCTCCCATATATGAAGGATGTTTAATTGGTGGTAAGATTCTAGATTTGGTCATGTACCTGAATTGCTTTTATAATGAAAATAATTTTTTTGGTATCCTAGGAAAGAAATTACAGTATTTACTTGAACCATACCATGTTATTGAAAGCAATACTATTACACTGTGGGATCCCAGAAGATAAACTCAGTCAAGTCTACATTATTCTGTATGATGCTGTGGTAAGCATTTAATTACTTTGACTTGATACTGAAGGATAATAATAGTTCCTGAGCATTTTCTTACTGATGTAAGCATAACACTGAATTGGGAGTTTTATCTCTTTTCCTCATTGCTATCAGGTAATGTTAACTATTGACATAATCAAAGAGATTATGTCAATAGTTAACAAATATTGGTCGAGCTTTTATTCTGGACTGAGCCTTGTACTACTAGTGACCTCCAGGGTGTTTTCTTTTTTTAAAAAAATTCTAATTTGAAAAATTCAAATTATGTTACTCAATTTGTATGATAAGGTTCTTCATTAACCTGCTCTCAAGGCAAAAAGTCAGTCCTGATACTTGCCAGTAATGACCTTATTTGAGCACTTATGCATGTGCCAAGCATTATTGTAAGCTCTTTACAGGGATTAACTCACTCCATCCTCACAAGTGCTATTATTATACTTACTTTACAGAGGCCAAGAAAAGGGAGTGTTAATACTGAGAATCAGAGACTTATGCCCTGCCCTTAATTTTTCCAACCAGCCCGTGCTCATCAGTAAAATCACTTATAGATTTAGATTAATTAAATTGGGGAAGAGTGGTTTAAATCTTTGTTGGAGCCTCATTTCCACTCCATCCTGTAGGAGTGGGGAAGCAGCGCCTTCAGTTACTCTTCTTATTTAGCCACATTGTAGTATTTCGTTACTACTTAGTATGTGTGCAATTACTTTATAGTATGTGTGTAGAGCTTGGAGGGGAAACATTGAAAATTTTAAATAGTGTTATATTATGGGGCTTGGATGAAGGTGAATGCTTATCTTTTCTGATTTCTTTTCATCTTACACATTGTTTTTATAATAAATAAGAGGCATCCAGGAGATTCAGTAACCGTGCCAGTCCATGATTAAGGCACAACGCATAGTGGAATTCCATTATGGCTTATTGTTTTTTATACACCAAAAGGCTTAACTAGCTTTTCTCTTATCTGGCAGATACACCTCGAGGACCTTAACATTAGCGTTTCTTTCTAGTGGTGGTTCATCTGGCAGATACTCCTCGAGGACCTTAACATTAGCGTTTGTTTCTCCTCCCCCAAAAGTGCTGCTGCTATTTAGCAGTGATGGATACAATGTGATATCAGTCAGACGCTGGCAGAAATCCCAGAGATTGTGCAGAGGGCCTTCAGGTCAGCCTTGTTCATATCCCACAGCCACAGCCTAACTGCCAGTGTGGGATGAAATGCTGAGCCTGTCAGTATGTGGTTTTTATTAAGGGAACACAGATCAATTGACTACCTCCCCAAACAAACAGAAACACCCTGGTTAAGCCTGTCCAACTCTAGGTCGCCACACCATTCAGCAAGTACAGTTTTCTCTTTTTTAATTCTTTTATGTCAGGGTTTTTCAGATTTTAAAACAATGCTAGTTACAGTTTAATGTGAATTGGAAAAAATATTTTTGTAAATTGCTGAATGAATTTATCCTTCATGATTAGGAGCAGTTTGTCCAAAATGAAAGATGTACTTGTCGGAATTAGCCTGGAAATTGTATCTTGTTCAGGGCCAGTTTGGTCACTCTCATTGTTACCTTTTTTTCCTACATTAGACAGAAAAGCTGACGAGGAGAGAAGTGGAAGCCAAATTTTGTAATCTGTCTTTGTCTCCTAATAGTGTAAGTATAGTGTAAATACTTTCTAATGGTATTATTACAGCTCACTCTCTCTGATTTTGTGATACCAGAAAATGCTGCCGAATTCTTGCTGCAGTAAGACAGCAGCATTTCCTGCCGCCTCACAGTTTTTCCCTTGAGCATTAACAGGTACCATGGCAACCTCTGGGATTAGGGGAAGAGAGAAACCAGTGCTGTGATCAAAGAATGCCTCTCCATGCTGCCGCTTAATGTGCTATAATCATCCTGTTCTTTCTCCACTACCAGACACTTGTCTTTCACATCCCTTGTAAAGGCTGTGCTTGGTAGGGCCTGCTGCGAGCAGACCTAGGACTAGCTGTCCTCTTCTAAAATAGAGCCCGTGCTACTAGAATGAGGCACAGAGCTCTGCAGAGTCATTTGAGTATCTACCCATCCCGCACCCCACCCTAGTCTTCTAACACCTCAGCATTGACTTAAAGCTCTTGCTATTCTGGTACATTTCCTCCTCCTAAAATCTTGTACTTGATCCTGTTGTCCATGAGGAACATCTTACAGGGTAACCAGGCTTGTTGTGTTCTTTTATAGGCAGCAGATTGGGCCCAGATCTTTGGCATAGTAACCCACATTTAATTGAGTCACTGAAAAGCAGAAGACAACAGAGATTTCTTACGTTTTCCTGAATATTTATATAAGAAGATTTTTTTTTAATTTTTTTTCCAGAACCTTTCTAGCTCTTGGTCTGACACTCAGTTATTGATCCTGTGATGATCATATGGGATAGATTAAAATATGATTGTACACAGGTCAGGCAGAATCACTCAATCTTTTGGACAAAATCACACTTTTACAGTGTGGCAGGCAGAATGCTAGGGATATGACGAGAAGTAAGTTGAGAAGCCTACAAACTTCTTTCAACTTCTTAATTTGAATTGGCCTTTAAAAAGCCATGAAGGGATGGATACATGCAGCATGTGTCTACCCTCAGCTCTTTAAAATGACTTTCACAGGGCACATGTAGACCACAGTTTAAAGAAATCAGCCATATAGTTTGCAGGCAGAGAAAGTAAACCCAGATACATAGCAATATAAATTCTAGAAATTCAGCCAGGTTAAATTTTAAGTGTTAAATATTGGAGGAGGTATTAATGATATACAAAGTGACCCAGTGGAATAATCTTCTAATATAAAGAATAGTACTTAGATAATACCCTAGACATCTACTTAGCACATACCTATGTGCACAAATAGTCCCGTGATAAATAACTCAAGTAACTATTTCAGTAATGTCTTACCCAAAAGTTTAAGTTGAAAAGACTCATTGAACTAATGTCACATTTCAAAAATAGTTCACACTTGCACATGAAAGCTGCATTGGTTGCTAAAATGTCAGCTTTTTTGCTAAATCTCTACCCACTTGTCATTTGATGATGATAAGCATTAATTCAAAGTTGTGTATTTGATTAGTTTAAAATGGAAACATTAGTAGCTAATAAAGGTGATTGGTACTCTCATTATTTAAAAATGGAACTCTAAGAATATTAGAAAAGGAAGTAGAAATATTGTAAAAGAGTTTCAGATACGCGGCCTCGTCTTCTTCTTTTACAGATGAGGAACTAAGGAACTAAAGCCCAAAGAGATATACTGACTTGTCCAAAGTGACATGGAGTTAGTTGATGATAGGATGAGGACCCAAACCTGGGGATGTCGACTTTAGTGCTTCTGGAATTTTATTAATGGGGTAATTTAATGTTAAAATTTGAGAAGAAATAATTTATTTTATTAAGAAAAATTTAAATGAGAATATTTAATCTTTAGTAAGGAGATTATAGGAGATTTTGACATTTTTGGATTTTTTAGAAGATACAGGTGATTTATAATTATTATATTAAACTACACGAAACCAAGTCTTCATTCATCTCTTAGTTTCCAGGTGCCAATTTATAGTTGAACCAGGTTCTGCTTGCCTGCAGCCTTAAAATAGCTATAATTTTTGTTAATTTCCACTTTAGCTCCTGGGAGTTTTCTCTCTGGTCTTACGATCCCAGTTATTTCCTCTTTCACCTCCTCTGTGCCAGAGCCTGTGCCTGGCCCATAGATAGATCATCGTCAGCCACCACCTTCTCCTGGGGAGGACAGTGTGTACAGGTGGTAAGAGCTGGGATCGAGGTCTGAGTAGGAGAGAAGGAAAGATCAGGAGGCTGCCTGCAGGAGATGACATCTGAGTTGCATCCATGGCTACGAATAGGAATCATTCAAGCAAAGGAAGGAGAGGGAATTTCTGGCTGATTTGGTGTAATGTTAGGACGAGTCAGACTTTGCCTTCCGGCCCCTCCTTCCCACTTCTCGCTCCTTCTGTTTGTGTGCCTGTAGTAATGGGAATCCATGAGAACGGAAAGGGGAACAATACTGGTTTGAAAATATATAATGGAGGCTCTGCTAGTGCCAAGGTCTGCTCTGCTGGGGTCAGTATTAACTACAAGTGAGTGTGTGTGACTGAAAATGAACTGTAAGTAGGTGCCTGAAGCACTTCTGCGAGGTCCCTTAGAGTTGTTGGAAAAGGATAATAATCCTTGGGATTGTGGTAAAGGCTAAAATAACCTTCAACTACAAAATTCCCTTCTTAGAGTGCTAAAGTTTTGCTGGGTTCCCCTGTATATGAAACACTGCAAAGTGAGCCTTCCCTGCTGTGGACTGCAAGCTAACTGTGCCTCTTTGCTTTCCAGCTGTGTCGACTATACAAATTTATTGAGCAGAAGGGAGATTTGCAAGATCTCATGCCAACAATAAATTCATTAATAAAACAGAAAACAGGTGTTGCCCAATTGGTGAAATATGGCTTAAAAGATCTCGAGGAGGTTGTTGGACTGTTGAAGAAACTTGGCATAAAGTTACAGGTTTGGCAATTGTTTGATTCTGGCAGTACAGATTTGCAGCATTAATAACAGCACAAGAGGGAAATGGGTTTTATTTTATTAATGCTAATAAGTGTTTTATTTTTCCTGAGGAACTCTGCTTTCTATATTTTGGAACATTTGATATCTAGTAATAAATTTAGCTTAAATCAGAATTTCTTTGCGAGCATCACAGTTCCTCTCGTACAGCAATTCTTATTATGTCTGTTAGCCTCAGACAAGTGGTTATTCTTGAAGAGAGCAGAGTTTCTCTTACTTGGCAATCTGTAGTTAAACAGACTTTGTGCCAGATCTTACTGAATATTGGTTTACGCTGTACAGATTGTTCTGACGCCATTGATGGAAAACAGTGCCCTTGACTCGTTTGGCGTTTCACTTAACAGGTCTTGATCAATTTGGGCTTGGTTTACAAAGTACAGCAGCACAGTGGGATCATCTTCCAGTTTGTGGCATTCATCAGACGGAGGCAAAGGGCTATATCCGAAATCCTTGCAGCTGGTGGCAGATATGACCTGCTGGTAAGGGCTTGCCCATTATTTGTTGATCTGTTCTGACTTAATTTCATTTCTTCCTCAACTTGTTATTTTGAGATTTTTCAAACCTACAGAAAAATTGAACCAGTAGTACAATTGAATAGCTGTATATCTTTCATCTAGAAATAGAAATGTCTTATGAACTACATTTGTAGTGTTTTTAAACTTTTACTTTTAAATAATTATAGATTTAGTTGCAAAGATAGTACAAAGAGGCCTTGTATGTTTTACACACTTTCTTCCAATGGTTAAACCTGGCATGACTCTAATAAAATATCAATACGAGGAAATGGACATTGGTCTACGGTATGTGCACAGTTCTGTGGCCATTTTATCACAAGTGGAGCTTCCTGTAACCACTACTGCAATTGAGATGCAAAGCTGTTCCATCACTACAAAGTCTGCTGCTGTGGACATGTATCAGTTCAAATGAAGTGTAGAAACCTTACCTGCTTTTAAGTCCCTTTACCGCAACCCTCCTTTTATAATGTAATTGTCTTAAATAACTTCCTCTACACACATTGAGATCCACATCAGACAGTGTTACGCTTGTTACTTCGACTGTCAAACTCTGAGAAACTCAAGAGAAGAAATCTATTGTATTTCCCTAACATTTCTGGTTTCTGATGAGAAATGTGCTGTTATTTGGATTATTTTTCCCCTATAGGAAAGGTTTTAAAGATTTTTTTTCTTTGTTTTTAAAATTTAATAATAATGTGTCTTGGCATGACTTCCTTTGGATTTATCTTATTTGGGATTTTCTCAGCTTCTTGAACCTATGGGTTTATGTTTTTTGCCTATGTGGGCCCGTAACCAAGCCACAGCAGGGTAGCATCAGAAAAGATGAACTGGGAGCCAGGACATTCATGTCTACCTGGGGGTAATGTCCCCCACCAGTAGTGTCAGTGGAGGATCCTGGACTTCCACCCCAACCCAAGCAGTAACAAGGCCACCCTCCCCACTGGGGTGGTTCCGAAGAAGGCTGAGTGGGAAGTTGGAACTTTCACCACTTTCCAGCAGTAACAAGGTCTCCTGCTCACTCTCCCAACTCCCAGCCCTCTCACCATGGTATCAGCAGAACCATGTTTCAGACATTATTCTAATATTTTTTTGTCTCACTTTTTTTCCTCTTCTTCTAGGACTCTGATGACATAACTGTTAGATCTTTTGTTATATCCCTGAAGTCCTGGGACATTTTGCCTTGGAGTCTGTTTTCTCTCTTGTTGAGATTGAATAATCTCTGTTTTCATCTTCAGTTTCACTGAATGTTTCCGCTGTTGTCTTCATTCTGCCAGTGATCTATCCACTAAGTTTTTTTATCTTCTTTGCTAAAATGTTCCATTTTTTTTATTTGTTTCAAGCCTGTTCGTAATGCCAGCTGAAGCATTTTTATTACGATTGCTTTAAAATCCTTGTCAGATGTGTGATTTTCAGTTGTATCCTGGATATTTTGAGTATTTTGAGACTCTGGAGCTTATCTAGATCTTCTGGCTTAGCAGGCCTCCTCTGATATTGCACCTGTGGAGCAGATGGGTGTCACCTTGCTACTGCCAGTTGGAGATAAAGACCCAGGGTCCTCATTTGGCCTTCTTAGACATCCCCAGGGTGGGAGGGGGTACCCCGTTACTGCTTCCCACATTGTCTCCACTAATACTATGTTGAGGGGGCGAGGGGAGGAAAATCTAGCTTCCTACTCAGCCTCCTCTGGCACCACCCCAGTGGGGAGGTTGGCCTTGTTACTACTTAGGTAGGAGTGGAACTCCAGGATCCTGGGGTTGCTGGCCTCTATAGATACTGTTGGGGGTGGGGGCTTTACCCCCCAGGCAGATACATGTTAAGTCCTGGCTTCTATTTCATCTTCTCTGATGCCACCCTACTGGGACTTTTGTTAGGGAGGGGCTCCTTAATCTAGGTGAATGTGTAGGCTCCCACTCATCCTTTCCTGGTGGGAGTCGGCCTGTGTTTTTTCCTATGGTGTTTGCCTAGAGCAGGGCAGGTACTGTCTAAAAGTTTTCTGTCCTGCTGAGTTGCCCCTTTTGTGGTCTTTTGGCCAGAGAGAGCAGGTTTTCACCAGGTCTTTTTTACTGGTTCTTCTCGGCATGTCTATGTCGCCGGTTTCTCCAGCACCCAATCCAGGATATATGAGGCAAAGACCAAACCTGGGGGACTAGCCACGTGTCATGTGGATCCTGACTAGTCTTCTCCTTTCTCTCCACTTCAGAGTCTTCTTATGTTTGTTTTATATGTAATGTCCAGGATTTTTAGCTGTACTTAGCAGGAAGAATAGGGAGAAGTATACCTATCCATCTTGGATCCCGAACCAGAACATACATATGTTACATGTTTAATTGCCTAGTAATATTACATAAAAAGAAACAGGTGGAATTAACTTTAATAATGTATTTTATTTAATGCAGTATGCCCAAAATATTGTTTCAACATATAATCAAAATTTTAAAATTATTAAGGAGCTACTTTTCATTCTTTTTTTACATACTTTTTTTACATACTTTATTTTATATACTTTTTCTAAATATTTGCAATCAGCATTTACTTAACCCAATATACTATTTCATCATGTAATCAAACATCTAAAAATAATTAATGAGCTACTTTACATTCTTTTTTTAATTCTGAATCTTTGCAACCAGTGTGTATTTTATACTTATAGCACATATCAATTAGGATTAGCCATTTTTCAAATGCTCAAGCCACATGTGGCTAGCAGCTGCCATCTTGAATAATGCAGTTCTACAGTAGCATTTTCCTAAATTGGCATGTGTGCTTGCTTTTCGCTCTCTGTCTCCCTTGCTACTCAGATACATCTTTTTGTTGAACTCTTTGATGATAAATTGCTGACAGAGAACATGCCCTTATATCATTGCTTTGCCCATAATTGCAGTTTCTTCTCTATTTCATGACCAGAACTGTGTGTTTTTCTCCGCAGATTCCGCAGTTTAGAGGGCCACAAGCTCTGGGGCCAGTTCCCACCGCCATTGGGGTCAGCATAGCTATAGACAAGATATCTGCTGCTGTCCTCAGCATGGAAGAACCTGTAAGTTCTGGCTTTGCTTTCCAGTGTGCCTTGAGTCGTCTTTCACTTTGTAGTCATTTACATGGAGCCCTGGATGTGGCAGCATTAGACTAGGGTTTGAGAGATTGTCTTCACCATGATGGATAAGCCTAAGACTTGGCATGAGTTCTTGCATTTCAGTACTTAGTCTCTAGCTGGGGACTTCAGACAATCCATCCATTCTTTCCTAGACTCACTCTCCTCATCTGTAATGAGCTATGTAAATGTGGGATGTTACAGTTGTTAACAGACTTATATCAAAGCCCCTTGTTCAGAAATCCTGCTGTACTCTGCAAAGCTAAAAGTGATTCTTTTTCCTTTGTGTTTCAAGCAAGATTAGTTTTCCCAGAGGAAAACCATATCTTCCTGATGGCTCAGGGTAGTTGAAATCATTTCTATCTTAAAAGACTAATATTAAAGTTTTTTTACTGTTATTCATTTTACTATATCATTTTGAAGCAAAGACTTCTGCACATATGTTGCTATATAAGATTTCAAAATGCCCGTCTTCACATGAGTGCTGCCTCCCGCTCAGTGCTGATCCCACCTACACGTCTGCAGTCTCGCTCTTCTAAATATCATCACTGTTTCTGATCTAGGTTACAATAAGCTCCTGTGACCTCCTGGTTGTAAGTGTTGGCCAGATGTCCATGTCCAGGGCCATCAACATAACCCAGAAACTCTGGATGGCGGGAATCACAGCAGAAATCATGTATGACTGGTCACAGGTAATGAGACAAAAAGCACCTATGAGTGAGTGGTTTCCATGGCAAGTCACCTTCAGTGGCTTTAGGTTCTCAAACTCTTATTTATCTCTGTGGTTAGAGTTCTTCCTGCTGTAGTTTCTGATTCCTGCAGTAGCAAATTACCACAAACTTAGTGGTTTAAAATAACACAAGTTTATGAGCTTACATTTCTAGAATTCAGAAGTCTGAAATCAGTACCACTGGGCTCAAATCAGTACCATGTGTCGATAGGGTGATTCCTTCTGGTGGCTTTGTGGGGAGAGTCCATTTCATCACCTTTCCCAGCTCCTAGAGGCCTCCTGCATTCTTTGGTTTATGGCCCCATCCTCTCTTCAAACTCAGCTGTGTAGCATCTTTTTTCCTGATCTATGCTTCTATCCTAACATTTCTAACTCTCACCCTCCTGTCTCCTTACAGGGACCTTTGTTCTTACACTGGGCCCACCCAGATAATCCAGGAAAATCTCCCTATCTCAGGATTCATAACTTTATCACATCTGTACAGCTCCTTTTACCATGCAAGGTAAAAGGCTCTAGGGATTAGGCTCTAGGGATTCACAGGCTCTAGGGATTAGGATATGGACACCTTTGCAGGCCACAACCAGCCTATCACAGTTCCCCAAAGTATTCTGTGTTTAGTGTGTTGTAGCCTCAGACCTCCCACATCTGCCTGCCCTTTAGAATGTAGGGCCTTTAGATTACTAACTTCTGATCACTGCGTGGCTCACTGATAGGTGATCATCCAAGTTGTACACACGTTCACCCACGCTCAAGGTGCCCCAGAGCATGAAGAGATGCCTGGGGAAACAACCCCCACCCTCCCTCCTCTTCCTTTCACATCACCTGCCAGGTGGTTTTTCTGAAGCTGCTGCTGTTCATTTTTGTGGGTGTTATATAAAAATTCATGTCAGAAGTAGGCTGAGCGATAATTTTTATTCATTTGACAGAGCAGTATCCTTTTCCACTCGTTTTCTTATTTCATAAATTGTTAGAGAAGTGCTCTTTCAGTAAAATATAAGCCCTGTAACAGTGACTTCAGTCCAGCACAGTGTTATTCTCTACAGGCTTCTCTGCTCTGATGTTCTTTGCTTTATGCTTCAGTTCTGCTTTTCACCTACCACTATTTCTTGTGTCACCTTTGCTGTCCTCAGAGATCGTGGGGGGGAGGGGATAGGGGGTGTAATTTTTATACTTTCCATCAGAATTTGAATCCTTTGAAAACCTCTTACTGTATCCTCACCACATTGATCACCAATGGCCCCTTATCACAATAGCAAAAGTAATGAAAGCAAAAGGTCTTATTTCTCCTTTGAAATCTGAACTTTCCTTGCTTAATATTTATAACCCCTGATGTCAGCATGTTCACTTTGAGAATACAATTGAACAGTGTTTTCATTCTCCTTAATTACTTGAAGCTGCTCCAGGTGCTCTGTATTTATGTCATACACTGTGCTTATTTATTTCAGTCCCAAGAAGAATTACAAGAGTACTGCAGACATCATGAAATCACATATGTGGCCCTCGTCTCAGATAAAGAAGGAAGCTATGTCAAGGTAAAGCCTGGAGGAAATCTTTCACAGTTCAACAGATTTCTAAAACTCTGTGTTAACTGTGGAGCACACAGGTTCCCACTGAGGCCCTGGCCTTGGGTGTGGATGGAAATTCATTACTTCACTCTCCCTGCATTGCTGGGCTTGTTATTGGAAAGAGT
>NW_006442109.1:28817753-28821162 GCF_000325575.1 Pteropus alecto | reverse complement strand
GTATAAAATGAAGAAGAGAGAATTTGAATCCAAACACTTCCTTAGAGCTTAAAAAAATAAAAACACTGTGGCTATAGTTTTTTCATACTTTTCCCCCTTGTTTTCTCTTTCTGTCTATGAAAATAAGAATAATTAGAGCTGATACTGTTTGTTGACTGGCATATCCTCTGGCTGCTTACTAACAAGTTTTACTACATTGCATTTAACTAAAAATGCACATAATTAAACCACCTCATAACCTTTATTTCTGTTTTTAAAGGAAAAAAAATCAACATTTTCCCTCTTTTAAAATATCTGCCTGGTTTGATAGCAGGGTAATGCTGGCTTCATAAAATGAACTGGACAGTGTTCTCTCCTTTTCTGTTTTCTAGAAGATTTTGTGTATAATTGGTATTATCGCATCCTCATATATTTGGTAGAATTCACCAGTAAAGCCTAGACTCAGAGGTATTCAGGTTGCCTCTTCTTGAATGAGTTTTGGTAGTTTATATCTTTCCTGGAATGGTTCCATTTCATCTAGGTTTTCAAATATTTCCTTGTTTTACTATCTGTAGGATATGTAGAGATACCCCTCTTTCATTCCTGATATTAGTAATTTATGTCATCCTTTTTTTCCCTGATCAGCCTGGCTAGAGGTTTATCAATTTTGTCTTTTCAGAGAACCAGCTTTTGGCGTCAATGATTTTTGGTTTTTGTTTGTTTTTTACTTTATTGATTTCCATTCTTTATTATTGTCTTTATTCTGCTAATTTGGGATTTAGTTTTTTCTTTTTCTGGTTTCTCCAGACGGAACTTTATTTTATTTTTTAATTTTTTAATTTTTTTTAATTGTTTATTGGGGTAACATTGGTTAATACAGTTATAATTTTCAGGTGTACATTATAATTTAACATCTGTATGTTCTATTGTGTGTTTACCACCCAAAGTCCAGTTTCCTTCAGCTACCATATATTTGATCCCCTTTACCCATTTCACCCTCCCCCATCCTCCTGTATTTCACCCCCTTTACGCCAACTACCTTCCCCCACCTCCTCCACCCCCTACCCCTTTGGTAACCACTAGTCCATAGTCCATGTCCATGAGTCTCTGTTTGTCCTGTTCCTTTGTTGCTTTTAGGTTTATATCCCACATATAAGTGATACCATGTGATTTTCAACTTTTTCTGTCTGGCGTATTTCGCTTAGCATGATTAATCTCAAGTTCCAACCATGTGGTCGCAAATGGCAGTATTTCATCTCTTCTTATGGCTGAGTAATATTCCATTGTATATATGTACCACAGCTTCTTCAGTCATCTATCATAGGACACTTCGGTTGCTTCCATGTCCTGGCCACTGTGAATAATGCTGCTATGAACATTGGTGTGCAAATATCTTTATGGATATGATTTTTTAAGTCTTTGGGGTAAATACCCAGTAGAGGGATTGCTGGATTATATGGTAGATCAACAGACAGAACTTTAGATAGAGGTTGACAAACTACAACCTGCAAACCAAATCCAGCCCACAGCTTATTTCTGGATGGCCTGTGAGCTACAAATCGTTTTTATGTTCTGTTTTAAAAAGAATAAGTAGAAGAGTGTGTGTCAGAGACATTGTGTGACCTGTAAAGCCTAAAGGTTTACTAGTCAGCCCTTGACAGAAGAGAAGTTGCCGGCCACCTGGCTTAGATCAGGGATTTCAGATTTTCTTCTTTTCTAAATATAATTATTTAATGCTATAAATTTCACTCTAAGTACTGCATTGGTTGCATGCCACACATTTTTACATTTAGTGCTTTTGTTTTTACTCCACTTAGAATATTTTCTAATTTCCTTGATGATTTCTTCTTTGATCCATAGGTTATTTAGAAGTGTGTTGTTTAATTTCCAAATAGGGTATTTTCCAGAAATTATTCTTCAGTGATATCTAGTTTATTTCTTTTGTGGCCAGAGATAATACTCTGTATGATTTCAATCCTTTAAATTTTACTGAGACAGGTTTTAAAGTCCAAAATATGGTCTGTTTTTGTAAATGTTTCATGTACGCTTGAAAAGAATATGTATTCTGCATTGTTAGGAGGAGTGTTTGATAAACATCAGTTAGCTCATGTTAGTTGATAACATTATGTAGTCTTCTATGTCTTTATTAAACTGTTTTGTCTACTTGTCCTATCAATTACTGAGAGAGGAGTGTTGATCTCCAGCTATAATTGCAGATTTATCTATTTCTCCTTTTAGTTCTATAAGTTTTTGCTTTGTGTATTTTGAAACTGTTGTTTGGTGAATACACATTTTGGATTTTATATCTTCTTGATGAATTGACCTCTTTATCATTATGAAATATGCTTTATCCCAGATATTTCTTTTTCTGAAGTCTTTTGGTTAGTGTTTAATGGCTTATCCTTTTTTGTCTTGTTTCTTTATATTTAAAGTGGGTTCCTTAGAGACAGTCACTAGTTGTGTTTTGCTTTTTTATGCATTCTGACAACTAACCTTGTAATTAAAGCAGTTAGACCATTTATATGTAATGCAGTTATTGAAATGGTTAAGTTTAAATCTATCATTTTACTGTCTATTCTTTTTTCAGTTTTTCTCTTTTCA
This sequence comes from Pteropus alecto, assembly GCF_000325575.1. Lineage (NCBI taxonomy): Eukaryota > Metazoa > Chordata > Mammalia > Chiroptera > Pteropodidae > Pteropus > Pteropus alecto. The sequence continues at coordinate 28,818,582 of NW_006442109.1, read as the reverse complement.
CGGCTTCATTAAATTTATTCTTCCGTTTTATCTCTACAGTTGGTTTACTGACTATAACTATTTTTGGTAGGATTTTTTTAGTGACTTCTCTAGGGTTTATAGTATACATCTCTAAGCTATCACATTTCTGCCTTCAAAAAATATTATACACCTTCATATATATTATAACAGACTGCTATTACAACAGAATACTTCCATTTTCCCTCTTTCATCCTTTGTGCTATGGTTGGCAAATATTTTTTTTTCTATATATGTTATAAATTCCACAATACATTGTTAATATTTTGGTTTTGTTAATTATCTTTTAAAGAGGTTTGTAAATAAGTGGGAAAATGTTCTTTATATATACCATTTGTGGAACTGTTTATTCCTTCGTATTGAGCCAGATAATCATTCTGATTTAATTTTCCATCTACCTGGCAAGCTTCCTTTAATACTTCTGTTTAATGCAGGTCTGCTGGTAATGAATTCTCTCAGCTGTTATTGGTCTGGCAAAAGTCTTCATTTCATATTTATTTTTAAAAGGTTTTTTTTGCTACATATAGAATTCATGATTTACAATTTTTTTCTTTTAGCACTTTGAAGATGTATTTAAAATCTTCTGACCTGATTTTTAAAAAGTCTGCTTTGATCCTTTGTATGTAATGTATCTTTTTTCATTTCTGGCAGCTTTTGAGATTTTTTTTGTCACTGGTTTTCTGCAATGTAAATATAATGTGTCTCAGTGTGGTGTTTTTTGTTTCTAATATTTGGTATTCATGATGCTTCTCTGACCTATAGATGTGTAGTACTCATCAAATTTGGAAAATTTTCAGACATTATTCCTTCA
>NW_006442109.1:28795117-28817731 GCF_000325575.1 Pteropus alecto | reverse complement strand
CTATTACAGTATGTTAATCATTTGACGTTGCCCCACAGCTCATTGAGACTCTTTGTTTTGTTGTTTTCTCTCCTGTCTCTGCTTTCTTCTGAATCAGTCCCTGATCTTTTCTGCAGTCTCTAATCTATTAATCCCATCCAGTGCATTTATTTCAGATATTGTAATATTTTCATCTGTACAAGTTACATCTTTGTCTTCCATTTCTCTCCTCATAGTTCTTGTTTTCCTTCCATTCTTTATAAGCTTTATAATAGTTGTTTTAAGATATTTGTCTACTAATTCCATTATCTCCAACATTTCTGGGTCTGTTTCTATCTATTAATGTTTCACTTGATTATATTTTCTTACCACTTTGTGTGCTTAGTAATTTTTGATTGGTTGTTGGACATTACGAATTTTATATTTTTAGATGCCAGGTTTTCTTATGTTTATATAAATATCTTTGTTCTGAGCTTTGTTCTGTGATATAGTTAGGATTCTTGTATTCTATTTGATCCTTTCCAGGCTTGATTTTAAGCTTTGTTAGGGCACATCCAGGACAGCCTTTAGCCTCAGCCTAATGTAGCTCCACTACTAAGTCAATACCCTTTGGAAGATTCTGCCTCATGTCCTGTATGTTATGAGATCACTCTAATCTGGTATTCACAGCCCCGTGAGTTCCAGAAATTATTATGCCTATTCCTATCTGGTGGCTGTTTCCTCAGCCGTGGATAGTTTCCTCTCACCCATGTACATTCAGTTCTCTGCCAAAAATGTGAGTAGACTCCTCTGCAGAGCTTCAGAAATCTTTCTCTGTGAGCTTTTAGCTCTCTCCTCCTCGGTCCTCTGCCCATAATTTCTAGTCCACTTGGCCTGCCTAAACTCCAGTTTGTCTCCTCTACTCAGCACGATACCTGGCCTCCGCTTAAGTTCCCCACTCCTGGCACTGCAGTCTGCAAACTTCCTCAACACAGTAACCTGGGACACTCTTAGGCTCACTTTGTTTTTCTTCTCTCAGAGGTGACAGTCCACTGCTGGTTGTCCCATGTCTTAAAACCGCTGTTTATGTTTCATCTGGTTTCTAGTTTAAGGCAGGAGGACAATTCTTGTAGTAGTTACTCCTTCATGGGCAGATGTGGAAGTCCCCAAATGCTTGTTAGTCACAAAACCATAAATGACCCTAAGGTCATCAATCAGGCCTCTTCCAGAGCAGCGATTGCTCCTGTGATATGGCCAAGAGATGACTGACTTTTTGCGTCTGCTGGACAATTCATAATGCACTGCTATATGGTTAGCAAATTTTAAAAACTTGAATCAGAATCTGCTTCTCAAAATTTCACTGGTCCTAGTTCTACACCCTGGAATAGTCAAGGTAACAAATCTAATTCATCCTCCTCCTCCCAACTACTTTCAAATAAATTTTAGGAGATAGCTGCCATGCCACTTTGTCCTCTTTTTCTGGTTTCAACATTCTAGTTACTTAAGCCATTCCTCATAACATGGTTTCCACATCCTTGACTCTCCTAGTTAACCTCCTCTAGACACACTTAACTCTGTCAAAGTCTGCCTTTAAATGTGATACTAGAATTCTACAGAGTGCTGTAAGCATGTTCTGACTAAATGGGAAGGGTCTCTGACCTTCCTCAATCCAGATACCGTATTTCTCCTAATACAGCCTATAAGTGACTCTTGGCTCATACTAAATTTATCAGCTAAAACCCACTGGACTTTTCAGTTATCACCATGTCTGGCTGGCCTTCTACAATGATGGCTTAATTATAGGGCTTCATATTTATCTCCATTAAATGTGATCTTGTTCAACATTATTCCAGCCTGTCTAGCTCTTTTGAATCTTGCTTCTGCCTGTTAATGATAGGTTATCTTCATATTCGAAGGGCAAGACATCATTTCATTCATCCATTCAGCAAATGCATTTTAAGCATTCATAGTGTGGGAGGGGTTAAATTTAGGGCCATGAAGGACACAGGAACATTTAAGCCACAGTCCTTGCTGTCAAGGATCCTATAATCTGGTAGGGAACATAAGACATTTTTGCATGATTATGACCTAGAACAATACTAAATGTCATGAAAGTCCTACAAAGTTCTCTGAGGGTTCATCAGCCTGGGAGATTATTTCAGAGGTAGCAAGGAAGTCTTCGGGGTAGAGGTGGGATTTATGTTGGATCCTTATGGATGGGCAGGATATAGGTAGGTGCTGAAGGGCCTTTTAAGCAGATCAAATAGCAAAGGTACTGGCAGTTCTTTCAATAGATTGTCCCAAAGATAAAGGCTGGCTAACAGAGAACTCTTCTGGTATTATCCTCAATGGTCTATTTTGGGTGGAGCAGGATTGTAAAGAAAGGTACTTCAGCAAGAGAGAATAGTTCTAGCTAGATCATGGAGAGCCAAAATGCCCAAGGAACTTGGACTTTATTTAGCAGCTGTTGAGAAGCCAGAGTATGTTTTGTACAGAAGGGGACATCAGAGTTGTATATGAGAAAAATTAACCTACAAGGGTGTGTAGCATGGAATGGAGTGAGGGAGAATTGCAGACAGGAATAGCAGTGGGAAGAAATTCAGGCTATCCCAAGCCAATGTTGGGCGCTGGCCATAAGAGCGAAGATGAGAGGGCAGGAACCATAAAAGTGAGATGACAGTAGTTCTGTTTGGAAGGGAGAGGGAGGGGTTGTAGAAACTTTGGTGACTGACTAAAGGATGTTTAATGGGAAGAATATGTGAAAGAAACAAATGAAATAAGAGCTGGTTTGTCATGACTTTTTATTTAGTTCTGTCATCTGTGATAAGCTGTTCTGGGCCAGGGTTTTTCAACAACCATATTTTGACATTTTGGGCCAGATAATTCTTTGTGGGGGCTACTGTCTTGTGCATTGTAGGATGTTTAGCAGCATCCCTAGCCTTTACCCACTACAAACCAGTAATACCCTCTACAGCTGTGACAACCAAAAATATCTCCAAACATGACCAAATGTCCTGTGGGGAGCAAAATCACCCCTGGTTAAGAACCACCAACCTACACTGTTGAGTAGTCTTACTGTGGTATCCTGATTTAGCCTGTTGGCTTCAGAAATGATGGATCTGTTTCATTCTTAAGGTTAAATCTTTCGAGAAGGAAAGGCAAACAGAGAAACGTGTGCTGGAGTCTGATCTTGTGGACCATGTTGTGCAGAAACTGCGGACTAAAGTCAGCGATGAAAGGACTATCAGGTAACGAGTACGCAAAAGCCCAGAAAACCAGCCACAACTACCTATATAGAACTTACATTTATTTTTAGTCAGTTTGATTATTTGGGGAAATAAAGATAGGTCAGGATAACTTTTAATGAACCTTTTTATTGCTTCTGAAGAACTCAGCAGTTTAATTGTATGACCTCCTGTGTAAGACTAGTTCGTTCTTTATAACATGTCAAAGAATATTTTATCAATTTGAAAAGCCTAAGGAGCCAAAATCTACCTGCCAATATCTTTGTTGGTCAGTGGTGTTTTGTCAATGTATTTGAAAGATCTATGTTCTGGGAAAGGATCTCATATACTTATAATGGGAATATAATTGGTTCAACTCTCTGGATGGGAATTTAATACAGTAAGTAAAAGCCTTAAAACTAAAAGTAAGAAAAAAATTGGCCCAGCAATTTCAGGAATTTATAGTAAAAATTATTCCTGCAGGATATATACAAAGATATCTATCAAGGCGTTGTTTGTACTGGCAGTTCTGAAACTTTTTGGTCTCAGAATCCCTTTATACCCTTAAAAATTATTTGAGGATCCTTAAGAGTTTGTTTATGTAGGTTATATCTATTAATTCCTGCTAGAAATTAAAATGTAAACATTTTTAAATAATCATTTATTTTAAAATAACCTAAATATTCTTAATTGGAAATAACTATTTTCCAAAACAAATTTAAGAAGAGCAGCATTGTTTCACATTTTCCAGATACTGTTAATGCATTGTTTTCTATCTTTTTAATCTTCTTAATGCCTTAACAGAAGAAACTAGATTGTCATATCTGCTCTGTATTCAGTCCATTGTGCTTTCACACATCATGTAATCTTTAGAAAATTCCATTACACATTTGTGAGAAGATGAGAATAAAAAAGATAATTAACATCTTAGAATTATTGTGAAAATAATTGTGAGCTTGAAGATCCCCTGGGAAAGGATCTCAGGGACCTCCAGGGGTCCCTGGACCACAATTTGAGAATCTCTTACTTTATTATAACATCACAATATTCATTGGTAGTTTGAATTATGGTAAATACAGTGAAATACTCTGCAGCCTTTAAAAATGATTCTAGTAAAGCTGAGTTTATTGACATGGAAGGATGACCACAAATAGGATGTATGATATGATCCCAATTTTCTCAACCAAAATACAGAGCTCATACACAAAAAAATGTCTGAAGTAATGTACCACATTTTTAATTGTAGTTATTTCTGGTTAGTGGGATTACAAGGAGTCTTAATTTTCTTTAAGCTGTTCTCTGTTTTTGTAACTCATATATATGCTCATAAACAGAAAATACAATACTCAACTTTTTTTGGCCTATATCAGTGTTCTCAACAAGCATCATTTTTGCCCTCCAAGGGACATTTGCCAATGTTCGCAGACATTTTTGGTTGTTAACTAGTGGAGGTGCTACTGGTATCTAGTAAAGACCAGGGATCCCGCTAAACATCCTACAGTGCACAGGACTGACTCCTTCCCTCCCCGCAACAAAGAACTGTCTGATCCAAAATGTCAGTAATGCCAAGACTGACAAATCCTGGCATATATAAAAATAACATTTTTGCTTTCTTCCCCCTCCCTGCTCCATTCCTTCCCCTCTGGACCCAGCTTGCATAATTCACCATCAGGCTTTTTCTGAGGGAGTATGTTTTCGAAGTCACCAGTTATTAGGATTACAGATCCCAATCAAAGAGGTTTAAAAGAAAACACAAGAAATCAACTAATAGTGAGTTCAGGTGAATATTATCAAGACACTTAAAAGGCCAGATGGGCTCTACTTTTAGCAGCAAAAGGTTCAAAATCTTTCCTCTATATAAATGATTATTTCCATTTTCCAAGGATAGAGTGCTGCTATCTCTTAAAGTATATAAATTAATTCACAGTTTTTGAAAGAATCTCCTTTTTTACTAAATGTTCTCCTGTGGGTAATCGCCAGGGTTGCTGCCATAATGAAGGTGGGACCTGCCATTGCTGTTTCCTTGTATTGTGAGGGTACCGGAAAGAACACCCATTATATTTCATCGAAGCTGGCTTCTTATGTTAGCCAGGAATTCAAACCCAGCTGAATAAATCAGAATGTTGTCTTAGGCATTTGTTAATTTGAAATGACATCCTTTATAATTTTTACTTGCTCTTGACTAAAAGCATAATTAAGTACAAATTTTTTGTTTTTGTTTTCCTTCTCTAATAACCAATATTTGTTAAATATTTTTATATTTAAAAAATGGTTCACTCTAAGTATAGCTCACTGTAAGTAACTATTGCTTTTGCCTTATTGACTGTTTTCTAATTGTCTTTGCTTGTTTTTAGAGAAGCTTCTGATAATCTTGCAGTACAGAATCTGAAGGGGTCATTTTCTAATGCTTCAGGTATAATTACTAATTATAATAGAAACATAATGCTTTTATGTGTTTGTGTTTGCTCTAATCACTTATGACTGTGGCTAACTCTTTGCTACATCAAAAAAATATATTTTTAAGGTAGCATATATACAACTAATTGTATCCAAATGGAATTTATCCCTATATTTTGAAACCCACATCCTAGAATATAATAAATCAACTAGGCATTTGGTGACTCTTCTGATCCTGGTATGTCTCTGTCTTACTGTCTTATTTTTACAAGTGCTTTAATCTTACTTTGACTTAGTTTATTGTATAGTTTAGATGTAGATAATTTTCCTGGAAATTTTCCCTATACAGAAGATGGAAAAAAAGTATTTGAAGTCCCTTGGAGAAAGACACTCTATACATTCTGTATTCATGAAATCCAGGAGAGAACAGCAGTGATAGTTATAGTTTTATCACATTTATCTTACGGAAAAAGAAATGTCCCAATTAAGAACACAAAAAGACATCTTTGGCTTTTAAGAGAATTGGGTCTTTTGGGTTTATTTCTGTTAGCATTGACTGCCACCATCAGATTTCAAATATTTGGAGGAATTTAAGGAAGTAAGTTTGAGAGATACTGATTTTTTTTCTTAGGTTCATGAGGTTTTGGTGACTCATATTGCCTCCTTCTGTCTTGTTACCTCCCACTCCCACCTGAAGAAAGAAGGCTGGTGGGGTGGTCTTGACAGAAGCATCAAAACTGGCTGGTATTGGAGTTCTAGGCTCTTCCTGGGGCATGTGCAGGCAGTTGCAGAGAGAGAAGAGAAAACAAGGCCCAGACACAATCTAGCCCATAGAATCACACCAGGGGGGGTTCTTTAATAATTCCCCCCCCCCCCACCTCGGTGGTCTATTACAGAACATAGGACCAGATAAGGCCATGAATTCTGAAACTCTTTGTTTCAGGTCTGTTTGAAATCCATGGAGCAGCAGTTGTTCCCACTGTGAGTGTGATAGCCCCGGAGAAGCTGTCAGCCAGCACAAGGCGGCGGTATGAAACTCAGGTACAAGTCAGAGTTTCCATGGCTTTCTGATGGGAGCTACAAAGAAGGAAGAAAGCAGGAGACAAAAATAAAGTTTCCTGGAAATATTTTCTTGCCACTTCCCTAACTTGACAGCTTTTGAAGTTCCATCAACACAAAACATCTCTCTGGTGCCAGGATTCTGCCCCAGCTGTCCTCCAAAGAAGGGTCAGTGTGGACTGTGGGCACCTAGAAGCAGCTGTTGTCAGAATTACTGGATCTAAACAAAAAAAAAATTCTGACCTGGCTCTAATGGCAGGTGGGGTTTGTCTTTGTCATAAATAACAAAGCAGAAGAGATCCATCCCAAGACTTGAGGCAGGTTTCTCATTGCATACATGTTTTTGGTATCTGCTATATGCCTGATTCTGTGCTGCCATGTGAAATATAAAAGACATAGGACATGGCCTCAATCCTCAAAGAATTAATAACCTTAGAAGCATATGCATTTTATAGTTGGAGGACAGTCGGTGAAAATAAGTCATGGAATGCTAAATTAAATATATTTAATGTGTGTTAGAGTATATTACAGACATATGGGAGAGACAGAAGTCAGTGTTTGCTTCATGGAGGTGATCCCTGAAGGACTGAAATCGGCAGGGAAGAAGAGGTTAGGGTATTCCAAATGGGAGGGACAGTAGGAACGGCGATATGGACAGTGCTAACGAGCACAGTCTGTCTGTACACTGGCCTCACTTGGGAAGAGGGTGTTAGGGAGCAATCATTTTTTAGAAATGTAAATAGACTGAAGGATGAAAAATCAGGTTACCTCATTTTTGTAAGACCTCCTGGCTGTTTCTTAGGATGTTGGGTGGTAATTCATTTTCCACATCTTTATACTGCTTTCAACACCTACCATATTTCAGTTCCATGTTCTCATTGATGTCACCTTCCCCTTTTGCCAAATTGAGCTTAATATAATCTTTCTGCTTCTACGTGCACTGTTTCACTGCACTGAGTTTTTCACTAGATATCGTTTCAAAATTATAAAGAAATAAGCAACCAGTTGGATTATGAAACAAATTATAAAAATAGGCTGTAAAATCTCACTTCTCCTGAAATCATAATAGACTACATACTCATCTTTCCAAGGTGGATTAAGAGCAAGTTCTAGGATAATATTTGAGATCCCTTGTAGGCCTCGGTTTGTCACCTGATTTTTTCCTGGAATAGGACATACAATGGCAAGAAAGATGGCTTGGTTTGACAGGTTCTGAATTCTGACATGTTTTCTTTTTTAGGTACAAACTCGACTTCAGACCTCCCTTGCCAACTTACATCAGAAAAGCAGTGAAATTGAAATTTTGGCTGTAAGTCGCTTTCTTTTGAAACGTTTTGAGGATTGCTTCTGTCTATGCTGTCAAAGTAGTTTCTTCAGAGGTCGGGGTGCTCAACATCAGCCATATTGGGCTTCAAGCCTATTATTACTGATGTGAACCACATGTAATCTAAATCTGTGAAAAACTGGGGAGAATTGAAGGTTTTGCTTGTTTCTCCTTTCTTCCTTGAAAGATGAGGGAGTAAAAATGAAAATCATTTTTCTAAATATTTCAGGCCTTTGCCTCACTAAGCCTATACTGAGTACAAGTGGCAGTGTCCAACCTCTGGCGTGTAACTTGTGAGGACCGGGTATTAGTTCACCAGTGCTTAGATCTTATTGCTGCATGGTTCATTAAGTCGGCTTTATAGCACCGTAGCATCCCAGACTCTGCTAGCTCTATTCATGTTGCTCCAGCCACAGTGACACCATCGTCACAAGTCAATATGTGCTACCTGGGGTTCTCTGATAATGACGTACATTTCTGTATACTGACAGGTGGATTTACCCAAAGAAACAATCTTACAGTTTTTATCATTAGAGGTAAGCAAGATAACTCTTCTGCATTGTTTTCAAAATCCCAAAGCTTTGCTGTTAATTTGCCAAAAGAAAATTGAAAATGGCATTATTTTCTTAGTCATATCAAATGTTTTTTTCTGGCAGTTCCAGGAATTTGGTAGCATTGTTCCTTTTATGTGACATATATTAATTAGTAAATGAGATTTTGAAAGAATCATACTTTTCTAGTGACGTTCTTTTAAATTTCAGATTAACAAATACCTAGTGCTTTTACTGAGTGTCAGGCTCTGGCAGGCCTTGTTCTAAGCATTTTACAAATATTAACTCATTTAATAACCCTGAGAGAGAGGTATCATTAGTATCCCCATTTTACAGATAAACAGAAGCATTTTATGGAGAACAGAAGTAGAGAGATTAAATATTTTACTTGAGGTCACCTAACTAGTAAGTAGCAGAGCTGGGATTTAAACCTAGGCAGACTAATGGAATGTATGTTCTTAACCACTGTACATACTCTTCTGCCTTGAACAAACCTTCATTCCAACTAAGGAAGCTAATTTGTAGAAGCAGAACTATATGAAAGATCTTTTTGTAAAAATTTAGGTCCTTATAAGAACTTTTTAAAATTTAAGCATTAAACCTTTGCTATTAAGACTGCTCAATTATAATCATGGCTCTAGGTGATTTTTGCAACATGTCATATCAAATACTTTGTAACTAAACACAGATTGGTCACAGATTAGATGAAAAATGAACTTTGCCCCAGAACTAACATTTCATACTACATTTTTTGTGGTCTTGTAAATAAGCATGTACCACTATACCAGCAATGTATTGCCTTATGATCCATTTAAATGGATGCACATCAGAGGCGGTTATCTCCGACACAAAGTTAACAGTAGGCAGAAATAACTCGTCTAACGTCACATTGGCACACGGGCTGCAGCATCGTTATCAGGATCTAGTAAGGTGTCTGTTGTAAAGAAAATTGATGCTTCAGAGGAGCATGCTCGGCAGTTTCCCCACCAGTTCTATCTCCCTATAATGATTTCTTCAGTATACCTAAGGGAGGCATTGCACTGGCATTTCATTAGTGACCCAGAAAAAGCCAGTTAATAAACCCTAGTACCTGTTGTGAAGTCTTATCTATTTTTTTCCTAGTGGGATGCTGATGAACAGGCATTTAACACAACAGTGAAGCAGCTGCTGTCACGCCTGCCAAAGCAAAGATACCTCAAATTAGTCTGCGATGAAATTTATAACATCAAAGTAGAAAAAAAGTAAGTTATCCTGTTAGCATCACAAATTTCAGCATGGGTTAAAATTCAAGGAGGGGTTTTAAAGTGACATGTTTTGTCTTGTTGAGGTTTGATGGTTGATAGGCTATTACAACTGCAACTGGTAACCAGTAAATCTTGCTCAGGACTGTGAATCAGTCACAGTATTGTCAATAACACAACACAGAGGTCCCAGAAGTAGCTATCCCAGCTATAATTTTAATCATCCAGTTAACCCCTAGAAATGTTTAAATGATAGCTGTGACTTTGCTTTATGTCCTCATGCCAGACGCCAGTTGTTCATGTTACCTTCCACTTAAAAGGCAACGATAAAGCCTGTGAAGCAAATGGTGGTCTCCTTGTGTACAACCTTATACTGTAGCCCCTTGCCACTCACAGCTTCTATAAAATTTGTATAATGTTTTAGGGCCCAGCCTTCCATCTTATTTTCGATTAAACAAAACTACAGTTGTGTTCTAAAAATAATTTATTTACCTGTTCTTTACCCATTGGATTGACCTTGCCTTTTCCTTTCTTTTGCAGGGTGTCCGTGCTATTCCTATATAGCTACAGAGATGATTACTACAGAATCTTATTTTAATCCTAAAGAACAGTCATTACACTGTTCAGACAGGAATGTATACTATAAAATATTGTACAGTCATTGTAATTTTAAATTACATTCTAAGTAGCTGTCCTAAAAGTTGAGCTGTTTTTATATGTAATATATTATAAATTTATCTTTTTGAATAAATGCTTTCAGATATCTGCTGCTTTTTAATCGCAAATTTAGTAACATTAAAGGTTTTGTGGAGCTAGAACAAGAAAAAGCCTTGTTCCTCCCCTCAGCCCTAATGACTAAACACATGAAAATGTCCAAATTGAAGGGCATAAAGAAATCAAATATCATTAACTTGTAATCTTTATTCTTGAATTTGTAATATGCTCATTCTAAGGTATTTAAGCAAACAGTACTCATTCAAGTTTGCTAAAGGAACTATGATGACAAAATTATATAGCCAGTTGGGAAGAATACCCATGAACTAACACAACTTTTTATAAAATTGTCAAGTTTCAACTCCAGTAACCTAGAAAACAAGACTAAAACCTATTCACAATCACATCATTCTAGAATTAGTAGTTATTGCCAGAAACTATTACTATAGGGTAGGAAAAGGAATAAATAAGAGATGGCCAGTGCTGATAAATAGACAGGTTTAATGATACATTGCTCTTTAACAACATATGACTACAGAGACAAACTAGAATCCAGGAATATACAACTATGCAACACAGACCAATTAGCCAGATCTAAGATAAAATGGCTTCTTACAACTACCCTGTAAACATCACAGCACTTTTTCCATCCAAAATGACCCTAATCTCACAAGAAACAGCTATTGTAGGGGAACAAGAAACCTAGCTCTGTGATCGAAAGGAAAAACAGCAATTAGTAGTTAGTTGCTGAAAGCAAGGAATCTGGTGCCCTTCACTGTGCTGCTTTGGTCTTCTTACTCTTGCTCTTTTTGTCCCTCTTCTTCAGTCCATCCATGTTGGCTCTCAATAGGTTTGAATAAGCCTAAAAGACAGAGCATGACCTTAGAGGGAAGGGATGTGAATTGGTGGAGCAGCTGCCCCATTTCCATAATGGATTTAATGTAGCCAGAATCAGAAAGCCTATCTGATAAAGCATATAATACAGTGGGATACTTGTATTTTAAGGAAATGGTGTGAGAGGAAAACACTCTCATATTCTAACAGCTTCTGCAACATCCACAGTAAACTGCACTTTATTTTAAGCAAAAAGGGAAAACTGCAGGCAACTTCTTGCTCAACTATACTATAAGTAGAGCATATCTGAGACCTAAGACAAAATCTAGCTTTAAAAAAAACTAAAAAGGAATGCAGTATCAGTGTTGAAAATAAAACGTATAGCCTGGTAGCTTTTACTCATAAACCATTGGTAAAACATAGGAGAGAAGTGAATCTAAATTTCAATGTTAACCCAGTGTTCAACATTATGCTGACTCTTGTTCTGAAAGGGAATATAGAGAACAGTAAAAACTCACCATCTGAAACTTATTCACTTCTTTGGAGCTCACCTAGAAAAGAAAAAAGGTCACCCCTATTATCCATATAGGAATCCCCTGCCTCACCCCAGATGATAAAAGCCTTCAGAAGACAACATCCTAATTTTTAAAATATTTCTTTCCAACTTCCGGGTCATGATACACTAAAGGCTATTTTTCTACTTCACCCTCCTCTGCCTGAGGAACAAGCAAAGTAGCTCTGGACTTTTTTCCACATGAGAACTGTACCAAGATGGGAAAGAGGCAGAGGTGACCTCCTAAAGAAACTGTGCTGCTCACCTCTGTTGAAATCTCTTACACGAATGGCACTGACTTTTCCCCCATTAGTTCTGAGAGATGTCAAAGGACTAAGTATTAATTTTTTGTGCAAGATACATTTAAACGATTTCCTCCTCATCTTACTTTAAACCTACCTTCCATCAATTCAGGTCTATTTAAGCAAGATGCAAGGTACCACAACGAGAAATTCCACCTCTGAAAATTCCTTAGGTTTTTGTATTTCATGATACCCAATTTTACTTTTTAAAACCACATAAACATTACTGTTAAAGTACTCTCAAGATAACTGGTAATGGGAGACATCAACTCATTAGTATCTATACTCTGGTGAATATCCTAAGCTGATACTGGGGGACAATCTGGTCCTGCCCCAGCAGAATAAAGTACAGGCATACCTCAGAGATACTGCAGGTACTGTTTAGGACCACCGCAGTAAAATGAGTATAAAACAAGTCATAATCCTTTTGCTGGTGGAAGGTCTTGCCTTCAATTTGTAAAAAACAACATCTGCAATAAAGTAAAGCTCAATAAAACAAGGTATGCCTGTATTCATTTGGAATCCAGGGAGTCTTCTTGTTTTGCCACTCTCCACCTTGAGAGGGAACACTAAGGCTTTTGACTAAATTTATACTCTCTCTAGTACCAGGCATAACATAGCAACATTCTTGCTACATGAACCTCAAAGATAAAGGAATAATCACCTTAAAAGCATCATCTGGGACCAGAAACTGTTCACTGAAGGTACAGCGCAGCAAGTAAAAGGATTAAGTAATCACATACTTATGCCAACTGCTCCTTACAGGGTTATTATGAGTAAGGACCAATTTGCTCATTTCCACAAAAATCTCAGAACAAATGTTTGACTTCTACTTTCATTTCAATTGTGCCCCTGAGTTTTCTACTACTAAGGTGATAACAGAAGGCCCTGATCCCAAAACAACTAGGGAGCTACAAAATTACTAGCCTTTACTTAAAACCTGGTTCAAATATGCCCCATCCTCAGTTAAGTTTTAAGTCTTTAAACTCCAAAATTGTAGTGCTAGGAATTCAACTCACCACAGTGCTGATCTTCTTTTTCCCATCAGTAGCTCTTAACAGACACTTGTTGTCTGAGGGCTCAAAGCCCTCCACGGAACCTTTCCTAGGGACAGGTTTAGTTCTACCATCATCTGCATGAAAAATACATCTTGGTGAACACAGCTACAGACGTTAACAAGCAGTTATAAGTTAAAAAGTTAAGTAGGGAAGGGCTATGAAGCTCTACTCCACTAGCACTGCTCTACTTCCGTTAACTGCCTCTGCCATAATCGACGGTTTGGCCAAACCTTGGGAAACTACCTGCTACTTCTACGACGAGAATACTGTAATATCTGAACAGATTAAATCCCACTAATAGTGGGATGTGAGATCCGTGACAAAAAAAAAAAAGGGAGAGAGAGCCCTGACATGCTGGGACCCACTGTAAATGGAAACGGCTTAAGTAGCTAAGTGTTGGGAGCTGCACCAGCAACAACCCCTAATATCTTCCAGTCCCTCAGCCCTGAATGTGCCTAGTACAAAGGTGGAGTAAAGTAAGGAAGGGCGAGGATGCGCCGCAGACTCCGTTCATGGCTCCTAGACACTGGACACCCAGGCCGGGGTATAGCTCAATCTCCCAGCTTCCTTCCGGCCTTGCCGTATAGACAGCTGCTTACACTTCTTCAAGGTGATGAAGACGCTGCCCGACAACCGGCACTTCTGAAAGAGCCTAGTCAGCTCCGTCAGGAACTGGAACACACAAAAAAATCCAGCCCCATTAAGCAGCCCCAAGGCCGCGCCGCGTCAAGTCCCAGTTCCGCCCGCAGAAGGATAGAGAGGTCCCGAGCTAAACCCCAAACCGCATCTGTCCCTTGGCCGACCAACTCTGACTATACCTGCTCGCTCTCGAGCAGCACCATCCCGGTTCCGCTGGATCCGCGGGATCCGCTCGGAGAGCATAAGATCCAAGCAATTGGAGCCGGAAGTTCCGCCCAAGATGGGCGGGACTTCCGCTATCAGGTTTCAACTCTATTCCACCAATCCCTGCCTCTAACCTCTCTCCGCCCCGTCTCTGGGACGCCCCCTCCTGTCCCGGGGGAGGAACGACCCCGTGGATTTTGGGGCTGTCAGAGATTTCACCGAGGAGAAATCCTGTCACCCCAGTGAGGGGACGAGGGAGCGCGAAAGAAAGATTTGATAAAAACCTAGAGTTGTGTATATTCAGCTGTATGTTGGGCAAGTTATCTAACAGTTACCTCAGTTTCCTCATCATTAAAGTGAGGCGCATAATGGTATCCACTTCACAGTGTGGTTGTGAAGAGTAAATGAATTTCTCTTAAATACCAAGAACAGTGCCTGGCACATAGAAAGTTATCGATAAGCATTAGCTGTTGTTTTCATTATTATTGTCATTATTACTATAAATTCCTATGACAGTCTTCTGAACTCTCCCTCTTCTCTGACCAAGCTGGGTGACCTTTAAGGGCCTCTAGCAAGAGGGATAGGAACCAGGTCTTAGTTTTACCTCTGGATTCAGTCATAACTGTGTTGGAGGCCATGCTATGCCAGTAGCCAACTTGAACCCTAGGCCCTCTGTAAAATCAAGAATTCATCATGCAGTGGGTTTTTACTGAGAGGGTCTTAGCCTGTGCCAGGCACTGCTGTAGTGGAAGTTGGAGATCAGCACAAGACAAGACAAGACAAGACATGTTCCTGGTTTCCTAGAACTTGCGTTAAAGGAGTAGGGAGGGAATAAACAATAAAACTAGTAAGAAGTGTAGCTTCAGACAATGAGTGCTGTGAGGACAACTAAACAGAATGATACAAATGAGCAAAAAGGGAACTACTTTAGGTTGAGGTCAGAGAAATCTCTGAGGAGAAGGACAGAGCTGAAAGCTAATGGGAATAGCCAGCCATTCAGAGATCTGGGGACAAAACTCTTTCAGACAACAAGGAATGGCTAGGAAAAAAGGCCCCAAAAGAAAAACAAGTTGTCCTGTTTCAACAAGGCTGGAGGTGGTGGGGGAGTGGAGAAGGCATGTGGAAGGAGGAGTGAAGGAATAGGGGAGTTTGGAGAGGTAGTTGGTAATCAGCTCATTTAGGGCCTATGGCCTGGTAAACTTGGATTTTGTTCCAGATGAAAAGGGAAACTTCTTCTTTAAACAGGACAGTGACTATCTAATTTTCATTTTTGAAAGATCTCCCTGTCTGTGGTATGGAGAATGCACTGTAGAGAGACAAGGTAGGAGATGGGGAGACCAATTAGAGGATTATAGATTCTTATTGCTGTCGAAACAAATTATCACAAACTTAGTTACTTAAAACAGCATGAATTTACTCTTTAACAGAGCTGGAAGCCGGATATCTAAAATCAATGTGTCTGCAGGGCTGCATTCCATCTGGAAACTTCATAGGAAAATCTGTTTACTTGCCCTTCTAGAAGCCACCTGCCTTCCTTAGCTTGTGACTCCTTCCTCACATCATTACAACCTCTTGGTTCCATTGTCACATCCGCTACTGACTCTGATCCTCCTGCCTCCCTCTTATAAGGACCTTATGGTTATATTGGGCCCACCTGGATAATCCAAAATAACCTCCCCATCTAAAAATCCTTAATTTAATCACATCTGCAAAGTCCTTTAAACCAGTGGTCCCCAACCTTTTTGGCACCAAGGACTGGCACTCCTATTAGAATCTAATGCCTGATGATCTGAGGTGGAGCTGAAGCAGTGATGGTAGCGCTGGGGAGCGGCTGGAAATGCAGATAATGCTTTGCTTGCTCCCCCGCCGTTCACTTCCTGCTGTGTGACCTAGTTCCTAACAGGCCACGGACTGGTACCAGTCCATGGCCCGGGGGTTAGGGATCCCTGCTTTAAACATGTAAAGTAACTTATTCACAGGTTCCGGGTATTAGGACACAGACATCTTCGAGGGGCTCTGCCACAGAAGTTATTGCAGAAGTCCAGGTGCTAGCACATCTACAATCAGATTAGGGTATACACCAGGTCCTCAATTAATGTCATTTCGTCCAATGTTGTTTCATTATAACATTCATAGATGTCATAAAGATTTTCATTATAACGTTGTTTATATCAATTACCCTATGGTAAAATTGATTTTGTTATACATCATTTTGCTTAAAGTCACAGATCCTATAGACAATGTTAAGTCAGGTCTCACTGAACTTTGAAGGTAGAGTCAATAGGACTCATTTTCAATTGGACGTGAACATTAAGAGAAAAAGAGAAATCAGGGATGACTAAGTTTTTTGATTTGAGCAACTAGGTGGATACTGGTGCCAGTTACTAAGATAGGAAAGACTTGAGATGTAAAAAGTTTTCTAAAAAGATGAAAAGGTTTGTTTTGGTCATATGATATCTGAGATGCCTATTACACGTCCAGGTACTATCAAGAAAGCAGTTGAATATAGAAGTTTGTTCCTCAGTGGCAAGGTCAACATTATAAATAAAAATTGGAGAGTCATCTGCAAATGCCTACGGACTAGCACAGTGAGACCCCTCCTATGGGGCTGCCAGCACAGGCTCACTCTGTGATGACCACCACTATGAAAAGCCTCTAAAGAGCCTGGGCCTCGGTATCAGTAGCCTCCAAATCAGAGTCCTGGTTGAGAGCTCCAGGTTGGCCAATCCTAGGTCATATGCTTGAGCCTAAGTCCTAGGGATGGGTGAGAGGGTGACCCTCTGACCCTTTTATTTCCTTTGCATTTCACCAAGACCCACACAATGGGAGATTACAAAAAGGTTCAGATCCTGAATGTTCTTTGGAGTCATGGGGTTAGTGCTGGGGACAGCAAGGTGAAGGAAGTGGCCCTGCCCTAGAAGAGAACAGAGCCTGGAACCCATGATTCATCTGGGCCTTCACTGGGATTAGCCCTCAATTGGACACACCTCACTGCTTCCCCTGGGCTTAGTCATACCTCAATTCCACTCAACAATCAACAGTCATGTTGGCCCCTGGTTAACTCTCAAGGCCATCCATGACAGAATAAACCACTCTAGTAATAGAAATATCCAAGTCTGCCAGTTTTAGCATCACTCTTGGCCCAGTACAATTCAACTACAGAGAGAGTCTTCTTCAGGCTCTTTCTGTGGGAAGTGATTAAAAGTATCTGTTCTGAAGTCAAATGATACGGGTTCAAATTGTACTTCTGCTACTTATTATGTGACCCCAGGCAACCTCTAAAGGTCAAAAGCTCTATCATAAAAATTATAATACTACTACTTCATAGATGTCATAAAGATTTTATAATATACTATATTTTAAGACCATTATGATTGCTCTATTATGGTAAGTATGGGTACTTAAGCGTAAAGAATTTAAATTAAATAAAAGAAAAATTCAATTATTTAGTTACACTGAACACATTTCAAGGATTCAATAATCACATGTGTCTTGGACAGTGCAGAGATAGAGCATTTCTGTCATCACAGATTCTGTTGGACACTGCTGTGGATAGCACTAGGGCTGGCACATAATTAATGCTCAATAAACAGTAACATAAATAAAAACGGTGTTATTATTTATGGACCAACCACCTTCTGTCATTTGGACACCACCATCTTGATTTTTGCCATTATCATAATACCATTTGTACTCTTAGTTAATTCTTTCTTTTATGTTGACTCATTTACACTTAAACAAGTTTCTTTAATATAATTATCATAAATGAAAAACCAGTATCATTTGCCAAAAATAAATCATAAAAATAAGTACTACAAAACAAAACAATGTAGTTAAATTAAATTTTTTTATATTTAAAAAATTCAAAACAATAAATAATGCAATAATAAAGCAAATCAATTTAGAAAAATAAATACCTGAGAATAAATTCCCCGTTGAGAAAAAAATGAAATTGTTGATCAGTCAGGAATGATGACAGCTCAGTGAACAACGAAATTGAGAGTCTGTCAATGAAACATGGTTAAATTTTAATGTTGCCAAAAACCCAAAATCCTACCTTGCAATTAGATTGGTGGCTTTTAGCTCTTGGAGCAGAGGAATATATGAGACAGGAAGCTGGGTCATCATCTCCCAGTCATGCTGGCTAGACACCTTCCCCCTCCTCACTCCTTCTCCCTCATTCACCCTAGGAGAACTGGGTAATGAAAATGGCTCCCACTTCCTGGGGCCTTCAGTAAAGGCCTAGGCAGCACCAGGAGCAATATGGAGCCCCTCAACACAGAACACCAGCATCTGCTCGACTAGCCTTACCTTCCCCAAGTGCAGGGCTGCTGTAGGAAGACCTGGAAGAGAACACTCATGTTCCTTAGTGGCCTGGGGCCTACGGGCCTGGAGGAATGTCCTGCTTGTACCACCTAGGATCATCTCTCCCGAATGCTGTGGTCATATGTGTTCTTTCCTCAAACAGAACAATTGAATGTATTAGGTTTTAATTAGGTTCAAGGGTCTCGTTTAGGTTAGGATTGATTCATTTACAACTGCAGTTACTCAAATGCAATTAAGCTTGGCAGAGTGATGGTTGTAAACACAGATACTGCACCCTGGCTTCCTGGGTGAATCCCAGCTCTACCTCTCCTTGTCTAGAGGTAAATCACCTGACCCTTATTAAAAGGTCATTTTCTTAAAAAGGTGAAATGACTCACACACACACATATTCAAGATCTATTTACCTTATTATTAATGAGGGAACTAAGGAGATGTTACAACCTATTCAAGGTGAATGCAAAGAACAGACCATTTATAGATTAGGAATATAGAAGTGAATTTGTAAATGGAAGCAAAATTGAAATTTCCACAAGAGAGGAGGGATGAACAGAACTCATTTGCGTATCCATAGACAAGAATCTCGTTTGCATTGCCATCAGTTCTCTGCAATCTACAGGGTTGCAAACTAGCTCAAAGGCAATGAAAGGCTATAATCAGATGGCACAGAAGCGTGTGTTATAAACAGTGCATTATTTTCTATTGGAAACACCTGCTAATCTTTTTGCTTATTCCAAATTTACTTAAATTTTTCTGTCTCTCAAGCGCCCACCTCACTGTGTCGTGGGCAGGGGTAAATGAACTAAGATATGCATTGTTACACCTCGGCCCTTAGATTGGAGTTGGCTATTCCCCTTTGCTATTTGTCAAGGTGGACTCGTTCAACAGAAGCAGTTCACAATGACACTAAGCACGGGTTAGTGCTCACCTTGTCAGATCCTGTGCTGGTTTCCAGTTTCACTCTGAGGGGCACCACAGGTTTTGAACTGCCTCACTGTAGCCCCAGTATGCTGACTTTAGGGTCAGCTCAGTATGAAGGAAACAGAGTGTCACCAGAATGTAAGCAGGAAATGGCATTGGCAGGTTTGGGTTCAGGGTGACAGGAGTGAGGTCCCAAGGCCTGGAGATATCCCGAGCCTTTGGGAAGTAGTTAGCTCTAGTAGAGGCATCCTGGAGAAGGCCAGAGGGGTGGCCATAGGAAACCAAAGGCTTGTCCTAGATGTCTCTGTCCTAGAGTGAGAGAACAGCCTCCCTGTAGCCATGGCAACACACTCCTTAAACTGAACCCACCCAGAGACTTGGAGTCACTAATTCCTTTATTCTTTCTTTCAGTCAGTCAATCAACGTGTTCACTGTGTCTTTTTGGAAGATTCAGGGCTCCAGGAACTTCCCTTGCCCCTTAGCCAGGGATGAACTCCTAGAATTATATCCCAGCCACAGTGCCCTGGAGAGACAGCATAAGAGCACTGAACTGGGAGTCAGGCGGCCTGGTTTTGTCCCTGATCCCTTACTTTGTGTGGGACCTTGACCTCGATACTTATTTGCAGTTTCCTCTTCATAGGACCTACCCCAAAGGGTTTTTTTTTTTTTCAGATTTCAGTGAGATAATGTAAAGGGCTCAAAGTAAGCACAAAATAGATTTTTTTTTTTCCTTTTTCACCATTATATTAAGGGCTTCGACTGGATTGCTAAGATTACTTCCACTTCCAAAATTCTCAGAGCTACTGCTTCTCTTCCCCGGCCCCTCCTGGGGGCCCTCGGGAAGTTTCAGGAGCACATGAGTGTCAGTGGTTAGCAATGATTTTCCCTTTGCTCATGGCAAGGTAGGGGAAGTAGGCAATGCCACCATGCCCTTCCTCCCTCTAAGCCAGCATCTCAGGGGCCGGACCGCCCCGAGGGGCCTTGCCTGCAGCACTCCTTTGGGGCCGGCAGGGGACGCCCTGACCTCACCGCAAAAGCACAGCCACAGTAGCCGCAGCCTTCCCAAATCTTCTTGTCCCACCACCTTAGACTATAATAATAGCCAAGATTGTGGTCATTATTTTTCAAAGTCATTTCTGCTGAAGCTAGAGGCTTCTGTGTAACGGATATTACCATTTATTCATCATTGAACGAGAACTGAATGAGCGCCCACTCGTTCCGGGCACTGCTCTAGGTGCTGGGGTCATGAGAAGCTGATCGAGTTCTGCGTTAGAGGAGGGACTCATTTTTCCCTCTGGCAGTGATAGCTCGCTTATATTTATTGAGAATTTACTAAATGCCAAGCTCACTTCTAAGTGAGATGAGAGTTGTTTTAGGTCCATTTTTTGGCCACAGACACTGAGGCACCAGAGGTGAAATGAAAACACGCCTCAGGTCACACAACTAGTAAGAGGTGGAGTAGAGATTTGAGCCGGGGTCCAATGACTTCAAAGCCAACCATCATAGCACTGTCTCTGTGCAGGAGAGGAAGAGCAAATGAACACAGCCTGAGGGAAACCCAGGCTGGAGACAGGCCCTTTCAGATGTCCAAAGAGGAGGTGGGAAGGCGGGGAGGTGATGGTAGGAAGGGAGGGAAGTCAGAAAAGAGTACAGATCTGGGCAGAGTAGAAAAACCTGGGAGTCTACTCTCCACCCTTCATTTTCCCTCCCTCCCTCTCCATATGGATCCACATCCCAAGCCTCTGTCCACTGCCATCCTGGCCGCACCGCCACCACCACACAGGCAAAATCCTTACTCTAGGTCCTCAATCCTTAGGTTCTAGGCCCAACTCAGCACTTTCTGGCTGTGTCTCTGAAGGAAGGTCACTTCTTTAATCTCAATGAGCCTTCATTTATTTAGCTGTAAAATGGGAGTATCTTCCTCACACTGCTGTGGTAGAGTTATAAGTGAGGAAACATGGCAGGAAGGCCAGGTTTCAATGTTATTTTCCCCTCCTACTCAAGCAGGACCCTGCATACAAATATTCCGTCCTCCAAAACCTCTCCCCTCTATCCCCACCAAAACCCCAGTCTCTTGCAAACCTCAACTAGCTGCTCAAAGGCAACCAACCCATCTGAGAGCTAAACCATGCTAACATGTTCATCACAAATGGTTACATATGTCACACACACTCCATTTTTAGAGGCAACTTAGGCAATATGAAACAAAGAAAAGACTCTCAAGGTGGGATTTCAGGTGTTTTGGGAGATACAAAGGAATTCCAAGTACCCCACAGACTGCACCCCATAGACAGCCCTGGCCCCACATGCCTGGAAGGTCA
The DNA here is from genome assembly GCF_000325575.1 of Pteropus alecto. Classification (NCBI taxonomy): domain Eukaryota; kingdom Metazoa; phylum Chordata; class Mammalia; order Chiroptera; family Pteropodidae; genus Pteropus; species Pteropus alecto. The sequence goes on along the minus strand of NW_006442109.1, from coordinate 28,796,108 downwards.
GCCATTTACAGAATCAGGTGGTGGCACTCATGTAGCATGTGTGAGCTTTAACAGGTTCTCTCCTTAGATGATTTCTTTCCTTGCTAAACCTCAGGAAGGGGAGGGTCGCCACACCCCACCCATTCTGTATGAGGGAAAACTGAGACTAAGAAAAGTAGGTGTGTTTTGTTGCTCAAACAGTCCCTGCCAAGTTGGAGGTCTGGGGCATAAAGAGCTCTCTCTTCTTGTCTTCCTCCTCCCCCCCCCCACCTGCACTTCCATGGGTGTAATGAGCTGGAGAAGGGGCCCCTTTATTCATGACGATTAGGGGGCCCAAAAATTTCAATTTCCTGGCTGGAAGTCAAAGACAGGAAATTAGATAGCCAGAATTTCTGCACAAATTATCCAGGTGTCCTAACTCCCAAAAGTAACAGATGCTGTTCATCTCTTGGCCTCTGTCATCATTCATCCTCAGTTATCCACTCCACGCCCACACCTCTTAGAGACCAGCAGATGCAGAGTTATGTAGGGAACCTAGATGGATGCAATGAATAGGCTCCCCATTATATCAGAGCCAAGTCCTGGTAATAACATTCATGAATCACTGACTTCAGTGAGTTACAATATCAAACTGCAAGAGCCTCTGAGATCTTTCTAGACCAACCCTTTATCACCTGGTTGCTGACAAGAAAGAAAACTGAGTGAGGCCTAAGAGGGAGAGTGACTTGCCCAAGGTCACGAAGCTTGGTAATGGCAGAGTAGAAGCTGGAAGACCTGAGCCACAGGCCCATGCACTTTCCACTGCCCTTCACACCCCTCTGAAAGCTCCATGGGACGAGGGCAGAGGGCAACAGGGGAAAAGCATAAGCCCCTCATAATTAGCCAAGGGTAGCTAAGGCAGTCTCCTAGCAGGTGGGCTTCCATGCTAGCCTCAGCCCTCCCTGGGAAGGGGAGAACCCGGGACCCATCCTCACACCCCAGGCGCCAGGACTCAGATTAGAGGCTCTAGGAG
>NW_006442109.1:28786059-28795072 GCF_000325575.1 Pteropus alecto | reverse complement strand
GAGTCCTGGGTTACTGCTCACTCCACCCCTACCCCAGCCCCTCAGACCCCCTGGAGGGAATGAGCTGGGCCCTACCTGACATTTGGGGTATAGAAGGAAGAGCAAGATTGGAGAGCCCCCATTGTGAGTGTTCTATGAGTGATGCCCTAGAGGTGGGCATGAGGGCAGCCTTGCAAGTGCCCACCACTCTTCCTTTTCCTCTGTCATCCACCTGCAAGCATTCGCACCACAGGATTCCTTTGCAGGGCAGGAGGGGGTACATTCAGGCCAGCCCCATAACACTCTCATTATTAGTCAGACAGAGGAAGCCTGGGAGCAAGCTTGGAGAGGGACGAGGGATTGATCAGCTTCCTGAAATGTGGCAACATGACTACCAGGCAAGGGAGGGGCAAGTTGTCCTTCTCCTCCCAACATGCCCTAGCTTAGCATGACTGAAATTCAGTCAGGAACCAAGATAGAGACATTGGAATATTCAGTGAGGATTTATTGTGCCCTTACAATAGGGTCAGCTCTGAGCTCAGCTCTGTCGGAGATCTTGTTTGAAGTAGGAGGCAGTGGTTAGGGACCCAAATTCTCCTGTCTTTAAGTCTTCAAGAGGAGACAAAACAAACTCAGGTGAAATGTCAAACCACAAAATAAGGCAGTATGACATTGGGGCCCTCATTCTCACGCTGGACAGTCCCATGTGGGCTAAGGGAGTTACTTTGGACAAGGCTGAGGAGGCCCTGAGACTGGGGAGAATTCGGCTCTTCAGAGATGGTGGGGAAGGTCTTCCAAGCAGGGAAGGGAAGACGAGGCAGGAATAAACAAGCACATTCAGAGGACAGGACCCTGTTTGCACAGCAACGAGGCTGGGAATGTGCCTGGCTGACACGACCTTCCTCAGCTCTCGCTCCTTAACAGTCTTCCTCTGTGTCCATAAGGAGTTGCTGGCCTCCTGAGCAGGTGACCATGTGGAGAGTTAGGCAGGGGTTGGGGGGTGCCAGGGAGCTTAGCCCCTCCGTGGAGGAACCCTCTGACAACAGGAAGCAGCTGCAGCAGACTCCAGGGCTGTGCTGGTATCTGTCACTCTCCTTCCACCCAAGCTTCAGCCCCTGCAGAACAAACTGTTCTTAGAGAAGCTCTGGGGACAGAGGGCCCACACCTGCTCCCCAGGTCGGTTTGGACAAGCTCCCATCGGCCCAGGCAAGGAGCCCAGGAGAGCCATGACACGGCTCAGCAGCCCCCCTCACCTACTGCCTCCTCCCACCCCAGAGCCCTGCTGCAGTTTACTGAGGCAATGAAACACAAAACAAGAGGCGGGGGAGGGGAATTTTATGAACTCACTCTTCATAAAAAGTGAACTGAGTGGGAATGCTAAGTGGTGTGGCTTTGAAGAAATGGCACTGGACTGGAAGTCAAAGCCCTAAGTTCTAATCTTAGTTCTGCCTCTAAAAAGCTGTGTGATGTTGGAGAAGTCACTTCACATCAGTGGACTTCAGTTTCCTCCCCTTGAATATGGGGAACTGGAATTGATGAGCCGGAGGGTACCTTCCAGTTTAAAAATGTGAGACTTCGATGCTCTGAGGTAGCTTTGGGGTTGCTGTAGTGATTGTCTGGGGCTGAGGTAGCTGGGAGGAAAATTAGAAGGAGAATCTGATTGAGGGCTAGATAAACTGCAAATGGATTCAATTTAGGACCTGAGATGGGTTTTGTCTCCCCAGATCCCCATGATAAAGAGATGTGGGTCTGTTGAGCTGAGAATACCTCAAAAAGAGCTAATTTTAAGGAAGAAGATTCCCCAACACTAGGCGAAGAGCTAAAATCCTTCCAGATATTTTAAGGTCATTCCTCAGTTATAGCCCCTCACCCTCAGTTTCGAATGAGCTGGGAAAATGGATACACTTGAGAGCAGAGAGCAGGGTGTGGTAATGCCAGGCAGGAAAGGTCCCAGCTCTCTGTCACTTAAGCTGCTCCTTAACATTCCTTCAGCTGGAGATCAAGCCTTTCATACCTCAGTTATAGTTAAAACTGGACACAATCATGTATATTCCCAGGATGGTCTAAATGGCTAAGATTCTACCTTTCTAGGACCCAGGGTATGCTGGGAGAGGCTTTAAGAGTGATGGGACTGGAAGACAGAGAGATGGTGGAATTCTGAACATCAGAGAAGCCAGACTTTTTCTTAGGCCAAATGTAGGCCTGGCAGCTCAGACCAGTTCCCCATGGGCAATAATATGGCAGAAGGCTGGGGACCTCCTAAATGCCTTCTGGTTCACTTTCTGAAATCCTCCGCATATGCCTCCCGGGCCCCAGCAGCCTGAGAAGGGGAGCCTAGGTTAGCTCCAACACTTCTAGTACCTGCTCATCTTCCGGTGTGGCAGGAAAGAGGCAGGGCCTCCCACCTGATTACCTGTGTCTCAGGTGAATAGACTCTATCTCAGCTATTTAAAAAGGAGCCACAACCTTTGGCTCTCTGAGGCAGCTTCATGTGAGGTGGAAGAGAGGGTAAGAGGGTGTGGGAGAGAGAAACACGCTGATTTCCATTGGCTTTTAGTCTGCAGGGCTGCACACTGCCAAGAGCAATGTTGGCAAAAAGCTTAGAGAGAGAGGAGGAACAGGCCAGACCAAGCCTATGTGTACCACTTCTCAACTGCAGCCCAGAGCATGCAGACATGGGCTTGGCATGCTCCCATGTGTGTGTGTGTGTGTGTGTGTGTGTGTGTGTGTGTGTGTGTGTGTGTGTGTACACAGGCGTACATGCACAAGAGGGTATGTGTTTGTTAACTTAAGTGAGCACTGGCAATCACAATAGAGAAGATGCTAAAACTCTGTATTGACCATCAAGGCCATTGGTGGTGGGAGATGCAGAGCAAAAGCCCACCTCCCACCCTTGCTATGGCAAGATACTGCTTCTCACAGTCCATGGAGGAAGGAGAGAGGTAGAGAAGCCTGCTGTAGAGGATTCAATCTTCAAGAACTGCTCAGCCAGGCCACCGGCCTCCCTCAATCCAGTGTGGCCTTCCCCTCTTATTATCTAAGGAGCCTTGAATAAGCAACTTCTCTGCCCAGGGCACTCTCCAACCAGCAGGCCCTTCCCAAAACATATGCTATCTGGCAGGAGGGTAAATTCATGCATTCAAGGAAGAGCTTCAGAGCAGCACCTCTAGTACCAAGTTGTGAAGAAGGTAGACTTTGAAGGGAAGAAAGGATTTGGAAAAACTGAGACAGTGGATGTGAAAGATGAGGAGACATTTCAAGCAGGAGAAGGGGTTAGGCATGTAATTTATAGGGAAGATTATAAGGAGCCCGCTTTTTTTTACTGAAATATCTCTGACACCAACTAGGTGTATTGCGATTCAATTCAGCGTCAATTCTGACACTAACTACCCAGAGTTAGGTGTCAGATCCCACAAGTTAAAGGGCAAAGACCCCAAGAAGACTGCCCTTACTTCAGATGCCAGATGAAAACGGGGTCCCCAGGCCACCCACATTTCTATCTGACTTGGCTCCCACTACCTCCCTTCGGGTTCCACAATTTGCTAGAATGACTCACAAAACTCACTAAAAGTGCTATACTTAGAGTTTTATTATTAAATACAACTCTGGAACAGCCAGCGGGAAGAGACATATAAAGAAGGCCTGGGGGAAGGGGGTGCAGAGCTTCTGTGCCCTCTCCTCATGGAATTGGGTGTGTCATCTTCCTAGCACATCAATATATTCACAAACCAGGAAGCTCTGTGAGTTTCAGTGTCCAGAATTGTTGTTTGGAGTGTCATCCCATAGGCATGGTTGATTAAATCATTGGCCACATGATTGAACTCAGTCTTCAGTCCCCCTCCTCTCCCCAGAGGTTGGGAGTGGGGTGGGGATGAAATTTCCAACCCTCTAATCATACTTTCCTACAGTCTTTCTGGTGTGGCCAGCCCCTCCCTTGAAACTATCTTTGGGCCCACGTAAAACATCTCATTAGCATAAATTCAGGTATGGTGGAAATGGGCTCATTGCGAATAACAAAAGAAACTTCTATTATTCAGGAAATAACAAGGGATTTTGAAGCTCTGTGTTGGGGAAAGGAGGCAAAGACCAAATATATTTTTTTATTATTATGGGGTAATGTAATAGACAGTTCCTGTAGGGCAAAGGAGGGAAAGCTGAGGATAGAAAGGTAGGATAGGGCAAATTTATAAGGTCAGAAATTGATGGGTAAGAGGAGAAGGAATCACACCCTCCTTCCTAAGAAAGTGGAACCAGAGGAAAAGCAGTAGAGACAACTCCTTCACTTTAGTATCTTGGTAGAATCTTTCACCCTTTTTATATATGTTTAATTTCCTCCCAAGTGTTTCATCCAGAAGAAAGAGGCCTCCCTCAGTCTCTGCTTTGGCACCAAGGTTCCCAGTACTTAAGTCTGCCTTCCCCCAACTCAGCCTATTGACATTCCCTCCAGTTCAAATACCATGTCCTTCTAGAAGCCTTTCCTGATTACCCGAGTGAAAAGTAACCCTGCTCTGAATTCCAAAAGCCCTTTGGGTCAGTCAATCCTCTACTGCCCTATGTTGTGACTCATATTTATATCTTCCCAATCTGATCCAAAGCATTACCTTACCTGTTCTGCTTCATTCAAAACAACCAGCACTGTGTGTTTCATATAACATTTGTGAGCTCTCTGCAGACATTCATTGTTATCTTTGGCCTCTCCTCTGTCCCTGAAGAGCTTGATGCCTTCCCTCCAGCAGAGCCCTGTCTCTCTGAATAAAGTGTGAATGTCTCTCTCTTTGAATAGAGTATGACTATCTATCTTTCTGAATAGAGTGTGAATGTCTACCCCACCAGACTGTTCCTCCAGGGCAAGGACATTTCTCTGCATCTCAAGCTTTAGCACAGCTTGACAAGCAGTGAGTGCTCAGACATGTATACAGAATAAATTCAGTTCCTCCTAGAAAATGTCACCTTTCTCATATTGAGGAATGATCAAGAGAGTAGGGGATGACATACTGGGAAGACTGAGAAGGGGACGGGGCTAAAACAAAAGCAAGTCTGGCCTTTCCCACAAGCTCCTGGGCCTCTCTCTGGGCCTCTTGCCAGAGACTGCTCTTGGCGGGTGCTCCACCAAGCGGGCAGATGGACCAGCAGGGTGAAAAGTCAAACCAACCAGGCCAGGCCGGCAGGCAGATGGGCAGCATTAAGCACCACGGTAAGCTCTGGGGACAGGCATAGTTGAAAGGAACCCTTCTTTCAGAGAACCGTGTGAAAGCTTTCCCCTTGAATGGCTTCCAGCCCCTTTGACAACCCCAAAGCAGTGTCCAAGCTGTGGTTTACTTGCCACTAATGGTTACCATTCAGAGGCCCCGGGCTGAGTGGGAGCAGGTCTGCTCAGCCACCAGCCCCTCCTCTGAGGCTGGGCCTAATGTTTCCCATGCCAACCCTCCGAGGTGTCCTGGGGTAGGGGTGAGTGCCGCAACTAAGGATGAGGCTCCCTTCCACCTCCCCCCAGGCAGGGTCACATGACATGGAATCACTCAGGGGAAGGGGAAGCCAGACATGAAAAGGGACATGATACCCAAGGTTTCTCAGTGGCCTCCGAAGCTGGCCCAGAGTCAATGACAGTGCCTTGGCCTCTTTATGCAGATTTCAGGGCCTCTCAGGCAGGGGGCTTTCTCTCCAATCCCTAGATCACAAGTTCTTTGACTTTTCTGTGGCTGTGTACCCACCTCACACTGCTGAGAGTGGTGCCTGGCATCTCGAGGAAGCCAGGGTTTGGGAATAGAAGGAATAGAGAAGAATTGCTCCTAAGAAATAGTTAATCCTCTCCCCTTCCCCCAGGCCCCTTGCACCTGCAGGCTGCGGTGTGTGGTTTCCCACAGCTGCAGCTGGCTCTGCAGCAGCCCCCTCCCTCTTAGGGAACCTGAGAGGCCCCATGGCCTGAGGCGCCCGGGAGGGGCTCCTCACCCTGGGTCCAGCTGGGGGGTAGCATGGTCCAGCTTGCTGTCCTTTGACCTGAACCTGCCACAGGGAATGCTCTGGTTGAGTGACCAATCGTGGTAATCGTCTGCTGGGCTTCCCACGAAAGCCGAAAGCCGAAGGTAGAGATTCCAGTTTGGGAGGTGCCACAGACCCTCTTCACAAGGCCTCTCAGCCCCTCCCCTGCTTCAACTTCAACTTACTTCTGGAAAAAGCGGAGGGCCTCTGTAGTGTGGGCTTGGCATTCCCCCTGGGGGAGCGGTAGAGGTGGAGCTCCTGAAGGAGAGGGCGAGTTGAGTGTGAGAGGTGAGTGGGAAGGACAGGAAGAAACAGGAGGAAGTGAGATTTGGCAGGGTCAGGCCTCTCTGTTGGTCAAGACAACCTTGAACCAATGATGCTAGGACTCTGGCAGGCTCTGTACTCTGTCTAGCCTAGAACAGGGCAGGTTGCCACAGAGCCTGGGCAGATACCCAGTTGCCCTCTAGGCCAGACAGATGTGATCAAGAGACACTTCTGAACAGTATTCATTCTGAGGCACTGAACCTGCCACAAGGTTCATATAACATTTGTGGAAAAGTGTGGGAGCTTTCCTGCTGGGTCATTTCCCCAGGATGAGTTAGTGGGGGTCCCCAGGCTCAGCCCCTTGATAACAGCCTACTCCCTGCCCCACACTTGGCTACTGGGCATGTGCTCAGATCCCAGGGGAACATCTGGTTGATGCCACATGGGGTGCTCTGCCCCAGGTCACAGCCAAAGGGTGTTCACTTGGGACCAGAGACAAGGCTTGGGAGATGGAGGGATAGGAAGGCAGGAATCTGACAGGCACAGGCGGTGACAGGGCCCAGGCCTCTGGCTTATCTCACATCCAGCTCCAGGCAAATTGCTTCAATTCAACACTTTCCTTGTGAGGCCCTGTGGCCTCGGCTCAGGGCTTCGGTGGCTTCTAGTCTGCAGAAAAAGCCCAGCTCCTTGTCGGAGACAACTCCCCCACCAGGATAGGAAGAGGGAGGGCAATTTGGCAAAGAAGGCTTGAAAGGAAACAGAGCTACCCATCTGCAGAAACCCCTGAGTCAGATGTGGGGAGGAGGGAGAGAGAGGGCCCAGCAGAAGCCACAATTTGGTCCTCACTCACTTGTCTCAGGAAGAGGCCAGCTGCAAGGTGGCAGCCAGGCCTGGAGGAGGTGAGGGCGTGTGCTGGGTGGGCAATGGACAAGCTTCGATTTTGGCTCCCGTGTAACCTGACATTCCTAAAGTGGTATAACTGATGCCAACCCCACCCCACCCCACCCTACCCCACCCCACCCCACCAGTGCCAGGAGTCCACTGTGGACTCCAGACTTGTGCTTGGCCCGTTCTCAGCAGCACCACGTGGCTGCAAGCACAGAGTGCGGCTGGGAATCGCCTGCTGATTACGGTTTCCCTTCAGGTACATGGAGACAAAGCCTTATGCAAGAACTCTAAGCTCCTGAAAATGGGACTACACAAAGAGGCCTGTGACAAGGTGATCCTGCCTAGGGTTTCTGTTCTTGTTTTTGTTTTTGCTTTATTGCTGTTTTAACACTATATTCAGCATTTGCTCATTATGGTTATCCAGACCCCATGTGTCAAGAAAATTCCAGGAAATCCATTGTTGGGAGAGCTACAGCACACATCTAGAGTGCCACCTTCTGATTTCTGACTTAAACAGCATTGCTATTTTCCTCCTTGCTCAGATCCATTCATTTTGACAATTTTATATCAGTATGGACTTTTTGTCAAGACAAAAGTTCCATTACTGAGTTAGGAATCTTTCTATTCATGTGTTTATTTCGTATTTTATTCAACAAATATTTAGTGAGTGCCTACTGTGTGTCGTCCATTGTGCTGGTGTTGGGAACACATTGTTGAATAAAACAAGGCCCATCCTTGGTGAGCTGACAGGCCACACCCCAGACATCACAGACATCATAGTGGTTACTATCTGCACACAACCATGACTACTGAGCACTTCCAATTTCTTGAAAGATATTAGACCCCTAAGATGATGAGCACCCCCTCAACTAGAACCGTGATTTTTCTTAAATATATTTTTACTTATTTATTTTATTTTTAAGTATGTTATACAGTCACATGATTCAAATACAAAAACGACATAAAATCTCAACGAGATTTCCTCCTAATTTTCCCCTAACAGTTCCCATCCCCTGATATATAAAAATTTTCATACCCTTCCAGTATTTCTTTATGTAAATATATCTTCTTAGTTTTCATCTTTGTTATTCAATAGGTAGTTTACTCTAATCATGGTTTTTCTTGACAGTATGTCCTGGGGATTTTTCTATACCTGCACGTAGAGGGTTCTCTATTTCTTCTCATAGCTGCAAAATGTTCCCTATTCTAAACCAGTTCTCTACTGATGGCAGTAGATGGTCAGTCTCCAATCCTTTGTTGAACAGTGCCAGATGTGTCCTTTCAGATGTACGCAGAGTTCAAGGGTTCACGTGTTTGTAATTTAGAGAGATATTGCACTTTCTACCATAGAGGTTGTGCCATTTTCATTCCCATCAACGATGTATGAAAAGGCCTGTTTTCCCACTAGGCAATATCAAGGTTCCAAAGATGCAAGATAAGAAGAAGGCCAAGTACAGAGCAGAAGCCTAGAACCTGACAGATGATGGTGCACAGATAACTGAGGACTGGGTGTCTTCTGGCCATGGTGTTTTATTTGTGTTGGAACAGTAACCCTCACAACTGTTAAATGGGGGAGCAAGGAAGAGACCCCAGGAAGAGACCCCAGGAGGAGAGCCTGAGAGAAGAGAGTTTAGGTGGTGCATGGAGGTGGGAGTTATATACGAGTAAGGACCATAATACCTAGCAGGAAAAGAAAATGATTGTAACATAGTGAGATTTCAGTAAACCTAGGGAGGAACTTGTAAATTTGAAGGTGTCTCACGCTGTTTTATAGGGGGGTGGAAGGAATCATGGAAACTCCCTAGTGGGATTTCCAGAAGCTTTACCCACGCATTTGTGCAGCAAATGCCAACATCAAACCCCGTTGATGTCCAGCCCCTTCCAAATGCTGAGAATACAAAGT
>NW_006442109.1:28776995-28785263 GCF_000325575.1 Pteropus alecto | reverse complement strand
CTTCCAGCCGATACTCTAAATCAGGCTCAGCAAGCTTTTTCTTTGAAGGTTGTATAATGAGTATTTTAGAATTTATGGACCAAGATGCAAATAAAGGATGCTATATAGTTACCTCATAAAAAATTTTAAAAGAAACCATTTGAAATATAAAATAAAAAATTCTTAATTTGCAGGCTATACAAAAACAGGCAGCAGACCAGATTTGGCCCATGGGCCATAGATTGCCAACCTCAAAATGAAAGTCAATAGGCAACTTTTGAAATCTAACCCTCTGAGGCAATTTGATGTGATAGGATAATGTTTTGAAATAGTGTGTTCTTCTTTTTCTTTCCTCCCCCACCGATCCTTTGGCCTTTTCTTCAAATAAGACCTCCCTGAGTTCATTGCCTCAGGACAAGATAAGTCAACAAAGAAAGAATCTCTTCCAGGTTTTTTTAAAATTTTTTTAAAAAAACTTCTATAAAACTTTTAAAAGACATGTTCTCTGTGTGGGAAGATGGGATAAGAAAGGACTCCTGAATAACAATGCATATGGGAGGGGAGGTGATGAATCTGCATTGTCAAAGTTTCCCTCCTAAGACTCAGGTAAAGACCCAGCAGGTGGATGCTAGGGATGGGGGCAAGCCTGAACCTGGATTCATGGCTATGTGGATATAAGTGCATTGTTAGAAAGGGGACCCAGAGTCAGTTCTCTCACCCTATCCGAGGCTGAGTGCCAGCAGAGAGAGAAGAGATCTCAAATCCCCCTGGCTGATATATAGGATCTGAGAATGAATAAATCCTAGGCCCCAAATGCTGAGTGGAGGCCCAGAAAAAAATGACAGAACCACAGAGAAGAGGTGGGCTGGACAAATCAAGCCTAGGACAACCTCACCAAATACCCTCCATCTGAGAAGGACACAAAAACAGCAGAAAGACTCAACATCCCTAGAGAATAGCCAGGACACAGGGCCAGTGGCTGAAGGAGAGTGAGTTGGATGTAAAGGAACCTTGAAAAAGTTAATAGGGAATAACTAAGCAGCAAGTCAGAGGATCCAGACCAATGATAAGATTAGATGAGAGACATGGAATTGGGCACCAGCAGACCAGCAGAAGGGTAATGACTAAAGACCAGAGGATGGGTAACACCAGTAGATGCCAGCACAGAGAGTCATGACCAAAGAGAGACATATAGGACTACCCATGCCTTGGCCCTCTGCTGCCTCCCAGAATTTGAGACAACTCCAAAGGAAGAAGCTGATGCTATGTTGCTGCCACCAGGAAGAAATAGCTTGATTCAGAAACTGAGTGTTTTTAATGGTTGTTTATTGCTTTACATCTTACATACCTGAGACCAAGGAGTGAGATTTCTAAGTATAGCAAAAAAAAAAAAAAAAGGGAAGAAGAAGAAGAAGAGGAGAAACCAGTGAAAGAGTCCTGGACACCAAGTAAAGACAGTGTTTGAAGGAAGAGCAATTTCTCTCCTGTACAAATGCTGCTGACAGACTGAATGAGATGACAGGAAACTGACCTTTGGATGTGCCAGCAGGAGATCATTGATGACTTGGACAAGTACAGTTTCAATGGAGTAGCAGAAACAAAAGCTTGGCTAGAGTGGGCTAAGAGGGAATGGGGTGAAGATATAGGAAGGAAGGAAATGGGGCAGGAGCTGAAGAGAATATAGGATTAAGGGAGAGTTTGTTTTTAAGAAGAGAGAGATTACAGCATATTTATATGCTGAAGGAAATAATCTGGTAGCGAGGGGCAGTTGGATAGTACAGGAAAGAGAAGGATGATTTGGGGCGGACTTCGAGTAAGTGGAGGGATTAGAATCTGGTGTACAAGTGGAGGGGCTGGCCCAGAATATAAGAAGAGGTCATCAGTATAAGAAAGGAAAGCAGAGAGTAAAGTATAGCTGCAGGCACCTTGGGAGAGCAGATGGTGAGAAGATAGCTACTCTGCCTATGATTGTATCTGTTTTCTCAGTGAAATGAGAAGTAAGGTCATTTGCTAATAGCGGGGATTGGGGGGGAAGAGGAGATGTTGAGGGTTGGAGGAGAGATGTGAAACACTCATCTGGAAAGTGGGGCAGTGAATTTAGTAGAGAAACACAGTAGGATTACCAGGCAAACTGAGTGCCCACTTGAGGTTTGTGGTCAGAAATGTAAAGTGCGGCTAGTCAGCGTGGCTGTGAATTTTCCTCAGTGATGTTCAGCTACTCTGTGCAGGTGCAGAGTAGATGGGTGTTGGGGTTAAACAGGGTCGAGGTGTATCAAGTGTCCAACCCAAGGGAAAGGGCCAGGAGAGTTGAGGGCTTTGTGTAAAAGGGTGGTGATTGTCACAGACCACAGAATCAAGCTAGAGTGGGAAGTTAATGAGTGTATGAAGGGACCGATGGACAGTGAAAGGGGTGAGTTCAGTGGAACGGAGATCCCAAAGGGAACAAAAAATAGAGCAGAGGTAATAGAGTAGATGATCTAAACACAGGAAGTGGTGGTCAGAGAATGGAAGGTTTAGAAGTGCTGAGTTACAGACTATGGCCCTAGGAGTGGGCGGGAGGTGGGAAGAAGACTAGTGGAGAGAGGAGGTCAAAGACCACAAATGTTAGGTGTTGGGTGGGTCATTTACATAGATGACCTTCCCTGCCCACTGTCTCTAAGATAGCTCCTTCATTCACCTGCCTTTTTTTCCTTTCATAGCATCTTTACCTAACATTATATTATGCACTACTTATTTATTTGTCGATTATTTTTGCACCTGTGGGAGTGTAAGAACCTTGAGGGCTGGGACATTTTCTCTTGGACATACTCTTATATCCTCAATTCTAGGAACAGTACCTGGCACACAGTAAGTGCTCAAAAATATTTGTTGAATGAAAGAATGAGTGTTAAGGTCTTAAAAAATAATGAAGGAGTGGTGGTAGAAAGGAAGATCATGAGCCAGGCACTAGAATATTCCCTGAGTATGGTAAATGTCTACAACTAGAAAGGGTGTTGGCTGGTTTGTTCTGATGACATGGCCTTCAGAGGAGTTTTAGTGTGAGGAAGAAGGAGAAAATCCTAGAAATAGCCATCAGGCACATTACTATGAGGAAAGCAGGAAAAGAAACAGCCACCACAGGAGGTGGTTGAAAGGAAGTTGTGTTTTGGGGATGAGAGAGGGTTCCATTCAATCAGAAAGGTAAAAGAATGTTCAAGGAGAAGGTTGAGTACATGGGGAGATTTTGCCAATAATAAACCACGAGTTCAAGAGAGAAAAGTGAAAGAATTTGGGGAAATGAGGATTATATGGGAATAAAAGTCTGGGGGATGAGGATGACCAGGATTCTCAGGCTTCTGGTGGTGACTGGGGACATGAGGGTTGCCGGGTATGATGGGATTATCCTGATGGTATTTTAAGACAATGTGGTTAACAGGTCTCACTTTAGCTTCCTCCTTCAGCCTGGGAACCTCGAGTGGCATGTAGCAGTGTGGCAGCGATGTTGGGGTTGGGAAGGAAGTCTTGTCAGACACCAACTGTGCAGGGCAGAAGGAGAGAGCAGCATTGGGTACTGGAATAAAAAGCTGAGTGGGAACTCAACAGGCTAGACTATCATCCCAACCTTTCCTACAAGCAGTTATGTCACTTTACGCAAAATTGGCATAATTTTTTTTTAATCTATAAAATAGAGAGGAGAGGAGGTCCCTCCCAGCTCTGTAAATCTTGGTCTCTCTCTCCTCTTTTCTATCACCTCCTTTCTCCTCAGCCTTCCCACCATTTAGCCAAGGGTTTATTCTTCCTGCAGCCCTTATATATTAACCGCTCTCTTGCTGTCAGGATAGCTGGGAGTGAGAACCAAGGCATGCCCTCTTTCTCTTCTCTGGCTCCAAAATGTTCCTTGTATTGTCCCATGCCACTGATCCTGAGCAACCAAGGGTGTAAGCTGTTCATTACCCAGCAGCTCCATGAGCCTGGGGCCTGGTCAGGGAACCAGCCAGAACAAGGTTTTGGGCATGGGCTTGATTTAAAGTTCTGGACTAGGATGTGGGGGAGCCAGATTCTGATCCAGGCTTCACCAATGGCAAGTGTGTGATCCTCCCTGACCTGCTGGGTGGGAATAGTAATAACGACCTTGCTTACCTCCCTTGCTGAAAGGTGAAACAATAAATGCCAACATTCATTGAGTGCTCACTGTGCATCTGGCATTAAGTCATCCTCACAATGACCCTCTAAATTAGCCTCTACTATGATTCTCCTTTAGAGATGAGGTGACAGAGACACAGAACATCTAAGTCATTTGCCTAAAGTTCCATAGCCAGTAAGTGACAGAGCCAGGATCTTAACCTCTAAACCATATTTTGGAGATTTATTATCATTTATTGTCAATTTATTGTCATTTATTGTCATTTCCCTCAACAACCTTTGAAGCCATTTTTCAAATAAGGAGGGATTGAGTTACTTGTCGAGGGTCACTGGGCTGACTGGTGGCAGAACCATGATTTGAACCAAGGCCCCTGCCCAAAGCTAATCCTTTTCTCACGGGGCAATACAGCACCCCCAGCATCAGCACCAGGATGAGTCTTCAGGCCGTCCTGACCAAGGCTCCAACTGTGAAACAGAAGAAATCACAATCTAACTCCAGACAGGTTCTGCAGGGTCAAGGAGGCAGTTAGCCAGATGCCAGCAGGAGGTTTTGCTGAGATGCATCTCCACCACTCCAGAGCTCCTACTGAAACTCCTTCAGACAAGGTAGCTCTCCCAATGCATAAGAAGGGTAAGACCTGCCCGCATCTCTGTGTTCTTGAAAGCTATGCTAAGGTAAGTGGCTATTGACATTCCGGCTTCTTTAGAGATTCTCTGGAGACCTTTAAGTCATTGTCACCTGGTAAGGGTTAGCCTCACCATTTCTCAGAGCAAATCCTTTCCTGGTGTCTTTTATGTGTAAAATGAGGCAAGAAGTGGGGACTAAGGTGTGCCAGGCACAGTTACTGTTCTCTAGAAGACACAGGTTAGAAGCAGATATGTGCAGGGTCCTAGAGCCTTCCTAGTGCCTGCTGACTGTGTGCTGTTGATGGTGAAACTACCATATTGGCCATATGGTGTGGAGACTGAAAAGCACTCATATTGAAAGTTTCCATCTTCATCTCAGCACCACCATTTTCCACTGCCCATGCTCATCCATAACACAAATATAATATGTGCTCAATAAATGTTCATTAGCCTCAGAAAGAGATCAAAAAAAGGCTTTGGAGAGAAAGAAGGTGGTGTTCTGCCTGGACCTTGACGTAAATTTAGTTGGTACAGAGATGGGAGGAAGGCTTAGGCTGAGCACGGCCACATGGCCACATGATATGCTCGTGGGAGAATATAGTGTGAGACGACATTAGACTAGAACTCAAAGTTCCTGAGTCTTTAACTTCCAAGGCTCTGGTTCCCACATGATGATTTATATATCCTGTTCTATAGACTTTGACTTCTTTTAGGCCCAGAACCACATTCTACTTCCCAAACCTTAGCCCTGGTATGGAGCTGCACCCACCCAGAGGAAAATCCTTTTATAAATTGCCACCAAGGCACTAGACAGGCTGATAAGGGTCCTACTTGATGATCTGGCTCATCCTATCCAGTGTAGTGACCACATTAAGCACTTAAGAGCTGTTTGCGGTGATAGAAAAGTTCTTGATCTATGCTATCTAATATGGTAGCACTAGCCACCTGTGGTTACTGAGAACTTGAAATATGGTTCGTGAGACTGGGGTCTTAATTTTACATTTTATTTAATTTTAATTCATTTAAACAGCCAAGTGTGGCTGGCGAGTAGGTATTGTATTGGGCAGTGCAGGTGCATATTCCTGTCTGGCTTGGACTGTCAGCTCCAAAAGAGACTAACTGTGCCTGGTTTTGCTTATAGGTTTCTCCCTAGGATCTACACAGGCCCTGGGACATGATTTGCACTCTGTTAATTAAAAGTTGCCAGATAAACAAATGAGCAAATTTTGTTGCCCTCACTCTATAATCACTGTAAGAGACTATATCTTTTTTCTGTGTGGAAAAAGACCACGTAACATAAAATTTTCCATCTTAACCATTATTAAGTGTACAGTGCAGTAGTGTTAACTATATTCGCACTATTGTGCCATAAGAGATTGTGTCATTTTGTAGTCTCAGAACCTAGCACGGTGCCTGGCACATACGCTTAGTAAATATTGACTGACGGACTCCAGGCTTTTGAGAAGGACAGAACAAAGTTCCCAGTGCTATCTCTTACTCCTCCCCCCTCACATTCCCTGGGACTTTGAGAACAACCTTGAGTGAAAGTTCTAGAGCAGTGTATTACAAAGAAGAGTCACAAGACAATCTATTGGGGGTGGGGAATACAATGAACTTTGTTTTTAAATCTAAAAATTTAATCCACATAACATGGGGTGAGAGTAGTACATGTATATAACTTATAAATGTAACAAATGTTGGGGGTGCTGCCTCTCAATTTTTTGCTGATTTGTTGGATGCCACAGGCATCTGTGTATTTAAATCATATCTATTTTTGAGCTCAGTCCTAGCAGAAGAGTCAAAATTTAACTCAGTATTAGTCATAAAATTGGGGTATAGTACTCCAAGAATGATCAAAGAGGGTTGTAAATCAAGAAAGTTTAAAGAGAATCCACTTCCTGATACTCGATTTTTTATGCTGTCTTTCTTAAAAGTAGTCTTTATAAAAAGGCACCTAGGACTAGGCATACCCTTTCTCACCTGACGGAATAGAGAGCTTTACAAGAGAAAGCTGTACCTCTCATCTATTCTGACCTCCACTGTGGGCCTTGTATTGTGGAGTAGGTTTGAGAACTATGAGTGACTCTAAGATGGGGTAAACAAGACTTTTCACCAGTCAGGTGGTTTCCAATTCTTTGCTTTCAACAAAATTGAAGGAGATGCTAATCAAATTGTCAGTGGATCATTAAAAACAATTTGATAATAATCTTAGGCATATAGCTTGGAAGTTTGAAGAATTGAATGACATTCCTATCACAAAACTCATTGTTTTCCACTTATCTATCTGTTTGAACAATGTTTAAATCCATAAAAATAAAACATGAGACTAAAATAGATGCTGAAACTAGCATCTATTTTATTTATCTAGCAATAAATGACAGTCATCCACAATGCACGCACTAATTGGGAAGAAAACCTGCCCCAACCACCTCATTAAGAGATGTATTTCCGAGAAAAACTTACTTTTCATGTTTAATAGTTGTTTATCAAATTTTACAATTATGTATATTGTTCTGATCAATCGAGTGTTAATCATTGCAACAACTAAAATCATAACAAAAATTGTTAACACTTAGAGTTTTATGAACAAGAAAGTTTTAACTTAAAAATTGTATTGATATATTACTCAATAAAATTTGCAATCATAAATATATATATATATTACATTTGGATAAAATCTACAACAGGAATGGAATGGAAATACAAGCTCATGGAAGGAAAAGACCAGACTATTAAAGAATTAGTTTGTTTCTCCATTTTTTAAATGAATAATAGAGGATATCATTGCTACATTAGATTCCCTTGGACATTTAAAAGAGATATTAAAAATTTGTATTTTAAAATGTCAATATTTGGTTTTTCTTTGAATTTTCATGACTGTAATGTAATATCAAATGAAGGCAAATAGAAGGTGAAAAAATCAATGTTCATAAAATGCTAGAAAGGGTATCTTTTGGCACTATTTAAACTTGTGATAAAAAAATTTAATTAAGTGTATTGGGGTGACATTAGTTAATAAAATTATATAGGTTTCAAGTGTACAATTCAACAATACATCATCTGTATATTGCATTGTGTTCACAACGCAAAGTCAAATCTTCGGTCACCTGAATATTTGACCCAGAAAATTTTAAATGGCAACTTAAAAATTGCAAGAGGGTATGTTATCATTGCAGGAGATTTAAACTTTGGTGTCACATCGTTATTCCCCCATCCTAATGCCGTTGGGACAACACCGAAATTTAAATCTCCCCCAACTGTAACAGGTATGCAATGTAAACAATCTTTTAGAGGATTTGAAGGCCACTGGGAGTTAAGGATCCAGTCTACAGTGCCTGCCCCCACCCCTAAGGTACCGGGTTGGCCTCTGGAAGTGCATTTGTGCCGCTCTGCCTTTCCCGGGAATCTTTGATGTGGGAGATTAAAAAAAAAAAAAAAACACCTAAAAACTAAACAAACCTCTCCCCAGCATGCCCTGCCCTGGGGCTCTGGCCGCAGCCGTCCAGTCCTCCGGTCTGGGCTTAGCAGGCCCTCGGCCCC
>NW_006442109.1:28773087-28776982 GCF_000325575.1 Pteropus alecto | reverse complement strand
CCCAGCCCCAGCCCCAGCCCTACAGCCCCGGAGTAAATAAACCACCGGGCAAGGACCCAGACAATGGGCCTTGGCGAGGAGTTAATGGGCTGGGCCTCTCGCGTTAGCCGAGTGTGACCGGAGCTGGCAGGGGGCCTGGCCTGGCGCCAGCATCGATTACGACTAGACGGAGCCAGGGCAGACTTGGCACGGGCGGGCCCCACAGCTGGCAGATTCAGTCACCCTGGCCACGAGGGCATTTGGCCTGCCTGGGGCTCCCGCTGCCACCCGCTGGCCGGGCTCCCGCCGGCTGCCGTCACTGCCAGTGGGTAAGGGCTGCCCTGTGGGCCCCCAGACTCTCGGCCCTGACCTTTGGTCCTCCCTAAGGGACTGTCCCTGATCCGGCCTCTTCCTGTCCCAGGCTGCCTGGGAGGCTGCCCCACAGACTGGGGGTAGGGTCGGCGTCGGGGAGGGGGCAATGGCAAGGAATGAGGACCTGAGGAGGCTGTTTAGCTTGGCTGGTGTCTGTCAGCGGGAAGAGCAGGTGAAGAAGGCCTCAATTCTGTCTCCAGATTGGGGCCCCATGGGGCCTTTTTTTTCCTGAACCTCAAAAACTCTGTGGGGCCACTTGGCTCTGCTCCACCTCAGCAACTCCACCCTGAAGAGGCAGTAGGACTGGAGGCAGGGGGGCCAACCTGAGGACTCTCCTCAGCTCCTCTGCTAAGAAGCTGTTCATGTTATAGTTTACAAGCTGGGCTTGGCTGGGTGGAAAGGAAATTCTTTGCTTTCTTAACTTTACTTCTAGTTCCCAGACTCTCCTTGGACACTCTCCCCTGGGCAATGAAACATAGTATAACTCTTCATCACCACACGTGTCTCCATCTCAAGTTGGCTCTTCCTCCTATCTTGAGGAGATCCATGGTCTCAACAGTCTTGCTGAGCAAAAGTTTTGCAGATTTGGCCTGACGTGAAGGACACAAATCATTCCACTGGGCAGAGTCTCCAAATGTGAGGGGATGGTCAGTACGTCTCTCTTGAGAGGTCCAAGAAACCCCACTGAGGAGAGAAAATACCTGGCCACATGCCCATAGTCCTTGCTCCCTGAGGCCACAGATGGAGAGCAAGGAGGTCAGGTCCTGCTAAATCTGATCATTCCACATCTTTAGAGCTGCAAGTGGAGATGCATCCCATCCCAGGAGGTAATTATAATCCCACCTTACCCTATTACCCAGAGAGGGAAGTTGAACCAGGGAGTGATAGAGGCATTTGAAACAGACCCAAGAGTGCAGGAAAAGCAGTTGAGTCTCATGACATCTCTTGTTCTTCCTCGAACCCTCAGTTTCCTTTGCTTCCCTCCTCCAGCTCTAGGACCAGATCTTTTACTTTTCTCTGGGCTCCGTTCTCAGAAGGCGTTTGATATGTGTATTGACAGACTAGCTGAGGGGGGGTGGTGCTTAGAGGATGGGAGAGTGTGTGGCCCACCAAATGACATCAGTTCTACCAACACTGAGGAGTTGTGGCTTCCAAACTGTGAAAGATGTACACAGTGACAAGAGACAAAACTGGCCTGGACTAGGGGTGAGAAATGTCCAGACATTTTGGACAAAAAGGAGGAATGGTGGGAGGGATGGATTTTCTAAAAGAAATATGGACATCTGATTAATAGAAATATAGACAATTCTCCCCACCCCACACTTACTTTTTTAGTGTCCTTTAAGGACCCACACACAAAAAAAAACCACTTAGGTCGTTGTGGAACATAAAATGTGTTATGCATAACTTGGCTCGTAAAATTGTCACCTTTGTTATACGGTTTTAGAGATGTGAAGGCCTGTTAAAAATGTGTTGTTAATGGAGAGTCTTTATTTTTCTCCAATATTTTCTAAAACCAAAAGACTCCTCAGGGAGTTTGAATTTTTTTCACCCCTGGCCTTCACATTTAGAGCCTGGACTCATCCTTTTGGCATCCATTTACACAGGAGCTTGAAGACCTCTCACACTGGAGAACCTCACACCCAGGGCCGGCTTCATAGGCATGTGACCTGAGCAGCTGCAGCCGTAACCACACAGGGCCCTGTGCTTAGAAGGACCCACACTGGTTTAATACACTGCTGTTGCCATCTTAAAATTCCTCATTATTTTTTAACAAGGGGTCTTGATTTTCATTTCACATTGGGTCCCACAGATTATATAGTGGATTTCGTTTGCACCCCCACCTGTCTCCCGGTCTGAGGCCAACGCTGACCTTCCTGTTCCGGATCCCTCTAAGCCATTGCTGGTCCTCATCAGCATAGTCTCTCCGGATCCCAGATGGCTGTGTCTTTGCCTAACTCTCCTTTTCTGCAGTCCCCTGCATTCCTCTCATGATCCTCCCCTGTCACCAGCCAGCTCATCAGCATCTACTTCTCATATCCCCCTTTCATCTGACTCTGGTGACCACCTGGAACACAGCAGCACCACTGAGCCTGTTTCCAGTGTGGGGTCGGTTCGAGCAGCCAGGCTTGCTCCTCACTCCAGCTGGTGTTTCCCTCTAGAAACCATACTTCACACAGAGCAGGGAAACCTTCAAAGGAGCCATGCCTTCCTGGTTGTTCCCTTTGCATCCTGATCCAGTCTGGGGGATGTTTTTGCAATTTTCCTGTCAGCTCAGTGGGAAAAGTTCAAAGAGACTCTGTCTTCCTTTCTGGCTTCCTCTCCAGACGGAGCAGCTTTCTCTCGGCTGCTCCCCTGCCCCACCCTTAAGGAAATCGGTGTCTTTCCTCCTCCCTTCCCCATCAAGAAAAGGGCCATTCCCGAGGGTTATCCTGAAAGCAGGTGTGTGTGTGTGTGTGTGTGTGTGTGTGTGTGTGTGTGTGTGTGTGTATGGGGAGGGGGTGGCATCTGAAGTACAAGGCATGTCAGAAGTCAGCAACCGCCTGGCTTCGCGGTCTCTTTGCTAACACTCCCCTGTGGAGTTGACTCTCAGAGGAATGGAGACGGAGAAGCAGGGGGAAGAGAGAGCTCCAGGGGCTAGAAGAACAATTGCAGCTCACATTAGAGCACCTGCATCACCAGTTCTGAAAGAAAGTGATGAACTGTTGCTTCTCCTGGATGTACTTCCTAGTGCCTGCTGATGAATGGAAATTTGTCCCACCTGCTGCTTTCCTTTGGAGGAAGTTTAGCAGCCAAGGCTATTTACTGGGAAGAACCTTGGATCCTAGGGGTCTTGGAAGGGGCCTCCGATTCCAGAATGTGTGGCAGTCACTCCTGGTGCAAACTGGGAGTTTTCCAGTTCTCTCAAGGCATTGGTGTTGCTCGGCACTCTCCCTGGACAATTCCAACTGCCCCCAGAAAACCTAGTATAGTGTTCAGGGAAGTGTGTAAACACAGTTAACATCATTTCTCCATCCTACTCTCCCTCTTTACTCCTCTGACTATTAAAATGAGGAAACAGGACCTGGGGTAGAAGTGCCTTACCTTTTGTTCCCATGCCAGACATAATCAGCAGAAGATGCCACCAGGCCCAAGGACAAGCCTGGTGGCATCTTCTTGGTCTCCAAGTCCGTCCTTCAAGATCAACACTGAAGCCAGCCAGAAACAAGCTACATATCTCCCCAGACCTGGGGACAGGACTAAATAGTAGGACTATAAGCAGGCCAGGAGACAAGGTAAACGGCGGGCCCAGAACCAGCAAGAGCATGCTCTGAAAATCTAAATCTCAAAGGCGTAGAGGGGGCTGGTTTCCAGAGAGGCTCCAAAGGATAAGTCTCGTGGAGAAGACTCGAATGACAGAGGAATATCTGTTCAGACTGGAGAAAGGGGGAAGGCATCCTAGGTCAGGAGAAGGACACAGGAGCAAATGAGAGCAGTCAGCAAAAATTACTTCTTACCCCCCAAAAGGGAAATTTTCCCCTTAAGCAAGACTACAGATTCTGGG
>NW_006442109.1:28769984-28773060 GCF_000325575.1 Pteropus alecto | reverse complement strand
GGAAAGAGGTACACACTATAGGAATCAAAGTGATTTACTGAGTCCTAGCGATAAGAGAAGGAAGGGAAGGGAGTAAGTGGTGAAATTTTAGTCATCTTAGTCAATCATGTGACCCAACAGTGCCTGGGACTTTCCTTGCAGAATTAATGCAAATGGACTTGGAATACCCTTTGTGGCCAGAGATGGTTATCTGTGCACCACTTATGGACCCCTCTATAGTGTGTGGGTCATGCTAGGAAGTGCCTGCCCAGCCAGGGACTATATTCCCCAGTTTATTTTACAGTAAGTGTGGTACTGTGTGACTAGTGTTCACTAATGGAAAATAAATGGAGATAGCATGTGGCATTTCCAAGCTTACATGGCTAAGAAGCAGATGTGCCTTGTCCACCCTCTTTCCCCATTTATCGTGGCTTTCGAAGGTACATGTGACGTTGGCTGAGTGACAAGCTAGAAAGCCTGGGTCCCTGAATCACCACCTTGAAGGCCACCCACTAGACATCCTCAGTAGATAGCTGCGTGAATGAGAAATAGATTTTTTTTGTGTTAAGCCTTTGAGATTTGGGGTGATTATCTAATCGAGAAGTTAGTGTTCCTTACATCTCTGACCCAGAAACTACACTTATAGGAATGTTTCTTAAAGAAATCATCAGAGATGCAGAGATTTATGGAGCCTAAGAACAATGAGCAAACCTTAAGTGGTTATGACAATGAATGCAGCACAGGGCTCTGAAATATAGGAATGGGAAGTGGCCAGCAGAGAGAAAATAGATTGGGCAATGACACAGTAGTACAAAGACTTAGAGTTGTGATGGGAATAAGGAAGAACAGCGGTTGAGAAGAAAATAAGAAAACTGATCAACAAGCCCTGTGTTTAGCAAGTGTGTAAACTGAACTGTCTGTACAAACATTTTGGAAGAGGTTGGTGAAGAGTTCGTTGTGACAGGGGATAATCAGCATTTTTTCCTAAGAAATCCTTTGACATATGCTTAAACTGCCAACGTCTCTTTTACCTTTTGTATCTAGATTTCTCTAGCCCAAGTCGTGTTTTCATAAATCTGAAGATTTTTCTTCTCCTTTTTGTAAGTGATCCTTCTCACCATCATCTCTGGCTCCAAGCAGTGATGGTAGTACTGGTACTGGTATAGTGAGTACTAGTACTAGAAGTAATGTTTAAAATATATTATATTTGTATATCGCTTATACTTTCAAATTAATTTCACAAATATTTTCGCTATTTTGCAGAATTGTAATTACTACTTCAAACAGCATTTTTTGGGCTGGCAACTCCCATAAATACCAGAAATACCAGAAAGGATTTTCAATATTCTATCTTCTTTTTTTTTTTTTTTGAAATAATGATCTCAAATGTGGACAGAACATGAAAAAAGAAAAAAAAACTGTTCTCTTTTGGTTACTATATTAGTCAGAATAGGCAAAGTTATGCTGCAATAATAAAGTAACTCTGAAATTCCAGGGACACAAAAAAGGTTTATTTCTCTCTTAGGCTATGTGTTCATTCCAGGTTGCCAAGGGCTCTGCTCCACATAGTTCTGGGGGACCATGGTGACAGAAGTTATACCATGTTGTAGCTGTACTACCTGGAACAAGAGGCCTCCTCAATCACTGGAACAAGGAAAGAGAGAGTAAAGAATGGTACACAGGTATTTTCTGCCCCAGTCTGGAGGTGACACACCATTTCTGCTTATATTTCATGGCTCAGAACTTGTCACATGACCCGACTAATATGCAGGACTAAATACAATGTTTAACGAGCACCACCATCTCTGCCATGATTACTCCGTCTCCTCTCATCCTATCTACCATTTCCTCTCTGGAACTGCCTGTTTTCTACTTATCTTTACATATATATGATAATCTAACTTTCTGAGATTGCACTAGGACAGGGATAGCAAATATGCGCTGTATTTTCCTTTTCCCATGCCCAGCAGACATTGCTCATTGATCATGATGCTCTCTTCTGCTCTCTTCTCTATCTAACCCTAGATACAGCATCAGAATCCTTCCCAATGCCAGTTCCTCAGTATCATCACCAGAGATGAAACTTGCTGTTCCCTGCCTAAGGAATTTCACTGACCCTGAGGATGTGTAACCGGCTTGCTTGGCGCCACCTCCACTTCTCTTTTGGGAGATGGACATGAGGCCAGCAGGCACTTGATCAGTTCTGTTAGCTGTACTGTTTACAAATACCTAATCTGGGGATTTCAATGTTACCAGCATTTTCAGACTCTGGTGTTTTCCCTTCAACTTCTACCACTTTGATCAAGGTAAGAACAATCAAAGGAAACCTGACTTCCTTCACAGCTAACATGGGCTAACACGAGACTGAAAGAAAAGGAATCTTTAGGGAAAAACAGAATCTCAAGTTCTTCTGACTCAGAACTTTGAAATGAACAGTCCAGATCTCTCCAGAAGCCTCTATAGTTTCACAGGTCACTCCTCTAAACCAAGGAAGGGAATCTTTCATTTCTACTCTCAGTGATGTAGCGCAAAGAGAATATCCTTCATTTAAAAAAATAATTAATTAAAAAAGGACAGAAAATATGCCTTTCCTGAAGGGTTAAACAAAGTAGGATCGCAATAAGAAAATCCAGAATGTTCTTCCTCTCAGCCATTAAAACTCTGCTCACTATTTTCTGTTTCTTGCAAACTTTATCCTGAGCCCCTGGGGTCCCTGGTAAGAGACACTTTAGAAAATAGAGAAGTTGGGGCAGGCTGCTGGTTCCTTGTGTGTGTGTGTGTGTGTGTGTGTGTGTGTGTTTTCTCTAAGTCGTTTCCCAAAACTTCTTAAAGTCTTCACGCTATACAAAGTGAAGATTTGTTCTCTTACACCAATAGTCAAGAAGTCTCTCCCGACAGAAGTTTTCACTACTGTTGCTGTTTGGAATTGGCTCAGCAGACATAAACAGGGTCATCTGGGGCCAAAGAGGGTGGGTGTTTAGTTTTAAAGCTCTGGGGTTAAGAGTGAAAGCATGTGACTCCAGCCTGGCCAAAAACAGAGAAGCCTTTGTGTGCAGAGAGCAAGCGATTGGCAGTCCTGAGGCTAAACACAGGGGGA
>NW_006442109.1:28745283-28769969 GCF_000325575.1 Pteropus alecto | reverse complement strand
CAGGTTTCAAGGGTCTGATAGGACACCACTGGAGGGAGGTTAACTCTTTGTGTCAGACTCTGAGTCTTCCGTGGAGAGAGCTGTTTGTAGCTCATGGTAGAGCAAAGAACTTTCAAAAACAAATAAATAAATAGAGCTTCTTGGCTTGCAAAGGAACACATGTACTCCCGTACCCAGTGTTGAAATGAGGCAGGCTGAAGCCACTGGAAACAAAAGTAACATTAAGGGTGGGGGGAGGAGTGGGGGGATTGGGTTGACAGATAATCCTATAGAACTTCCTTAGAGTCTTAACATCTAAACATTGAAGGCTGTTCCTGTGCCAATGCTCCCCCCAGCTACTCCCCCTTTCTGTCCCGGAGGCTAGGATGGACCAGAGAAGAGAACAGTGCAGCCTGGACGACATTCCTCCGCCCCATTACCCCTCCTCAGGCAGTGGGAGAATAGTGGTTGGCAGAGCACTGCTAGAGGGAAGCTGACAGGCTGCTGACTCAGCCCAACACGGCTGTACCCTCAGGCATCAGCATCCCATTGGCAGCATCATTCACCAAGGTGCTGGGGACCCACGGGCACTTATGATCTTGGGTTGGGTCAACACTGAGTGAGAAAGGCGGCCCTCAGCCTGGCCCACTGTCTTAGCCCCAGTGCCAATGGAACCTTTTCCCCAATCTCATCTCTGCTCAGAAATTGCTACATTGAATCTTTCTTAAGTGAGCAAGTCAAGTTTCCTAAAAGTCTGCAGAATCTGACTTTCAGACTTTAGCAATATGGAGGAAAAAGAAACAGGGTTCATTTTGTCACTCAAAGCCTAGATCCATGGGACTTTGCAGGAGGAGTTCAGAAATAAACATGGTAGTGGATGGCACACTGCGCTGAATATCACATTAGTACTCACCCCATTCCTCCAATGGCTACTCAGAATTCTTTCCTTCCACAAATATTTCTGAGCATCTTGCAAGTGTCCCGTTCTTTGCTGGATGGTGCGGACACAATGGTGAATGAGACAGACTAGTTCCTACCACCAGGCACCTTTAGTCCATCCAGACATGCACAGAGCCATTCACACACTGTGCCCATTGGCAGTCAAGAAAATGAGGATAGTTGTACTGGATAAATGGTGACTGCAGGTGATAAGAGGTGGTCCTGATAAAATGAAATCTAGTCTTACAGGTGGATTCAGTTTCCCTAGTTAAAATGTCACCAGCTCTTCTCTACATTTCAGGGAGGGATCACTGCAACTCTGTATCTGGAATGACAATTAGCAGTAGCATGCTGAGGCAGTACCCCGGCCTAGCTCTTAGGCAGGAGGCTCATGACCCCAGGCTTGATTTATCAGACTTGGGACTAATGGATTTTTCTGTGGTTGCCATGTAAAACAATACCCAGGCCACGAGAGAGAGAGAGAGAGAGAGAGAGAGAGAGAGAGCGCGAGAGCACCCAGTACCTAGGAAATTGGTGCCTGGTACATAAGGGCACTCGGCAAATGTAATGATGTGTTAGAAATGAGGCTGCCACCAGGCACTGAACCCTCTCCACTTCAAAGACAGAGTCATTGGGCAGAACCTGGGCTCACTCAGGTGAAAAACAAGAACCTTTTATCAGGGCTGCCTAGACTGCCCAGGCTTTTGCCCTTGATAGCTCCTGTGTCTCCCAGGGCCACAGGCCACATTCTCCTACACCTTCAGCGTCTGATTGCTTCCCACCAGATCATTCAGCACAAACCCTGAGACACCTTCATCAGGAGCCCCTTTTCCTCCCTGAGTTTGTGGAAAGGTACCCAGGCTCATTGCTCTCTTCAATCTGGATAAGATAGCAGAGCTACAAAGACAACTGTGGCCACAAATATCTCGTCCGGGCTGGGGATGTGGCCTCCAAAAGGACCTAACCATTGTCACAGCTTCAGTCTCTGAGTATGCTAAAGAAGAAGCATGCATCTCTGAAATCAGAATGCAGTACCCAGTGCCTCCAGAGACTGCACTGCCCTCTTCACGGTGTACACCGGGGTTGCGGGCACAGTGGGGACATCTAGGAAGCAGAGGTAACTGTGGTATGCATGGAGGAAAGAACTGGCTTTGGTTTCTAAGTTTTTGCATTAGTTGTCCTTTTGCTTTTCCCTTTGCAATAAAACTATAGTCCTTAAACCTGGGGACCAAGTGACAGATTCAGAGACTCAATAAACTGCCTGAAATCTTATTCAAAATGAGTCTGTGCATATTATGTGCCTTCTCTTGAGGAGAGGATTCTTATATTGCTTCGGAAGAATTTGAAAGAATTTAAGATTCAAAAAAGAAACTGCTGAGTAAAATGCTGGGCTGGGGGGAGTCACAGATATGCAATCTGGTCCTACTCCATTTTACAGGTGAGGACACTGAGGACCAGACAGGTAAAGTCACTTATTTGCCCAAGTGCTTCAGCCAGTTAGTGACAGTTAGCTTAAAAACCCAGTCTCTTTAATCCCAGTCAGGTGGGGTTTCCACTGCTTCATACCAACTAGATTTCTTTTAGGACATAATTTTGAGGACAGGGATCCTGTGGCCTATTTCTTTATAATCTGTGCATGGGCATCAGGTGGTATCTTGTTCATGGTAAAGGGGCTCAGCTCATGCCATTGACTTATTCCAGGGCTTGGTGTCAATTCAAATGCTAGTGACCAATCCAACTGCAAGGTAGCATGGGGCCAGGGTACACTTGAATGGCAATGAAAACACCAGCCAGACAGGACATCGCTTAATCTCACCCTTCTCTCAGGGCGACTCCAATTCTAATTCCACTCTGAGCCTTCCCAGTTAGGACTTCTCCTGGGAAGCAGGGGATTAAAGACAGAGTGATTGGATTTAGTGGTCCAGTGGAGTCACGTTTTCACAAGAACTGGTTGGTTCTAAGACCTTCTGTAAGGCAAAAATCACATGAAGTGAAAATTGCCCTTGAAAATGCTTTCAGACACTCATGAAGTACAACAAGCAGACGTATCACTTCTCAGGAAATCTTAGCTAGCCAGTTTTTCCTTCAGCTTGGAAGAGAGTTTTGTTGTCTTAGTTGAGCAGCGGAGGAAACCACTGGCATTCAGGGCCATGCTGCACCAGAAAACTTATCTTCGAGTGTGATGCTGGTGTGATGTGAGGCCAGGAAAGGGCTGTCATGCATGTTCCTATGTCATACTCGCTCCAGGCACCACATGTTTACTGAGTGGAGGGCTGAAGACCTGTCTGCTATACTGTGTCACCATATGCACATCTCTCCCTCTCTCTCCCTGCACCGACAACTGAGCTTGTGTAGTTGACTTTGTGTAAATTAAATGGGTGCTCCAGGAATCTCTGCCTCAACACCAGCCTCTCAACATGCTGCCTGCCACCTTGGGCTGCCATTCCTGAATGATTGACCCATAGAAACTGAGATAATAACTGTTTGTGGTTTTAAGCTGCTGAATTTGGGGATAATTCATTATACAAAATACAAATGTAGACTTCTAATACAAGGGGATAGCTAGAGAGGCAGGCTAAGGATTATGGACTTGATCCAGTAGGGCAAATTTTCCAGCGAGGAGTGCTGGGAACTTTTAGAAAGTTCCCCTGGCCACAGAGAAGCCGCCGGGGAAGGGGCATGGCTGACAAAGAGACCAGTTAGGAAGCTCTGCAGTTGTCCAGGCAAAAAGACTCACAAAAGGCAATGCAGCAGAGATAGAAGATAGATGTAAGAGACATTTCCCAGTAAGAATGGTGGGAGCTTATTGATTAGCTGCCTATAAATAATAAAATATTGATAACTTAATATGTACCAATCGCTATTCTAAGCACCTTACATGTATTTACACATTTAATGCTCACAACAATCTTATGAGGTAGGTACTACTGTCATCTCATTTAATAGATGAGATGCCACTTAGCAGGTAAGCAGCAGAGGCTGGGCTCAAACTCAGGCAGCTGTACCTTCAACTTCCCACTAGACTTTCTCTGGAAGGATCAGAGAGGGGGTGGGGGTGAGGTTTTTTGGGGCAGGGTGGGACAAGGGTGAGCTCTCAGGTTTCTAGCCTGGACAACAAAGTGCGGCCTTACCCAAAGTAGCAGATGAGTTGAAAGAAAGACAGTATATCACTAATCACCTACTAATTCCCTCTGTACCTCATAGGAGCTGCTAATGGGCTCAACTACAATCCAGCACGTGAAATGTAGAATAACATCCGGACGTGGCACAAGGCCTCACTTCTACCACACTCCAGTAAAAATAAACCTCTCTGTCCAAATATAGAATGGTTAGAAGTGCCATGTTTTACAGGAGAAGAGGCAGTTATTTGGCATTAAAAATAGACAAGCTTTGGCTTCCCCGCAGATCTGGGCAAGAGCACTGCAATTTCCAAGTGGAAACCCAGATGGATGGGTTAAGCCCCCCTCAAACTGACTCAGCTATTTAAAAAGCCCAAAGAGAAAATTACATCCCCTCCCTGGGCCTCAGTTTACTCATCCTTAAAACTTAGGGGTTAGACAGGACGGTTCAGCGTCACTTTGAGTTCCCAATGTCTGTGACGGGAGGAACTGGAGTCCAAGGCTGGTCCTCAGAATGCCAACAGCTTCCTAAACCATGGGGCCCAGTACAGGCAAAGTGAGTTGGCCCTCTGGCTCACAGCTTACTGCTGATAGGACCAGGGGTGGTTTTTCCGAAGGATTTTCAGAACTCTGTCAAGAGCTTTAAATTACTCTCTTGAGTCAGACACATTGTTAATCCACAAAGAAATGCAAGCCAGGAAGTCTCCCTACAACCAGCCTACCTCCTGTGATACCAGCTTGATAAAAGGAAACCGAAGCCCCAGCTTGATGGCAGTAGGGATGGTGGGGGTGTGGGCAGGTCCTTTGCACACATTCCCTTTAATCCTGTAAGGGAGGCACAGCTGTATTTTACACATGTTAGAATTGTCAGTTCAGAGAGGTTACATAACTTTCCTGAGATCATTTAGCTGGTGGAGGCTGGAACCAGATCCAAATCCAGGTCTGGATCCAAAGCCCACGTCTTTCCACTTCATGGGGCCTCCCTCTGCTGCGCTGCTTACTGTGTGGTCAGAAGTCTGAGCTCTTCTCCACTCCAAGAGCAGAAGGGAAGGCCTGACAAGCCAGGAGCCTCAGGGGCAATAGGATGGCAGCTCAGACACAAGTTAGGAGTCTCAAATTCCCTAACAAGTCCCTTTGCATTTTCACCACACCTTGAAAAAGACAGACCAGCTTTGCTTTAAATGGTTTTCACATACTCAAGGGTTCAATAAATACTATTAGCAGTATTAATAGTAGCTACAGCAGCAGCATTAAGCATCTACTCTGTGCTAGAGACCATGCAAGGTGTTGTGGATCTAATTCCTTCATTCGGCAAATAGGGAAAGATACACACACACACACACACATATATGCATGTGAAGAACAGAAAGCCAAATACTCTGTACAAGTTAAAGAACAATAGTTCCCCTTTCCCCTCCCTCTTTACCGGTCTCTCTCTCCCAGAGGCAGAGTGCCTAGAACCCAGGGCAACTAATCTGGGATGGACAAAATGCTACATTCTCACTGGGTCTCCCTACAGCCCCTATGGACCCAGGGATGGGGTGGCCAGCTGGGCAATGCTCACAGAGCAGGGAGAAGCACTGGCTGCTTGTACAGAGAGGGGCAGTGTGGACCAGGAGCCTACAGGCTCCGAGCACCTTCAGCCTGGTATCTGGTGCACCTATGGAAGAGCTCAGCTTTCTCTGCCATTCTCTCAAGGTTCTATGTCCTCTTCAGCCCTGAGGTACTCACTGCCCAGTGTCCCCAGGAAGCTTCAGAGGCTGACAGGTTAACTCCTTTATGGAAGAAGTCTAGCCAGGGTAGCCTGCCACGAAGGGTTGCTCCCTACACACAGAGAGACCCCACGGCTTGCTCCAGCCTGGGCTGCAGTACTGATTCACTCACAGAAGCCTTGAGAGCCGTGGTAACTGATGGAGTAAGTCTTCCTGCTCTCTACTCTCCCTATCCCTTTTTCATCAAGCCCTCCTCAAAAGACAAGCTTTCAAGTGTGCTCCTTGCTGACCAGGACGATCAAGTGACTCCCCAGCCTCCTTCTGGGAAGACTTCAGGCTGATGGAGGCCCTGGCTGGACCATCTTAATCAACCCCCTCCCTGCCATGCCCAGGCTAGAGCCACACTCAGACAGGGCTTGGCCACTAGGGACAGTGAGACAAGTCAGCTGGGCCCCTTTGAGCACTCAGAACATGCCTGCCACATAAGCTCTACACACAGACCCATTCCCCTAGGGGCTGGGAGAGGTCACTGGGAGGTAATCTTTTTCTGCCTCAGATTGAGCAAGAGAAGGCCATGGGGGCAGCTCTCCAGTAGCCCAGGCTTTGAAGCAGGCAGAGAAGCCAGGCCCAGTCCTCCAACTGGCTGGGGGAGTCAGACGTCTGGCCTGGGGGGGTTCCCTCCCCAGTCTGTCTACAGGCTTCCAGAAACCCCTACTCTGGAGCTCTGAATTGGAAGGCCTGTTTTGACCCTGAATAGCAGGCTTCCCTTCCTCCAGGGCATTTCTACAATGGGAAGGGAGGTTTCCAGTCCCTCTCCCACCCCCACCCTCAGCAAACCACAAGAGCTCCACAAGTCTTCAGTTGGTTACAGGTCAGGACCCAAGGTTCTCCCTCCCTCTAAATCTGATTCTCCGCCCCCTCACTGGAGACAGACAAACCTCTGGGGCTGGGGGGTGGGGAGGGGGGCCCAGGGGCAGGGATGTGTCTCCTGAGGCTGGACTTGAGGAATGTTCAGACCAGCACACCAGGCAGAGGGGGAAGGAGCCAGTCTACATCACTAGGCCAATTAACAACAGCCAGCCAGGAGGAACCTCTCTCCTTCCTGGGGCTATTCTGCCAGTAACCTCCAGGGTTTTCTGGGGGAGGGGAAGGAGGGAGGTTTTAAGTTTTGTCCTGGCTTGCTTAGGATAGTGAGTTACTTCTTGGCTGCACAGAAGACGGAGATAGTGCAGTCAAACCACACTCCAGCCGGTCCCAGGCTCAATGTTCAGGTGGGCTTGTCAAACTCTGGGCTCAGTTCTCAGGACAGGCCACAGGGCATCCCTCCTGGGCCTGGCAGGGTCCCTGAAGCTGATGGCTTTGCCTCAGCACCAAAGTCTAAACCATTTATTTGCTTTCTTACTCAGCTCAGGTAGAAGGTCTGCCAAGAGGTTTTAAAAATGGTTGGTAGAAATAATCCTGATTTTCTTTTATGTTCCACTCAAGCGTATACCAGCAGTCTGCCCGTCACAGCCTTGGTCCAGGAGAAGGGAAAACACGACGTCTTATACACATCATAATGGTATGGAGACACACAAGGAAGGTTGGATTTCACAACGGTCAGTGTGCCCCAGAGCCAGTCTTCATACCTGTTCCCTGGGCTCCTTATAAGCGGGAACCCATCTTCTTAGCAGACAAACCATGGTACACACCCTGAGAATATAATTCTGGCCAAGAAGAGGTAATACCTCTAGGATATCCAAACAGAACAAAACAAAGGCTTATTCACAGTCTCAAGTCCTTCTCCTCAGGGCCACTGTGAACCCACACGGCAGTCTTCGTGCAAATTAGTAAAGGCACCCCTTCTTCTAGGCAGACATAGCCTTCCTTACCCTAGGGCGTACAGTTTAGTGAGCAGAGTGCAGGCTGGATTTTAACCTCCATTATTTTCCTCTGCAGGTTCCCTTGTGCAGTGAACAACCTGCCCGACTGTATATCCAGAAGATCAATGCTTCCCGCCACAGTACTGAAGACCTCCTCTCTGCAGAACTGGAAGAGCTCAGGCTTGTTCAGATTTGAGAGCCTACTCTGGACTCCTCCAATTTCTTTGGTAGCCCTGGGGTCTTCTCTGCCCAGGAAGGCCATTTTTACTTTGGGCCTTGCTTCCCTGTTAGCACCAATGTTATCTTTTCTTATATATGCAAAAATTATTTAATTTCCAGGTGTCTAGTTCACAGATTCTGTTAACCAGATTGTCTATGTCTTTTCGGATTCCGTGTGTCTGCTCTCAGAGCTGGCAGACTGGCTGTTTTAAATTCTCTCCATTAGCGCCACAGCAGGGAGAGAAAGGAAGAAGTTCAGAGGCAGCTGTGATCCTGCTGAGTTCCAGAGCATGCCCTTCTGGCCTAGCTGGTAGCCGAAGGAAGACAGGAAATGTGTACCCAGCTTTGCCGGTTCCGCACTCTATCATTGTCTGTTACTCTAAAAGACATATTTCAGCTGACAAAGCCACTATGCTGGCTTCTTCCTGTATCTTACTAGGTGTGAAAAAGGAATGGGGATAAGGAGGAGGAGGTATGTTGTTTCTAAGGAAACCAAGGGCTGACTCATTGGTGGGATGGCCACCACATTTCCCAGTCCAACTGCAATCCTGCCCCTTCGTGTCCTAGAGTGCCAATATTGGGGGTGGAACGCAGCCTGCTGCTGGGTCTTTGGAAAGAAGAACCGACAAAGGCACAAGCTGTTGGTGACTGTATGTTGATTGGCTTTTTGGCTCATCCATGGCTAACACCCAGCCAGATCCAGGAAGCCAGAGGTGGCAGTGGTTCTGTACCTCAGGATCAATCCTGGGGCATCTAAGTAGGAATAAGTCAGATTTGAGGCCTATGCAGAAGTTTGGTTCCTTTCGTGGCATGTTTGCGGAGTCCTTGGAGAAACCCAACCCTCCCTGAGGTCTGCTGCAGATGACAGGGGCTGGCAAGAATCCCTGAGCCCTTGGGGGCAGGCACTGGCTGGGCCAAATGAGAACCCAGATGTAGGCTGACCGGCTTAATGAAGTTGCCACACTCAGCTGGAAAGCCCCTGGCCGAGGCCTTGTGGGGTTAAAACAGTGTGACCATCTGGACCTTGGCCCCATCCACAGTAGAAGGCTGATAGGTTTGGTGGAACCAGGAGTCTGATAATCCAGTCTCCTATTTCTTAACCAAGCTCCTGTGGGAAAACTATAGTCCACCTGCCAGAGGACATCGCTACCTGGTCATCTTCAACAGCTGTTGGCAGAAGAATCTGCTTGTCAGAGCCCTTGGGAGGTCTCACCGTCAGACACATTGACCTCTACTTCAACAGTGTTTGACAAAGGCCCCCATTCCTGGTCGAGGCCCTGAACAGGGAAAGAAGTCCCATATGGGTATGTCTTATGTACACATAGAGATACATTTTTAAAATAAAAACAAACAAACAAAAAACGATTTCACAAGACATAGTGTCAGTCCTCGCTGATGTCCTTCCTGTGGTGCCCCTTTCGAAGAGGGCAGCCCAGCCTCACCTGGGACCTGCCCCATTCCTGTTCTCATCTCCATTCAAAGCAAGATTGTGTAGGAAGAGGAGGATCTGCCACCACACGCGATTTCGGTTCTGCTGGTGCTGAAAGGGAAAAACAAATCAACATGACTCCTAAACACAGCCTTAGACGACTCCTTATCATTTCCAATAAAAGTTCAGATCAACATGTCTGGGGCAGCACTTTAATCCTATCAGTATAGCAAACTGAGGAGGTGGGGGGACAAGAGAAGTGGTGATGAGGGGGAGATAGTTGAGTTCTCCAAAAACAATCACAGTTTTAACATTAAAAAGAAAAGACCAGGCTCTTTATGCACTGTGCACAAGAGGATTAAACTTTTTCCCCTGCTTGCAGGATTTTCCAGAGTTTAGCCAAGTGCTGCTTTTAATCAGATTGGCTCCTGAGCCCCTCAAACCTCAGCTGCATGAACAACAAACTTTCTTCAGAAAGAAAGAGAAGAAGTGCTCCCCTCTCTCCCCCCACTCCAAAGTAACACAGAGAACAAGGGGGAAACAGGGGAGCCTCCATCTGCAAGTGATTTGACACTGTGAAGGTCAAAGGGTTAATCTTCAATTTAAACCACACTGCTGAGGCAGCAAAAATCTGATTTCATCCAGTGCAAACACGCACACACACAGACACACAGACACACACACTCTTGTGCGCCCGCCCTCTCTCCCTTCCCAGCATCTCCAGCTCAGCGCTGCCCTTTTTATAGCTGCTCTTGACAGTAAGCCATAAATAACCCCTCTTGGAACGCTTTCCTACTGACTGGAGCCAATTAAACGTTAAGCAAGAACATACTTGAAAACAAAACAAAAACAAAGAATGCACTACTCTCTGGAGGTTATCCCAGGTCCTACTGTCAGGCAGAGAAGCTGGGGGCAAAGGTCAGGGGTCAGTGGCTCACAGGATTGTGGCTGGTGCCCCGCCCACACAGGTACCATTTCCCCAGGGCCAGCGGAGGCCAGGAGGGGACTGAGGGGTGCTGGAAGAGGCAGTCTTTGTTCTCTCTTTGTCAGGGCCGGAGGACTGGGCTGGGGCCCTCTCTACAGGGTTCTCAGTGGACAGGGGAATAAAAACTTAGTGTGCAGATAGGAGCCAGGACAGGCTGGACCCGGATTACTGCAGCAGCCCAGGCAGCAGACACGTTTATGTGAAGTGTAGGGGGAGCTGGAGCCCTCTCTTGGACTGTCTTTAATCATAGCCCCGGCCTCCACCAAGAGGCTCCTAGTCAGATGGGAAGAGGATAGAGTAAGTCAGTGGCAGAACTGGAAAGTGAGCCCAGATCTCCTGGACTCCCAAAGCTTTGCAGGTACATCTGGCCCAGGGCAACCACGTGGTTGCTGGGTTCCCTTTCACTCTGCCTTGAGCCACAACGAGAAGAGAGGCAAGGTGTCAGCTGAGGCTGATCTCAGAACCCTGCCAACCCAGGAGAACAGAATGCCCCATGCTTGTGGCAATAGTATTCTTTCCCCCGTGGAAGGGAGCCTGGAAAACAACCCAGAAATGTGGAGGCAGCTACTGCTAGGAGGGGCAGGGAAACTGGGCTGCGCCATAGAGGAGGCCTGGCAGACTGTGGCTGGGAGACTGATGGCTTCCTTGTGTTTTGTAAACAAAGATGAGTAAAAAGAGGAAACACACCCGGCTTAACAAAATCTGGTTAGAGTAAAGCAGCGTGAAAACGGACTCAGCTGCAAACCTGAAGACTCAGGCCCACGGCAGCTGGGCAGAGCACCCGCCCCTTCTCCTCCCCAGCTGCTGCCCGAGACAGGTGCAAAGGTCATGTGGTGGAACAGGAGAATCCAGGAAGAGACTGGTCCCTGGAGAGGCCAGTCTGCTGGAATTCCCAGTCTCCTCAGGTGCCTGTTTGAAAAGGCCAAGTAACAATAACAGCCGTGATCAGAACAAAAGTAGTAACACTGAGTGTGCTAGGCTCTGTTCTGAGTGTTTTACATCTCTGCTTCTCAGAGTATGGACCATGGACCAGCAGCCTTGGCATCATCTGGGAGCTTATTAGAAATGCAGACCTACTGAATCAGAATGTGTACCTTTAACAAAATCCCCAGGTGAATTTGGGACATATTACAGTATGAGAAGCACTGCTTTATATACATTATACTCCTTTCATCCTCTTAACAACCCTATGAGGTAGGTATATATATTATCATCTTCATTTTGCAGATGAGATCATTGAAAGAGTTAGGCCACATAGCCAATAAGTGTCGGAGACTGGACTGAACCCAGACTACCTGACCCTAGAGCAGTGGTCCCTAACCTTTTTGGCACCAGGGACTGGTGCTCCTATGAGAATCTAATGCCTAATGAGCTGAGGTGGAGCTGAGGTGGTGATGCTAACGCTGGGGAGCAGCTGCAAATACAGGTGAAGGTTTTCTCCCCTGCCCTCTGCTC
This sequence comes from Pteropus alecto, assembly GCF_000325575.1. Taxonomy (NCBI): domain Eukaryota; kingdom Metazoa; phylum Chordata; class Mammalia; order Chiroptera; family Pteropodidae; genus Pteropus; species Pteropus alecto. Next base: position 28,758,270 of record NW_006442109.1, on the reverse strand, counting down.
ACCTCCTGCTGTGCAGCCCGAACGGGGACCCCCGCCTTAGAGCAATGTCCTTACCCATTGTCACTATGCTCTGGGTGCCACCCTATATACCTTTCTTTATACCAAATCTCACCCTCTAGTCTCTGCTTCTCTAAATCATCTCAAAACAGCATAATGCCCAAGGAAGGGAAATCACAATACTATGATTTGGGGCCTGGTCTAATTCCATCTCTGTATGACTCAGTTTCTCCCCCAGATTCCCTTAATAGAGGCCACCTGATGCCTGGGTAACCTTCTGAGCCTTGAGGTCTCTGAGAATAAGGCAAATCAGTACCCTCACTCCCATCACTGGGGGTGTTGGGGTACCAGAAGCAGCCGTGAGCCAGAGAGTGCTGTCAGAAAGGCTGAGGTCTGGGGGACACAGGCAGGCCTATGTGCAGGTCTACCCTCAGGAAGGATCCAGGTTCCATGCCTCTGCCTGCTACAAGCCTCAGGGATCATGAATCCACAAGGAAGGCTCTGGGCCAGAAATCAGAGGACCTGGCTATAGGCTGGGGTCTCCTACCAGCCTGTCTGTGAGTCCTCACTTCCCTTATAAGTGAAATGCAGGTTCCCAAAACTGTGTCACAGAATCCACTGAGGTGCTGCTGTAAATACAGAGTCCCACCCATACCACCTGGGTCAGAATCTTCAGAGAGGGGGTCCAGGAATTTTTATATTGTACAAGCTCCCTGGGTGACATTTTTTAAATCAGAAATAATAGTTATTGTATGTTTTAGTCACCAATACATGTTAACTGTAGAAAAATTGGAAAATACAAGAAATTACAGAGGAGAATATAAAATCATTCATGACTCTATAGCCTAGAAGAAAACACTCCATAATTTGGTGTTTTCTTCAATCTCTTTCAATCTCTTCCACCCAGAGTAATGACTTGGCCGACCAGGGGCAAATCCTGCCCAGGTGGTTCCACGGCAGCCAGGCCACAGACAGGCATTTGGAAACCACTAAGGTGCTTTCCAGCCCTCAGGTTTGGTAATTCAGAGTTTGTCATCCACAATTATCTTTAGGAATACAGCTCAGAGCTCCAACAACTGAATCCGGTCAGCCTGGTAGAGGGTCTGGGTGGGCCTGGAGAACAGGCTGCCTGTACAGAGAGTTAAGTTGGCGGCTGCAGCAGCCATGAGACCAGCAAGAGCAGGCCTGGGGACCCATCTACAGTCCCAGCAGCCCTTTCTCCGGGCACAAGCAGATGCCACACATATTCCACTTAGCCTTCTCCTGCCACAAGCAGCCACCAAAAGGCCCTTTCCTGAAAGAAAACCAAGCTGCCTCACACCAAGAGAATCAAAGAATGCCCTGATTTTGAGGGGCAACAATAAAATATTTTTTAAAAAATTAAACAAAAGGGCCTGACTAGAAAGGAAAGAAAAAGGACTTGAAGAGAGGCCAATGAGAGAAACAGTAAGGAGGAAGGAAATCACCATTTACCCAACAGGATGAAGTACACAAAGACACCAGAACGCCAGAGAACATGGGTCCTTCTAGGGGAAGGGGTGGAGAAGGGGAGAAGGAAGGGGGAACCAGGAAAGAGGGTGTCTGGCTTCTGATTCTCGGACACTTGGCACAGCACCCAGCACATAACCTGAGATGAGTGAATGCAAATCCCAGAGCAAGGCCCAGCTCTCCCAGACTCGCCTAGAGCACCCATCAAAGTACGTGAACCTGCAAAGTATGGGGGTTCCCAGAATGCATGGTCAGGATACCCTCAGGGCTGGGGGATTAGGCTACAGGGGATGGGAAGCTGGTGGGAATTTAAGCTGATACCAGAAGCCCTCAAATTCGGAGTCTAGAGTGTGGAACTAAGGCACGGAGGGGAAGAATAAAGGTGAATGCCCTAAGGGAAGGGGTTCTAACAGGGTGGATAAAAATATTCTCTTCAGTAAAGAGAGCAAAACCAGGCATAGAGGCCTAAGGTGTTTCTTTGACTCAGTCCACTTCCTTGCTGAACTCAGGGGATGAAGGCAGTCAGTTGACAACCATTCCAATCACCCCTGCTGTGTGCAAGGCACTGTGACTGAATGGTCATTCATCCTGTATAATAGGGAATATGTAGGGACACACAGTAGGTACTCAACAAGTACACATTGGACTGACTACAGAAAAGTCAGCCTTGCAAGATAATCCACTTGTCTGAGGCCAGGAACCACTGATGTCTAGCCAGGTCTAAAGATGTTCTTGATGTGATAGTATCAGCCTCTTGCCTGGGGAGAGGCCCCACTAGTAAAAGGCTTTTTTTTTTTTCTTTTTAAAGAGCTGGCTGTGGTGTTCAACATGGTTGGATTACACAAATCAAACTCTGTTTCATCCCACGTGACCTCTGCCCTAAACACAAAGAGTGTTCCCTGCGCTCCCCTGATAAGAATCTCCCTCTGCCTCTCCCCTTCAGATCCAATTCACACCCTCTGGGGACTTTCTGTGTCACCAGTGTTCCAAATGTTCCAGCAAGAGCTGATTTACCCCAAAGACTTAGAAGGAGTGAGGCTATGCTGAGGCCCTGCTTTAAAAGAACCCTGCAAATTCACCAAACGGATAATTTATTATATCTCATACTTAGAACAGGGTGCGTCTATCTTTCTATTTGCTCCTCACAAACATCTGGGACATAGGAAGGGCAGGTATTATCACTCCCATCACGCAGATGGAGAAGCAAAGGCTCAGAAAATTTACCTCAAGCAAATTAGTTGAGAGGGGGGGTTATTCAGACCTATGTTCTTTCACTAAAAGAGCTATGTTCTTTCACTAAAATATTATAGAGTGTTTATTCACACTATGAAAATAGTATTAACTTTTCAAAATGAATCACAATTGAATTGCTCCCCTAGTATGTTTAAATACATTGTTTCCAGATCATTAACTATTTAGTAAGGATGCTGTAGACCAGAAAAAATAAACCTTTCAGAGGCAGAGCTAACTGAAGATCAAACAGAAATAAAGCTAAAATTGATCTGAAATTTTGACTTCAGATCATGTTCTGAAACCATGCTCAGTTTCTTTAAAATGCAGAATTGTATATATACTCTGCTTTATGAGGAGACACACTCTATAGAGTGACGTTTCCCTACTTCTTCTCTCCCTGCCATCAGACTCTGAACCCACCCCGGTGAGGCTGAAGGGAAGGGCACTGCCGTTGAGAACTGGAACACAGAGATAAGGGAGACCTTAGGAAAATTTCACTTGAAAGAAGCTTGGAAGATACCTTTGTTCAATTCAGCAAGTTTTTATCAAGCACCCAACTGAGCTAAGAGTTATAAAGAATATGAGGATGAGCAACGTAAACCTTGTTCTCAATTATTTTACAATCTGAAGGACAGAAAAGCAAAAACATAGAAATAAGTGTGACAAGAGGCAGAGCAGGGTCGAGGCAGAGCAGGGTCCAGGCAGGAAGTGGGAGCTTCATCGTGTCCTCGCTTTCGGCTTTCCGGGATGCGCTTGCTGAAGAGCAGGGTTGGGTGGGGTAAGACCATGGTTTTAGGATCAATCAGAGCTGTATGACTCCCAGCTCAGCCACTTACAGTGTAACCTAGGCATGCTATCCCCCTTTCCTGATCTCAGTTTCCTATAAAATGGGAATAATGGGGTCTAGAAGTACAAGGTTGCTATGGTGATCAAATGAGAAAAATCTATGTTAAGCATGGGGCCTGGTGGCTGCACCGAGCAAGCTCATCCCTCCTGATGAGCACAAGGGGAACCTGCACCCACTTCGCTTTGCTGAGCTCTTCCTTCAACATACTCTGCTCACAGTGCCCATCCAGGAGTGCTATCTTCTGAACAGACTCATCAAGTCTTCTGGAAATCCTTGACTTCTCTCTCCGAGATAGGCCATGGCAACCAGAGGTAGCTGGGCTCAGAATTCCAGGCTGCCAAGCTGAGCCAGGGATTCTAAACCCCACATGGCAACTCTTCGAGCCCAGTGGGCCCACTGCTCCAGAATGCTCCTGATGCAGACACCCAAGGAATGAGCAACGCAATGGCAAATGGAAAAGGAAAAAATATTCCTTGCCAAGAGCTTCCTCAGCCCAGCCAGCAGTGCTAAGAGGATGTTGTAACCACAGGACACCACCATGGCAAAAGGGCAGCCTGGGGCCAGCAGGTTCTCAATCAAAGACAAGAGGAGGCCTTCAAACACAACTGGAGGTCTTCAGCCATAGGATGCTGGGGATGAGGGACAGGGCTGTTCATACCACTCATGCCCCAGTGCCCTGCTTTTCACTTTCATGTCCTGGAGGTAGGAACTACTGAGGCCCTTACCCAGCTCCCCACTAGGACGGCTCTGTGCTTCGGTGTCCCTCAGTCTGAAAACAGTTTCATTAAACTATCAGGCAACATCTTAAGAGCTCAGAAAGGAAACAGTGGTGTGTGTGCTCTGGTCAAAGGCAAGGGAGAGAGGAGATCAAGGAGAGGGGAGGTCTCTTGTAGGTCTACAAGGCTGTAGTAGGAACCCCAAAGCTCTAACTCCTAACCTGGGGCCTTTGCAGCTGGCTGTTCTTGTTCCACCTGGGACCAGTTCCCTGGACAGGACAAGACAAGCTGAGCATGGAAGATGGCTGGACCCCCCTCCTCGCCATACACACTGACTGCTTTCATTCTGGTCACGGAACATGCCCTCTTGGTTGCAAGACATGGATCAAAAGGCAAATCAGACATTTTTTTCTTTAGCTTTCATTTTCTAGTGCCTCCCCCAAATCCTTCCCCTCATCATTCCCCCTCCCCCTAGGGGAAAAAAAAAAAAAATCCAACTCCCATCCCCACGGCTTGCCTTGCTGGGGAGGGAATGAACTGTCCGGAACCACAAGGCCCTTCTCCTGGAAGAGAGAGTAGTCAGGTGCAGAGCTGTGTGGGGAACTCTGCTTCTAGTCAGCCACGCTGATGACTCAGAAGCTAAATATAGCGAGCGATATAAACAGAGCCAGCCACAGAGCAAACACAGGGCCCCCAAGCCCCAGCACTGGCTCTCACACGCACAGCAGCTTTCCACAGCCCCTCCCCCAGCCTTGCTCTTCCCAGGCACTGTCCTAGGTGGACCTCTCATTCCTGGGACAAAGACTGGCTCTTTGGGGGACCCTTCTCACTTTAGGGCTAATTTCTGGGGCTCCTGCCCAGGGCTGCTCCATCTAGAGCCTGAACAACCTCACTAGCCACAGTCTGAGCTCCAGAAAACCACTTGCCAACAAGGAGAGCATCCCAAAGGGTCCGGAAGCAGTCAGTGTCCCTGAACAAAGGATCCAGGCTGCTGGCAGAGAAGCTGCTAGTTAATAAACCATGCAAACACCACCTTGGGTACAACGTCCAAAAAAGCTCCCCAAGAATAAAGGCAAGTCCAAGCGAAATCCTAAAGTCACCTTTTAACACATTTCCAAAAGTGTCAAGCTGTTCATACTGTAATAGGTATACGTCTTAAAATTTCCAAAGGGCTTTCACATCAACTCTGTAAGGTAAGCATTAGAAACCGAGGCTCGGAGAAGATAAATGATTTGCCTATGAACATAGTACTCATAAGTGACAAAGCTGGGATTTGAACCTCGATGTGTCTAGAAGTCTAGGATCCCTCCTGTGATAGTGCAGGTGGTTTCAAATGAGTGACTAAAATTTTTCTCAGATTTTATTTTCCAGAAAGTCTAATTACTATTCAGGGAATTTCCAAATCCAACTGTTCCGAATGGAACCACTCTTGGTCCAAGTGAAGAAGCCATTTCCGACACAAAGAATTCCAACCCTCCTGTAGCTTTACTCACTCAACCGTCTACAGTAGCCGGGTTTTTTTTTTTTTTTTTTGGCTTTTTTTTAGGATTCTTGGCTTCTTGACGTTGCCCACAAATTTCAAAATGGTTCTACGGGGACAAGAGACTTTTCAAAGGGGAGGGGACACCAGTTACTGTCCAATCTTAGGCTCATGCCAGAGGAGACCCATGCCAGGGGGAATGGAAAGAAGCTGGGACTCACCCGTTCTGACCAGAGCAGCCAGCCAGGAGCTCAGTGAGGAGGCAAACCTGCACCCTCCTCTTCCCTGCAGGAGCTGGATGAACATGGAAACACCAGGGCATCCTCACAGAGCATGAGTCAAGGTAGGCCACGGTCAGCAGACCACGAGAGGTCACCTACTGCAGCTGGTGGCTCGAAGAGGAACAAAAAGGAAAACCTTCCGCTCCAGATGCAGCCAAAGAAAGGTGGGTATGTGACCAGGTTTGGAAAGGCTTTTACCTGGACCCACTCTGCCTTCAACTCTCTTGCTGCTTTGCAGACCCAAAGAGCCAACAGCGAGCACCTCGCTGACACTGATCTTCTGCCTCCAATTCCATTCCAGTCCAGAGGAGCCACCCTGAACTGATCATTCGAGTAACCGGGCTAGACCTCCACACCGAATGCTCCTTGAGAAATATGCTGGGAGGGCTTATGACCAGCATAAACTGACACCCAGAGAATTTGCAATCTTTCCAATCTGGGGTCACACTGATGCACTCAATTTGCCATAATATCACCTTACAACAAACACACTACCCATCACCCACTTCTTCTGCTCCACATGTCCTACAGAGAAGCCTTCCCCTGATAACAGAAAAAGAATAACTGAGGTCCATAAGGACAAAAGGCAGAGCTCATACCTCCTATAGGACTCAGGGACCAATGGCCACTGTCTGGCCTTGGGACACCATCCCAGATCTGAGGAGAAAGGGGATTGCCAGGCCCCTTCAACTTCTTACTGCCTCTGGGTTGTCTTTCGTGGCTCCCTAAACTCAGCCTACAATAACGGGGAATGACATCACTCTCTGAGGAGACTGTACAAGGCCAAGCCCCACAGCTGAACAGCCTGGACACCGATTTCTCTGGACAGGGTGACAGGAAACTCAGGGATCGGCATGACAGGTAGGATGGGGAATGTGAAGGCTAACCAGGATTATAGAGAGACAGAAGGAAACAAGCATTAAAGAATACCTACTGTGTGCCTGGAATTTTCATAGTTATTTTCTCACTTAATCTTTACAGTAAAATCCTGTGGTAGTAGCTCAAATTTACAGAAGAGGAAATAGGCTTGGCAAGGTCAAGTGACTTCCCAAAGGCTAGTAAGCGGCAAAACTGGTATTTAAACCTGGGTTTTCTGACTTTATACTCAAAGCCTAGAGACTTAACCCTAAACCACTTCCTTCCTAGTGCCTCAGTTTCTCTGTCTGCAAAGATGAGGGAAGGGAATAGGGAAATTTGTAAAGGATAATAATGTAGATAAAGAAGATAAAGGATAATAATAAAGTGCCAACAGTACTTTCTAGACATGAAATATCTGACTGTAGTTTATATAATAATTGAGTTCAGAAAAGGACTCACTTTTCAAAAACATTTTTAAAGAGTTTGAGTCAAACTGACAACGTATATCGTATATCGGGGAGCAAGATCTCAAATGCTCCCCAGTGATTCACTTAAAACCAGCCGAGGAAAGGTCCTATGAGTGCCAGTGCTCCACCTGCCTGTGGCCATTATTCTAGCTTTTCCCGCAGGGTGAGCTCCTGGTGAAGGTCTGACAGCAGGGTTAGTGGGGAGGAGGGGGTTAAAAGCAAGAGGACTCAACAGACAAAAAGCCTGGTTCTTTGTAATGGAAAATTTGGGAAAGTTAGCTCTGGGCTAGAGAGGCTTCACTGGCCAGCTTCCTGCCACTGCAAGATACAAGAAGTAGGTAGAGGGCAGGTAGATGAGGGGCACAGAGAACTCAGGAGCCTGTATGAGGTGGGGAGCAGAGCAAGAAGGCTCTCCTACAGTTAGTTCTCCTGCAGCTCTGCCCTTCCTCCTCCCAGCTGGGGTGGCTCTGTCTGAGAGGACAGTACCCTGTCTAGAGCTGAACCAAGCCTTCAAAGCAGCAGCCCTCAACTAAAGTAAATAAATGATGCCAAGCAGCAAAGAACAAGGTCAGACATTGGGACCAGGGCCACTTCCTCCTGTTCATGACTGAGTCAGGAAGAAAAGGCCTTGGGCTGTGGTCTAGTCCTGTCCTCCCCGCCTGCTCCCAAATCTTCAGGGATGGGGGAATATTCTGGGAAACACCTGTTAAGAGAGACCAGGTCTGGTCTGCTGGGAATGAAGAAAGCAGGTTTCCAGGCAGTTCTCTAGATGAGTCTAGGAGACTCACAGCCACTGTGTCCTTTATCAGCTCTAGCACTAGGACTGGAAGATGTGAGCTAGGCTCAGCCATTGGCCTGTATAAGCAGAATAGAGTGAATGGGTAGGAAGGAGGCCAAGAGAAAGAAATCAAGAATCAGAGTGAGTCCACACATGCCTGAGGGAAAACTTTAGGCCAAGTTTCCACAGAACAATCAAAGGAGGGACTGGAGATTGAAGCTTGGGGCCAGAAGACAAGGCCAGGCTGCCTTATTATCTCAGCACAGGGCCACCCTCCCTTCCTGATCTCTAAGGGACTGGGATTGCCTACCGGGACCACTTCTAGACCAAAATTTCCCTCAGAACTCCTTGGCAGAAGGCACTAACCGTATCTAACCGCCAATGGCCTGTTCTCAGGAGACCCAAAATCCTTAAGTCAAACCTACTACTACTGATAACTCTCCTCTTGTCATCCGAAGTGACCCATGTAACTCAGAGTCTGACTGATCATGGTGTTATTTATTCTCTTGATTTCCAGACAGACAACACACACACACACACACACACACACACACACACACACACACACACACACACAAACAGATCTTGCTGGGCCAGTGACACTGTCCCAGAGGTAGCAAATGTGCACACTTCCACGTGGCATGCCTCGAAGGTGGTTGTACTAGTACAGATCAGCCTCAGGCTTCTCTCCCTGTCTTGGCGGCTGTCCAGAAATCCAGACCAGAGAGGAAGGGTTAAGTGCTTGGGGGCCGCCCAGACAGGGCTACAGAGCAGGGCAGCCTCCGGCCCATGGCACGGAGGGCTGCTCCAGCACGAGCCTGCCAGCCGCCGCCTTTGTTGATGGACTCTGCCACATGCTCGACTGACACGCGATGTCCCGCCCTGGCGGGGCTGGTGCCAGGCTGCCGGCCAAGCACCAGGCCAAGCGCCTGGCTGCCAGTCTGGAGAGACTCTCTGAGGTACACTCTCCAGAGTCCCAGGCCCCAGTTCCCAGACAGAGACAATGAGGAGCGGCTCCCCAGCTGGAAAGTGTCAGGTTACAACCGGTTCCACCGCTTTCCCCCACTCAGGCCCATCCCTCTGCCGTGGTTACTTCGTTCCCACTGCACCTAACTGTCCAGTTTCACTGCAGCACCCTGAAAATCTCCCTTTTAGGTCTGTGAGGGACACTCTTCCAACCTGGGCTTCAAGAAGACACAATTTGTCAAGCAAGGCTGCAAAAAGCTATCCCATTCCCTGGGAGGGAGTGATCATAGCATCTCCCAAAAAACCACTCTTCTGGAGCCTGAGCTGAAAGTGGGCAGATAACCAACTTGGAGCTCAGAGATGAGGGCCCATCCAGTCCTCAGGAATCACAATAGCCAAGGCCAGAACTCTGGGGCCATATCCTTGAGGCCTGGCAGAGACAGAGTTGCTAAGGCAGGCCCCAGCTCCCCAACCCAAGCAGACTCAACCCCCAGCCCCCACCCAAAGGCCCCATGCCTACTTGCTGCATATGAAGCCGATGGAACTGGTCTGCAATACACTGAAGCTTTCTGGCAATCTGTATCTCTGCTCGATGTTGCCACAGCCCTTCAGGAGGCTGCTCGCCAAGGGGCAAGCCTGCAGGGAAACTGGCAGGGAGAGGGAGCCGGTAGCCAGCATTGCCTGCAAAGACAGAGGGCCCACATCTCAGCATTCTCCATGACTGTCCCTTCCTCCCATACCCAACACTCCTGACTGGGACCTGGAGCTGAGGTCTTTATCAGGGCACTCTGCCAAAATTTGGACAACCTGACTTGCCTGTTGCCTGAGTATATAAAAATTAATGGAAATGGTCCCAGCCTTCCCTTCACTTCTGCTCACTAGCAGTGTCATGGCAAAGGTAATACATGTGGGTGCACTTGTCCTTATTTACCAAGCTATGCTTGACCATAATTTATTATTCATGTAGTAGCAGATTTACACTCTTCTCTGGAAAAGAATAGAGGCAGCTCTCCAGAGTTCCTGGGTTGAGCAAAGCAAGAGACAGAAAAAGAGAAAACCAAAAAGTGTTTTCACTTTTTAGTGCAGCAGAGGAAGGCTGGTCTCCGGTCTTGAAGCTCTGGGCAGTGGTATAAAAACTAGGGAGAGCAAACTCCTCAGACCCACAGAATAGCCAAGTTCCTCTCTGGAGGCGGTCCCAGGTGAGACCAAGTGCTGGCAACACAGCTGCCGCTAGGGGCGCTGGTGCACCTCTTCCCTCCTTTTCACTGTCCTGCCCACCTGCCTACCTTATTCATCTTCTCTGACTCTGGCCAGAACTGTTAGGCCAGAATTGCCCCACAGGGCAGCTCCCTCTGGGAATAACTGCATCATCTCCTCAATCTGTCTTCCAGATCCAGCAAGATAGCCTCCAACCCCTTTCTCTCCCTCCATAAGCTATTACACTAAAAGAAGAAAACAGAGTGTCTAACGCTGCCCTCTTGCCAGAGGACAGCATGTTGCTCATAAAACAAACCATTTAAGTCCACAAATGAAGGGGTCTTGTCTGACTGAGCCTTGGAAACAGCCCCTCTGCTGGCATGAAGCCCAGGAAGTCCCAACTTCTTTCTCCAGTTCCCCTTCCAAGCGCAGAAAGTCCCAAGTGACAATTGGGGGTCACCTTCAGGAACCTTCCCTCCCAGAAGGGGCTGGGTTTTCCCCTTCAGTGTCAACAGTGAGTCACAGATCCCCCAACCTTTTCTAGGGCAACACTAGCTACTTTACAGAAAGTACATCACTACCAGGACACAAAAGTCTGGGCCACTCAACAGGCCGCAGTATGTAAAAGCCAAGGCCTAGGTACCCTCTTTCCAACCCAAGGAGACACCATGGACCAAGAATCCCTCCAGAAAGGGAAAAAAGAACAGATATAATGGCAGGGCAATTTGCTCTTCTTGGGGCCCAAGGAGCACAGACAAGGTGCAATGACAAGCAGAAGGGCAGCAGGTGAGAGCTGAGGAATCAATAGCCCCTGCTGCTCAATTTGGGGAAGGAAATAGCAACGAGCAGGTTTGGGGAGGGAAAGTCCCCTCTTTTCCCCCAGTCTCTATGGGAGGAGTCCTGAGGCTAAGAGCACTCACCATAAAAGAGTCGCTGGGGTTCCTCAGTCACCCCACAAGGCAACATGACACCCTGGCTCGGAGAGGCTGGACTGAGGGTCTGGGTGGCTTTGTCTTCCTGGCTGGTGGGTCGAAGCCCAGGGCCACAGCAGTGGGTGAGAGGAAAGAGCTGCAGACGGCTGAGGGGGCAGTCCAACTGGCTCTGGGCAAACAGGTCAGCAGAGGGCAAGCTCCCAGGCTGGGTCCCCAGCTCCCCATCCTCTGGCTGAAACACATCATCCTCCAGCTCCTCCACACACTGAGGTGGCTCCATCTCCCCTGTTAGGGAGTAACAAGGCATCCAGGATGCTGTGCCCACCTAGACCAACCCTGGAGTGGGAGTCCTCCCCTCCCCTTCCTTCTTCCTTGGTCTCCCTTATCTAGGGAAGTGGGGCAAGGTACTGATAACAGATAACCCCGATGATAAAGCACTGCAAAGAGTAACACCCACCCCCAGATGTGGACTGCCTCACTGTCCAAGGCCTCTCTACACCTCTTTCCTGAGCCCACCCAGAGCTACCCTCCCCTCAACCTTTTCTGATCCAGCTGGTCACAATTATGAAGTTTGACTGCTACGGACTCTGAGCAATAGCAGAGGTATGATCAGCGGCTACAAGCACTCAGGGTACCTGGGGAAATGTCAACAAGACCAGCCTCTGAGTAGCTGTGGGAGGGCAGAAAAGTGCTGTGACTGGCTGTACGCAAAGTGCTCACAACTATCTCTCACTATCTCTCTCCCTCTCTTTCTCTCTCTCTTCCTCCCTCTCTCTCACTGCCCTGGGGAGTAACCACCAAGTCAGAGCTGAGCTCCAGGCTCAGCAGTAAAAACAAAAGACAGCCAGCAATACTAGGGCAGCCAGGTTCCCTCCAAACGCACAAAGCCCCGCCCAGCTGCCCATCTATTCTAGTCTCCACCCCCTGGCTTGCTCAACACAACAAACAGGCTCCTTGGTGTGTCCTGGGAGAGAAGAGAGAAAGACCCAAGTTAGGCATTGCAGCTACCCTCTCAGCAGAATAGAGCTGTCTGCCCACCACAGCTTGGCCTAGAAGATAGGTCCAGCATTCAGCAAAGTGGCCAGCCTCCCCCAGCTGTTTGCTCACTAGTCTCCAAGACTTCAAATCTTTCCCCATAGCTAGCCTACCATTCCTACCAGTGCTGAACCTGAGATTGGTACAACATGCCTCACAAGAAGGAAGTGAAATTCAGCCCTTTCTCTGTGACCTCACTCACTGCCTATACTACTCAGGTTGTTGATGAGTTTCTTGGTGACAAAGAAGTTCCTCTTGCTCCACCTGATGTCTTTTGGAAGTCTGAGCTTAGAGCCACCCGGCGTCTTGAGCTCCCAACCTAGCCCCCTTCACACACACTAGGAACCCCTTAGCACCCCTGGGCAGCCAGAAGCAACAACCACCTGAATGGTTAGAGAGACAATGTTTGTCACTGCCAGATTTAATTAGAGATCCCCTGAGAATTTTGTCTCTCAAGTCTCTTGCCTTTGAAGAACAAGCCAAATGGTATATGGGTTGGTAAAGTTAAATTCAGAAATCCTGGCTTTCCCAAATGCAAGCTGTCTCTGAGGTGCATTCTTCAACAGTCCCTCCATCCCATCTAGTCCTTGCCTATCTCTGCCCTCTTCCCTGGAGAGTGAGATGCCTAGTTGGATGGCAAAACAGGCACCTGGTGTTCTTTGAACAGTATTTCCCAAAGAGGGGTGGGAGAATTCCAGCTTATCCGCACCAG
>NW_006442109.1:28645852-28745231 GCF_000325575.1 Pteropus alecto | reverse complement strand
CTGAAAGGAAGAAAAGCTGTCCTGCCAGTCACCTGGTAGGGGCTCTCCTTCTGCCCTTCAACCTCCTCTCAGCAAGCTGGCAATCCCAACCTAAGAAGGGGCCCTCCAAAGCCAATCACATGCAGGAGTCATTGTCTTGGTTCTTCCTTTGAAGCCCGTCACCTCCCCCTCCCCCTCCCAGCAAAGCCCCAAAGTTCAACCCTTGCCTGGACTGAACAGTGGGGGAGGTGCAGCCAGAGGGTGTGGCTCTACCAGCCCGGGAGACCCTTCTCACACTCCACAGTAACTGCAGGTGGGAGCCTCGGGAGGGGTGCAAAGTCAAGTGTAATTTTTTACGCTCTTCTCCCCCACCCCTGAGCTGAAGAGGTGATGTCCAAACTGGTAGGAGCAGGGCCCTCCCTGAGAGCACTGCCAGGGAAGGTTTTATTCCTAGCAAGGAGAACTAAAGCTCGCTGGAGCCATCTGAGCCCCTAAAGGCTCTAACAGGGATGCTGAACTTACACGACTCCTCTTCCTCCAAGAAGGCAGTAGCCACGCACTCTGAACCTCGACAGGGGCAAAAGTCTGGTAACACACACACACGCACGCACGCACGCACGCACGCACGCACGCACACAACACACAGCAGACCTGGGTGACTCCAGGAGAGAGTCTCAGCTTCCGAGTCGTGATGCCAGGGCTCCGCGCCAGGGTCCAGCGTGACGAACACTCGGGGGCTTGGCGCCCAGACTCAATTGGGAAGGAGGGGAAAAGCCCAGCTGTTAAGGAGAGGAGCCTTCAGACTCCGCAGGGAGGCAGAATGCCCCACCACTCCCTGTCCTACCCCAAAGATCCAGAGGCCGTGCAGTTCTCGGGAGCCTAGGTCGGCTCAACAGTGCACCGCAGGTTCCCCCGCCCACCTGGACCCAACTCCTTGGACGCTCAAATGCTACTACCCCGAAGTCGCCTCGTGGAGCAGTGCACCTAGATGTGGGTTCTGCACCCCACTCCCGCAGCCCAGCGCCCCAGTCCTTCATGGTCACCCCACACGCCCCGCAGCCCAACCCTTCCCCGGCCCCCACGCGCAGCGCGACTCCTCTCCCCACTTCCCCGAGGAGGTGCGATCCAACTCCGCTAGGCTCCCGGCTGCCCGGGCGCTCACCGGGCTGCGGCGGGAGGCGGGAGGCGGGAGGAGCGAGCGGGGGCGGCAGCGGCAGCAGGCGGGCGAGCGCGGGAGGAGGTCACTGCGCACCGCGCGGTATTGTTTCCAAAATACGTCCGCTCGGGGCATCCCGCAAACAGCTGATGAGGCCCCGCCTCCTGCGCGTCACGCCGACGGCTGGCCAATAGTAAGTGGAGCCCCAAGTCCCGGGCTGGGCGCCTGCCAGGGACGGTCACGAATCTACGAACCTTCCCTTGGAAACATTGCAAGGGGCCGAGCAAAATTCTGACACCCGCCAGAAACGCAATTGTTGCGCTGTCGCCCTCGCTGATTCGGTTCCTATCGCTGGCTCTGGAAGCGCAGGAGAGTCCCCGAGTCCTCTTGATTAGGAGCGAGTGAGGGGGCGCCAAAATGACTTTTGTCTTCCCTTTCTCGGGAATGGGCTGAATAAATACTGCGCGTCCAGAAAAGGAGGGGGGAAGAGGAGATGGGGAGTTTTAGATGCAGCTGGCAGCATCCAGTGGGCGCAGGTGGATCCCGGGAGCATGGCAAAGCACTCTCCTGCTTGCTGAGGGAGTCAGGAGAAAACTCCAGCCCCAAATCTGTAGGAAGCTCGAGAACACGTGTGTCTGGTGCTGTTACTGAGTGACATTCATATCGAACTCATCCAAATCAACCCTTATGTCCACTTCTTGACAAAATAAGTACCTGGCTGAGAAGAGGAGAGATCAAGAATGCAGGGACTGCTTAGGCAGTTGACACACAACTGCTTATGGTAGCATCCAGAGATGGTGCTGGTGCTGCCATGAGGGCAATGTGTCCTGCAGATAGATTGCATACTATCAATAAGGGACTCTCTGGGCTATTCACGAACAACATTGCGCACCTATATTGTGCCAGATATTGGGTTAGGTACCAAAAACCTTGTGCCTGCCCTCAAGAAGCTTACAATCTACTTGGATAGGTAGAACTGAAAATAATGGAAAGTACTATGAAATGTGTTAATTTCAGGGATAATGACTTCTGGAAGATGTAGAAAATTCAGAAGGCAAAGACTAGGAAAGGCTTCAGGGAGATGGCTTTTGATTTGGGTCTTAAAGGATGGGGACATTTTTCAATAAGGACAATCAGATAAAACAGCCCTGGCCTAGGGGCAGCAGAATAAAGTGTTCAACGGGAGAAACTGTCCTAGCAGAGTAGAGGAAGGGATCATTAGGTGCACACTGGGATTTAGGAAGGGTGAGCATGGACACATTCAGGTTAGAGTGCAGAGGTTTCCCCAGAATGCCAGGTGGGGGAATATGTACTTTATTCTGGAGGCAAAGGGGAATTAATTTTATAGAAGTTGAGTGACTTGACCAAGCCCAAATTTTAGGGAAGATAAATGAGGCCAGAAGTCAGCGAGAGGGAGCCAGTCCCTGCAACAGACTAGGTGACGGATGATGGGGCCTGACCCCAGGGGCAGTGAGGACTGCCAGTCCTCTAACTACCAAGCTGCTCCCCCTGAGTTGTAAATGCAGACAGATTTAAGTGGAGTTGGGACCCTTAGCCCAGAGGAGCCTGAAGTCACCTTGTACCTTCTACCTTCCCATTCTTTTTCCTAGCTCCCTCAAAGGGCACCTCAAAGAGAGTGAACCAGGCATTTTGAGGGCTGCAGTTGCTAGAATAAGAAAACACTGTCCCCAAAGGGTGGAGAAGAGTAAAAAGGGAAAGAAGGGTGAGTCAAGGTTGGCCAGGAGCCCAGTCCCCCCAGGGGTTGACGGATATCCAATAAAAGGTGCTGGAGCCAAAAGGAGGTACATTATTTTACTGGGAGGCTTGGCTAGAGGGAGTGTCAAAGCCAGTCATGCCACATGTGGGGAGATGGAGACCAAGCCCAGCCTCTGTGCAGGGTTCTGGGAGCCCTCATCATGTTCACCATGCACAGATCTTCTTCCTTTCTTTCCTTCCATCCTTTTTATTGGCTTTCTTCCTGGGCTAGTGTCTCAGGCTGGCTAAAGATGACCATGGGAATTACTTTGGGCCAAGAGTGGAACTGAAGGACAAAGCAGCTCTGATTCTGTCCTCTGCCCACCCCCAGATCCCTGGGGTAGGGCAGAGGTTACCCTAATTCTCCTGACCCACCGGATCTGCTATAGCTCTGTCAGCTTCATCACAGCCCTATAAGGTGGAATTCAGTCCACAGGACAAGGAAGCTGGTAGAGCAGGGTTTTTACCTGGGATCCATGTATTCACCAGACTCACCAGGGTCTTCTCAGCTTTAGGGTCATATGAACCCCTGAAACTCGGTAATAGTGTTTATGAGTTCACAGGAACATTTTGGAGCCTCCATAGCTTACAACAGTTTCCCAAAGGGTCTGTGACCCTATAAAAGGTTAAAAATCACCATTGTAGGGTAATGGGGCCAGGGAGTAGAGGAGATCATCTTAGTGGGTCTGGGCAGTTTACAAGATGGAGGGAGGGTCACACGTTCTAGTGACATTTCTTCTAAGACCTCTCTCCCAGGCTTTCCCAGGCTGCCCCCTCAGGCTGGTTCTAAAGGACACCTGGTGGTTTGGCCTCCTGTGCTCTCAGCCTCTAAGGTCAAACAGCAGGGGCCCAGACTTCTGAGCCAGAGAGCCCAGAAAAGACTGTCAGGGATAAAGGGGTCAGGGAGGTCAGGAGCCTCACTCCCCACCTCTCATCATTGTCAAAGCAGACCCCTCCCTCTGTGCCCTTTCTCCCCTTCCAGCACAGGGCAGACTCAGCAGTGTCAGGACATGCAGAGCTGAAGAGCTGGGCTTTGAGCCCCCTGTCGAATGGCAGCACCCTAGTAACAGAAGAACTCTGGGCTTTTGACTGGGCTCAGAGCAAATGCACATTGCAGCCGCAGAAGCCTTTATGTTGGAGAATTTCCTTTCTCTCTCTTGCCACCCCTTTCCCAAAATTGTTTTTTCCTCTGCTGACTGATGCTGGCTCTAGAAGGAGGCTATCCAGAGAAAAGCTAAGTTGCTCTGAATGGCATTGGCAAGCAAGCCTGAAAGGGAGGCAGACCTTCCCCCACAATCTGGGAGGGACACAAAGAGTTAAGGGGAACGCTTTCAACAGAAGAGAAAACCCAGCTCCCTGTAGACAGCGGGCAGGAGCCCTCTCCATTGTTTTACCTGGCTATAGGATTTCTCTCTGAGACAAGGAATGGGCTCTAAAACTCTGGTAACTGGATCACTGGGAAGGGAGGTTTTTATAAAACCAGCTGACAGCTGAATAATAGGAATTACCAGGCAGGCTGCCCTGGGGTTACTGAGGTTTGTAACTCAACCCCCAGGGAGGGGTTAGATTGAAAACTGATTTATGGGTAAGGTGGGGGTCTTGGAGAGGGAGCCCATAGTGCTTAACCGCCTTGCCTCTTAACTCCCTCCAGGGGAGATTCTGAATATAAGAAAGACCGGGAACCTGGAATGCTTAGTGGTGTCTTTCCCTTGCTGGATTTGCTCTAACAGTGAATTTCTCTCACCATGCATCGTGCATGGGTCCATCTGTCTGCACAAGAATAGTCTCTGTCTGAGTTGCAAGTGTGTGTGTGTGTGTGTGTGTGTGTGTGTGTGTGAGAGAGAGAGAGAGAGAGAGAGAGAGAGAGAGAGAGAAACACGGAGGCAGGGAGGTACGGAACGGAGGGAGGGAGGGAGAGAGAGAGAATGAATAGCAGAGCAGATTGGCTTCTGCTAATTGGGTAAACAAGTGGAGAGACTTGATTTCCTAGTCAATGACCTCACTACTTGCCAATCACTGGCTCAGAGGGACTCAAATAGAAAAAGCAGGTACTAAAGGGAAAACGTTTGGTAATTCAGAAGCCTAGATCTAAGGGGAAATGCAGAGTCCGAGGCTCCCATGCTAAAGCTCAGTGGAACTTAAAAGATAAGGTGAAGTCCAGGATCCCATGAATTATGACATTCAGCACATATTCAGTTTTGTTTTGGGGAACACTCAATAAACAGTTCTTGAATAAATGAATGGATGAATGTACATTTCCACATTTGAAAAATATGAATAGTTTGGTACTGGAAGTGAAGAAAAAACCTTCAGTGGAGGTTTTTCCAAGAATGTTCTGTCTACATTGTATTTGCCACTTGGCATGGCTGGCCTTACCTGAGTTTCTTCTCACCTGCAAAGCCTCCCCTTAGAAGGCGAAGGTGATGCCATCGATGCTTTGGTACCTTGGCACATGATAGAACTTAGTCTGTGGAGACAAATTTACAGAAAAACTACAAGCACAGCCCTCACAACAGTGTCCTTAGCTCCCTTCTCCCCGACCTCCTACCCAGGCCAGGGCTCAGCATGCCCAAGCCATAAAAAAAAAAAAAAAAAAAGTTAGCTTTATCCTACCGAGGGATGAAAAAATCCAATCAAAATATTCTTCCTTTAAATCTACTTCCCTCAGGATGCAGCCTCTTTCCTGGGCAAAGGTACATCAATACGTCAGTACATAACTTTCCTTGGCATAGTCAGGAAACTCAGAGATTTCCAATTGAAGCCAGAGAAAGATAGATGAAGTGCTTTCAAGGAAATCTGCCCCCCGCGGAAGAGCTGGGGACTTGTCCCTTCTGGGCCTAGAGTCTCCCAGGTTTTGAATCTGGTGTTCAAGAGGATCTGGGCCAAGAAGATTAGTTGGATCAGCTGTTTCCCAAACAACCCCTCAGCCCTACTATCCTGGAGTGGAAGAGGGTCCCATCAGGCATTGGGGGAGGGGCTCAATCATCCAGGTGTGTGTTCATCAAACATAAACTAAGCACCTGCCATGTGCTAGTCTCCTAGCCAAGGGCTGAAGGTGCAGATACAGTCGCTGGGGGAATCCTTGAGCATATCTGCACCCTTTTCTTTTCAGACATGAACCTTCATATGAACACCTACACACAAACTTAGGGACAGGAGGAGGGTATGGCAGGGAGAGCTACAACTAGATGAGCTAAGGGTAAACAGCCTTGAAGGCTGGGCCTCCCCTGAGGTGGTCTCGCCTTTCCTTGCACAGAGGCATCCTGGAAATGTTTGATGCCCCACTTCTTCCCTGTTCCCAAAGCCTATCCATCATCGGGTCGAGTAGAAAGAACTCTAGACTAGAAGTCAGCAGATCTGGGTTCAGTTCCCAGGTCTGCCATCAACAGGTAACCTTCCAACACTCACATTTATGTCCTTACCTCTACAGATTCAGAGGTGGCATAACTTGGGAAAACTGTCTGGCTCAGCTATGGGTTAGGATTTCGGGACAACACCAGTCTCTTATCTCAATTCTGCCTGAGGATCTTGGGCTATAATGCAAACAACTCTCACCTGCTGAGCACCTACTAAATACCAGACCTGTGACAAAAGGTGTCTCATCTAATCCTAAACAACCCCAAGAGGGAGCTATCACCACCATTGCCATATTACATGCAAGAAAACTAAGGTCACATTTCTAAAGACAGGCAAACAGCAACAGAACTATGATTTGAGGCCACATCTGTCTGGCATGTAGTTTGTGCTCACACCCCCTACATCTACTGCCTTAAGGCACACCCAGTCCCTCCCCACAGACGAATTCACTCCCCTTCCCCCATCAATAACACAATGTCCCCTGTGCCCCCAGAACAGGAAGGCCAAGCCTGAGGCAGCCTAGCGAGGTAAATTCCAGCCTCTCTCAGTTACAAACACTCCCACAGCCACCACCACCTGCGGCAGAAGCGATTGCATCACCCGCAGGAAGCGGTCCAGTAGCCCAGCATCAGCTCTGGGGCACATTTTCAGTTCCTACTTCTATCCTTGCCTATGATGAGCACACTGCTTTATCTCCTGGCCCTGCCCTGGCCCTGTGGGTTTAGGCTACCGTGCATGACTGGACAAGGGACTGTGGTCTGGCACTTGGATAGGATTTGTATAGGACCAACAGGGGTCCTTCATCCCTTTTCTGAACAGTACTAGATGGGGGAGGGAAGGTCGGACTGAAGGGGCTTTCCCAGCCAAGAACCAATCAGAGATCCTGTGGGCTCAGAGAAAAAAAGCCTCTTGGATGCAGGAAACAAGTCCCAAGCAGCCACCATTACCTCACATCTGCCTTTCAAAGAGGAGTACCCACATGTCCGGGTCTCGTCAAGCTGTCAGGTGGGCCAGGGAGAGGGAGCTGCTGAAGAATCTACCAATACAGCCAGGATGTTTCTGGCCCGCTGTCTAGAGCCCATTAGATTGGCAAACACACTATACTGGGCTTTGCTGCACTCCCTACATCATCATGGAATCTTCTGGAACTGAGGATCCTCTTCTGCTCACCCGGGATTTCATTTCTCTCTGCCAACTTCCTTCTCCTTCTCCCCCATGCTGCACACTTTCTTTCCGTTCGTAATCTCTCTTCCTATCCTGGTTTCTTTCTGCTTTTGCCTCCTCTCTCTGGCCTCACCTTGGCCCACAGCAACAAAGGTCAGCCCTTCATGGGCTCATAAAATGCTCAGTTTTTGTCAAAGTCATCCTGTATGGAGCTATCATCTCCATTTGAAAATGGTTCACTTGAGTCTGAGTGACATTTTAAATGGCTCTGCAAGTGAGGCTATCACTGTCTTTTCATCCAGAGAGAGAGCTATGCTAAACTAGTGGCTGCTGTGTGGATCTCTCCCACCTCTCAGATGCTCTTTGCACCACTAAACTGACTTACTCCTTGGCAGGGGTTAGGGCACCTGAATCAGTAATTTGAATAAATATCAAGTTGTTCTTTTCGGACCAGCCTAGGCTTAACTTACCAATACGGGTTTGCTTTGTTTAAAAAAATGTCAAAATGCAATGTGAAACTGGGTAATGATAGGGCCATTTCTGGCTCTCTCCTAAGGCTTCAGGGTCATCAAACCTGTTCTAGATGTAATAAACCTCTAAGAAATGCAGGGGGACCCAAGGGACTCTGAGTTCTTCCCCCAGATCAGACCAGGTTATGGAGTCTATTCCAGGTTTCATGGCCTCCTAAGCATCCTAAGAGGCTATATGAACTCATGATGAAGAGACCAAACATAGGGATCAATCCTGGATTTCACAACTGGGGAAAGATATCAAAAATTACTGGATCCTTCAGAGTGGAATCATTTTTTCAATCCTGACCCCTCTCACACTGAGGGTATAAAATTTACAAAATTGACCTCTCTCTATATAAGCCCCAGACATATATTCTTATTGACCTCAGGGAGAAACTACTTCCCCAGCTTACATCAGCTCTGAGACAGGTCACAGACTATGACCTTTGCTGTACTTTCATACTAGATAAATGCTCAGAGGGCAGGAGAAAAAAAGAATCCTGATGTGTCTTTGGGTTTAGAATGCAGTTCTTTGAAAGCATTCCTAGAGTTTACTAGTTTCCTTGTCTGCAGGAAGGAAATTTTGCTTAAATATTTATTGCTCAAATATATCCTGTAGGCAGATAGCTTCCGTATTCCATTTCTTCGGTACTTAAAACAAAGTTTGTATCACTGACTCTGAAATGTGATTTTAAGAAATAATTTAATGTTATGTTTTGGGGGCCTTGTTTCATTTGATCCCTTTTGGTTCTTTGGCAATGGAGGTCTCTTCCTATTTCTACACATCCCCAATAGGTTTAACTGAAATCATTATTACTTCTCTGAAAACAAACTATTTCTTTTACATTAAGTATTTACAATGATTTATTATAGCACATAACATGTACTATGTGCTCCAAACCATATTAGGAGTGTTAAGGAAGTCATGAGGTATAAGACATATCACCTACCTGCCTTTCCATTGCCTGCCTTCATAGTCCTTATTGCAATATAATTGACAAATAATTCACCTACCATAAAATTTGCCCATTTAAAGTATACAACCTAATGGTTTTAAAATATTTCCAGAGTTTCGTAATCATCATCACAATTTTAGAACACTTTCATCACCCCAAAAAGCAATCCCATATCTACTAGCAGTTACTCTTCATTTCCTCCAACCCCTCCCCAGCCCAAGTAACCACTAATTTACTTTCTGTCTCTATACATTTGCCTATTTTGGACATTTCATATAAATGGAATCATATACTATGTTCTTTTGTAACTGACTTCTTTCACTTAATGTTTTCAAGATTCATCCATGTGGTAACACCATTTGTTGAAGAGTTCCCCCACTGAATGGTCTTGGTAACCTTGTTAAAAATCAATTGACTGTATATATGAGGGTTTATTTCTAGACTCTCAATCCTATTCATTTCATCTATGTCTGTCCTTTATGCCAGTACCACACTGTCTTGATTACTGTAGCTGGATAGTAACTTTTGAAATTGGGAAGTGTGAGTTCTCCAACTTTGTTTTTGTTTTTCAAGTATTTGGATATTCTTGATCCCTTGCATTTCCATGTGAATTTTAGGATTTGCTTTCAATTTCTGCAAAAAAGCCAACTGGGATTTCAATTGGGATTGCACTGATTCCATAAATCAATTAAGGAGTATTGCCATCTTAACAAGATTAATTCTTCCAATTCATAAACATGGGGTATCTTTTTTGTGTATTTAGATCTTCTTTCAACAATGTCTCGTAGTTTTCAGTGTATACATCTTGTATATCTTTTAGAAATATATTCTTAAGTATTTTATTCTTTTTAATGCTACCATAAATATAATTATTTTCTTTTATCTTTAGATTGTTCATTGCTAGTATATTAAATATACTAGCAATATAATTAATTTATATATATTGATCTGTTATTCTATAATCAATTTATATATATTGATCTGTTTATTCTGATCTATTATTGCTAATTCATTTATTAGTCTAATAGGCTTTTTCTTTTTTTGAGGATTCCTGAGGCTTTTCTACATATAAGATCAGGTCATCTGCAAATAGAGATAGTCTTAATTCTTCCTTTCCAATCTGCACACCTTTTATTTCCTTTTCTTGCCTAACTGCCCTGGCTAGAGCCTCCACTGCAATGTTGCACAGAAGTAACGAAAGTGAACATCCTTGTCTTGTTCGTGGTCTTGGGGAGAAAGCTTTCCGTCCTTCACTATTAAGCATGATGGTGGGGTTTTTGTAAGCACCCTTTATCAGGATGAGAAAGTCCCCTTCTATTCCTCGTTTATTGAGTGAGTGTTTTTATCATGAAAACATGTTGGACCTTATCAAATGCTTTTTCTGTGCCTATTAAATTGATCATGTATTATATTCATTGACTTTATGTGTTAATCCAAACTTGCAATCTTGGGACAATTCCATTTTACATATAATCCTTTTTTAAGTGTTGCTGATATCTTTTGCTAATCTTTTGTTGTCTTATAGTCTTTTGAGGAGGTACAATTTACACAGAAGAAGGAATAGAGGACATTTAATACAAGTATATAACCAAATACTATACTACTATAAGGTACAATCAGTGCTATTCTATTAAATACAGGCATATCTTGTTTTATTGCACTTTTCTTTATTGCACTTCATAGATGTTGTTTTTTACAAGTTGAAGGCAAGACCTCCACCAGCAAAAAGATAACAACTCACTTTATTGCGGTGGTCTGGAATCAAACCCGCGATATCTCCAAGTATGCCTGTAAATATTTATTGTTCATCAACTATGTGCCACGTACTGTGGTTTGGGGAGCTAAAAGCTATGGGGAGCCAGCATCCTCAAAGCCATCAAGATCTTCCCATCTCTTTTCCACTCCAGTCGTGCCCAGGGGTCATTGAAAAAGGGGCCAGGACTCCTTGAGAATTCAGTTAGGTGGCCAGAGATAATACTGTGACTCAGTTAAGAAGATAAAATAACAGGGTAAGAACAAGGCTTTAGAGTCAGACAAATGAGAATTAAAATCCCAGTATTGGCACCTACTGGTGATTTGGGAGTAGTAAATTAACCTCTCTGAACTTAGTTACACCACCTGTCAGATGGAGATAATTATAGCACTCTCCTCATGTGGTTGTTAGGGAGTAGAAATTGTAATAAACTAAGCAAAACGCCTAGTAGAATGCTCTGGTACATAGTAAATGCTCAACAATTCATAGTTATTACTATGCATTCAGCACTGTGTGACAACCATAGTTTGGGAAAGAAAGTCCAGAAGAAGAATGGAAAAATCATTGGCCCTATTTTCAGAAGGCACATGTTCTAGTTGGGGAGTGAAATTAAGCACATATAAAATAAATGCAGCATTATAAAAATAACAT
Organism: Pteropus alecto; assembly: GCF_000325575.1. NCBI lineage: Eukaryota > Metazoa > Chordata > Mammalia > Chiroptera > Pteropodidae > Pteropus > Pteropus alecto. The sequence continues at coordinate 28,733,948 of NW_006442109.1, read as the reverse complement.
GTAGTTCACCTAAAAGATCATATTATACTGACTATTACTATGATAGGAATAAATGAGACTATAATATGTAAAATCCTTGACACCAAAGCGCTGACATATTATAATAAGTACTTGATAAATGGTAGTAGTCATTAGTAACAGTCGCCTTAACCTTAAGAGTCCCTCTAGAACAGTGGTTTTCAAAGTGTAGTTACTGGTCCAGCTATAGCAGCATTATCTGGAACTTGTCAGAAATGCAAATTTTGGCTCTGCTTGCCAGACCTACTGACTCGGAAACTCAGAGGATGGGGCCCAGCAATCTCTGTTTTAATAAGCCCGCCAGGTGATTTGGATGTAGTGGTTCTAAACATTGGCTGCTCATTAGAATTACCTGGGAGCTTAAAAAAATCCTGATGCCATGCTCCTCCCAAGACCAATTAGAATCTCTAGGGATGGGATCCAGGCCTTGGAATTTTTGAAACCTCCCCAGGTTATTTAAATGTACATCTGGGGTTTAGGACTATACTTCTAGGTAGAGCTTTGCACTAACAAGAGGAAGAAAATTCAAATTTTAAAATTAGTAAATTGACCATGCAAGTTAATTGAAAATGCAAGTTATGAAAGAGGCTCTAAAATGCCCCCTTTCCCATCTTATGTCCCCTTCTCCCAAATCTACCCTACAAGAAGAAAAACACAGGTGAAAACAGAGCCTCTTTCCTAACCTAAGGTTGAGCTGGGGGTCATGGGACAATGAATCCTGCCTCTTCCCCTTGGGTGGACTGCCATCCCAGGAACAGATGCTAAAAGTTTGAGCCTAATGTTCATTTTTAATCACTCAGTGTTAAATTCTCTCTGGAGGAAAAGGTGTCTGCCTTGAACACAAGAGGGTCTTGTGTCATCCAAATACCTTACTTATTCATAAAACAAGGAAGATCCTTTATCAGTTGTGCACCGATCCAGACTGACCCAAGATGTATCCTGTGCACTGCATAAACACTGGCCACACCCTGCCCCACCTGGCATATCTTTGGTGCCTTCAAAGTCCAGGATGATTTCTAAGGCAGAAAGAGAAGTTGGTGTGGAGCTTAGCAGAGTATGGTAGTAAAATGGAAGCAGGATAACCTAGGGTTCATGTGCCGTCCTTTATAAGTGGCTGTGTAAAATGAGGCCTCTGGGAGCAGTAGATTTTGGCCCCTAGCCTTGCTCACAGTTAGGGAGACTAGTCATCAGGCTTCTTGGTTGTGCTAGCCAGTAAAGCAGACGCTTCCTCTGCTACAGGCTATTTTAGGGAAGTAGCCAGTAGTGAAAGAAGGGTTGGGCTTGGAATCCTCAGACACAGATAGAAATCCTGCTGTGCCCCTTATAAATTACTTAACTTCTTTGAGTCCCAGTTTCTTCGACTGCTTATAAACAACAGGGATTAAACAAGATGACAAAATGTGCAAGTCCTAAGCATGGTGCTGACCACACAGATGCCCGGAAATGTCAGTTTCCCTTCCCTTTCCCAGAAAAGGGAAGGCGTAGCAGGAGTATGACGGGACAGCTGTCCAAGCCTCCTCTGTGACCCCCAGAACCACCAGTGTCCCTGCTGCTCAGTGTATGTGTCTTTCAGAGCTATTGCTAATTAAGAACAGTATAAGATTTACATATTAAATATTTCTCTAATAACCCTCCCGCTGGAGCTGCAGCAAACTTGTGACATAATCCGTTTTGTGTTACAATCTACATTCCCAGTACCTAGGTCAAAAACTTAAAACAAAAAGCAGAACACAAAATTTATTTTAATTCTAAAATTATTATTGTAAAAAATAATATAACAATCTTATGACCCTGTTTCCTCACAGGAGAGACAGTGGCTCACAGACTGTACCCATTCCCATGAGGGCTTGGGGCTTTCTTCCGGGCTTTCATTTTTGAGTTTGGGTTTACATTTCTCCATTCTCTTACAGACTCTGGGCTGAATTTCTAAAAGAAAGAAGAAAAGGAAGTAGAGGAAAAATGGGCTGTTTTCTTTAATAAGGAAATTGTCCCGTTCTTTAAATGCCCCCAGCCCTCTGGAATGCCCATCTGAACCCCTCATTCCCAGCCTGGGAATCTGAACAAAAATAATACCAGGCCTCTTGGGATAGCCACAAATGGTGTGCTTATTTGCATACATTTGCATATAATTAGAAGCAAACATGAATAATGAACTAATTAGGGTGCCCAGTGATGATTGCAATCAACCCCAATATTACAAGCTGGCCTGTGGGAAGCGGGTGGCATGACCACAGGGCAGGGCAGGACTGTGCTGCAGCCAAGAAGCAGCCAAGGAGCAGCTACTATTCTAGGGCCTCTCTGAAGTGAGGGCCAGAAACCCAATGACACAGAGACCTAGTATTCTTCCTTGATCTCTCTGCCCTCTCAACTTTCCCCTTTTCCCTCTCTAGATCAAGATCCAACTTCCCTCCCTTCTCTTTCCAGATCCAGGGCAGGCCATGGCTCAGTGACTCCCTCCTGAAAGCACTGATTTAAGGCAGGTTTGAGCCTCATAATATCTTCAGGCTGCAGAGAGTTCCTTAGTCTGGGAAGAGGCTGGGGCAGGGAGGGGGTTGCCAGGCACATACCCCTTTGGTAGTGCCTACCTCTCAAGAGAATCTGCATAGTAACTATAGTGGAGCAGACATACAGGAACATGCCAGTAGCATAGATCCTTGTAAGGAAATCTCCAGGAAGGCTGGCAGAGGAGCAGACATTGGAGTGAGGGAAAATTTGGCCCTGATCCATTACACCTGCCTTTAAAGTACATCATTAAAGTTTCATGTTGTTTTCTTCCATATCTGTGGAGCCCTTTGTTCTCTGGTCATTGCTGACCAGCCTGGATCCTGGACAAAGCCAGACAGATTGTTCTAAAGTCTGGATTTCGACTGGCTCTCTGCATCTAATGAACTGTCACTCAGAACTCTGCCCCAGAAGCCAGACAGTGCCTGAAGGAAGTGGGAGGGGACAGCAAGTTTGGCAGCAACCACAGCTGGACCTGAACCTCCCCAGGTTAGAGGGAAGTTTGGACTGCCCTGACCTCTAGCCCCAATTCTCACTCTCAGGGAGTTCTGTGCCCTGAAGCCTTTAGGGCAGAGCCCAACCGTGGGCAAGGTGTCTAGATCCTGCATGACCCTCAGGCCAGAGCCAATCACACAGTATTGCTACAGTTACCTTCTTTCCTCACAGCATCATCCACACTTGGTCCAAGATGGCAGCTGCCAATACGAAGTGGTGTGAGAAGGATCTCCAAGCCTTGGGGTTCCCACGGCCTGCCCTGAGGCCTTCAGATTCCATAACTGGAAGCCTTCTTTTGGAGTATCCAGAAGGCCCCTGTTAAGATGTAGCTGTTACTAGAAGAAAGCCTTGGAGAAAAAGGCTGTAGCCTCCCTTACAGGAGGCGCTCCAGCTTCTCTGGGGTAACATTCAGCCAAAATCTCTTCCCAACAGGTTTTTCTCTGCTTATGGTTTAACAAGGACAGGAAAACAGACCCACAAAACATGTTATTTCAAAAGTGGATTGCCTCTAACTATCCATACAGTATATCCACTTCCTGGCTCAAGCCAACATTTAAAGAGTACTGTACTGAACGCCTAGCACAGTGTTACTCAAACCTTAATGAATCACCTCGAGATCTTATTACAAGGCAAACCACAAAGATGTAAAAGACAAGGTCTCCGCCCTCACTTTGCTTAAAATCCAGACAACATAGCATGACAGAGGTGAGAAGTGCCATGATAGAGGCACAGAAGAGAGCACAGCAGAAAGTGGATTTTATTGATTTCAATGAAAAAGTGCAAGATTTTGGTGGATTTCAAACCTCAAGCCACTTGACAGATTTAATGTATAAGGGTATTTGGCATGAGAGAGAGCTGGGGCAGGAGCGTGTAGCGGGGTGACACAAAAACTCAGAGCAGTGTGGATAAAACCAACATCTGTATGATACAGGTAAATATGCTATTGGGGTTCTCACTTTTCCTCTCTTTATTCTGATGGAAATTGCTGGAAGAAAAGAGACCACCATCTTGGCCTGGCCAGTGTGAAGGTTTTCTCATAGGCTAAGAAGACCCAGGATTGGCTGTGGGGAACCTCCAAGAAATGAGCTAGAAGAAGTGCATCAGAGGGAGGTGCATGAGGACCCAGATGTGGACCCTTCTTGTAAAGAGATGCAAGTAGAGAGGACCAAGCAGCCAGTGAGAGTATAACTCACTGTGGGTTAGTTTTGTATTCCTGTCATTTCGAATCAGGCCTGCTTTGAGGGCGTGCAGATTTTGGTACAACCTTAAATCTAACACCCACCCTGGTACAAGGATAAGACTGAACACTGTCAGGCTCGTCACTCAGTATCTGTGCAGAGCAGGAACCATCACAGAATCATGAAATTTTAGAGCTGGAAGTTCCTTCTTCAGGCCCAACACCTTCTCTTTAAAGGAAGGAAACACTAAACTCAAACCCAGGCCAAGTGCTCTCTGCAACAGCCCATGGTGGTGTCTTCCTTTCCCTGGAGCCGAAATCCCCAACAAGGATAAATGGCTCCATAGTCCCCAGAGAATCCTCTCTGTGCCCCTCAGCAAGGCACAAGGAATGCAGAGAAGAGAGGCACATCCCCTGCCTGGGGTGGAGGGTCGGGGTAAGGAAGGCTAGTTTATTAGCTTTCGGACCATCATCAGAGACCAGTAGGCAGAACCAGAAGGAGGGCCCCCTGCTTGGCTGCTAAGAATGGTGGAAGTTAACCTGGATTGTATGATGGAGGGCCAGTGGGAATAGGGCCCCGTGAGTACCTTAGAGTTAGGAAGGTCATGGGTCCAGGTTAGCCCAGGATAGTCCCAACATATAATATATAACCGTTATCCAAAAATAATTATTAAAAGTACCCCCTTTCACTACCCATCACTACTATTGTTTTACACAATAGTTTCTATGGTCACCCTGGTGTAGCTGCCAGTCTCTGACTATGAAGGCTGAGGGGTGGGGTGGCTGAGCCCCTGCCTGGCCCCATGGGCCCTTCCTTCTCTGCCGCCGCTCCACTTTGATGATTCTGGGCTCAGGACTCAATGGGTAGACAGGAGGCTAAGCCTGGCCTAACGCAGCTCTGGAAGGGTAGTGAGGGGACCAGAAAGCACTCTGGGGCTGACCCAAGATGGGAGATGGCCCTTGACTACACCAAGTCCCAGCCAGGCCTGTCCTAAAGCTCACTCAAAGCCCCTCACCAGAGAGGAACAGGGATTGGGACAGGACACAAACTTCCTGGACATCTGCACTGTGATGTTAGACCTTACCCTCCTGGAAAGGGAGGGGAAATGCCAGGGAGACAACAGAGACTATATAGTGGAGAATCTGAACCCAGGAAGCCAGGACACTGTGCCAAAGCAAAGTAACTACTTAATGACAATTAAAACTACAATCACACTATTCTTTGATTACTTATATCATTGCAGGTTGCCTTCCTATACCCAGGGACTGATTCTAGCACAGTTCAGCTAAAGGCCTCTAGCACAGTTTAGCCACACTCCAAGGAATTACATGGTAGGTTTGCCTTCCCATGCAGCCCCATCTGGGCCTTTGCCTCTGAAGGAGTGACATTTTCCTCCTTCCACAGCTGCTGATTGGAGACCAAACTCAATTCTCTCCTTCCTTTCTTCCCTACCAAATTCTGATCTGCTACTCACAGCCAAACCTAATCCCTACTGATAGAAGTATGTTAAGACTTATTGTTCACACTCCACTTACTTCCAAAAATAATCTGAGACAACTTACAGTGAATGACAAAGAAATGATAGAATCATGCATACAAGGAAAAATAAATAAGAGTTTTTCCAGAAAAAATACGTTAAGGGTAATTATTGCAACTGTATGTAACATTTCACATCTAACTTCCTGGCAGCCAAGTCAAATAAGGAATACCTAGTACTTAACATACCTCTCATTATCAGAGTGGGTGGTCAAGAGAACAAGGGCCACCACTAGCACGTTACAAAGCGAACTCTGTTCTCAATTGCACTATCTCACAGCAACAAAGTAAATTAGAAACCTGCCTTGGATAGTGGGCTGCCTATTCCCCACTTGCCCCAACTGGTTCCCTTTCTACCCTTTTCTCAACAGTGTCCTAGAAGGACTGTATCAACCAGTTCTCTTGCTCTGTGACTTCAGGTTGTTTTGGCTACCATGAGGCCCTGTCGGGAGGTCAGAAGATGGAAAGAGAAAGAGGCTGAAGTGTCTGTTCTTTTGTGGCACCATGCTTGTCATTGGCTGAGTTCCTCTGCCTTCAGCCACATCTCTCGCAAAGCTCTCCCACTGCTATAGTGCTCAGTGTATTCCAGGAACAACTACCAATCCCTTCAGAAACAGGAGTAACAGCTTCTCACTATTGCTAATCTCTGAGTCCTTCACCATCCTTCGTTGGTCCCCTTTACCTCTGTCCCTACCTTCATTGGTCTTCTGCTAAGACTCTGACTGATAGAGTTAATGTCTTTATTAGGAATTAATTTGGCTTCGAGTAACAGAAAGCCTGACAAACAATGGCTTAAACAAATAGGATATTTTGTCTCACATAATGAGAAATCTGGGAGTAGCAGTTCCAGGTTGATATGATGGCTCCATGATGCTGTATAAAGCCAGGCTCTTTCCACCTTTCCACAATGCATTCTCTTAGTATATTGACTTTATTCTTCTTGCTTTCACCTCATGGTCATAAGATGCTTCCCAGCTCCGGACATCACATCTATCTCCAAGGTAGGAAGAAAGGCAAACATGTTGTGCCGACTGTGTCTCTTCCACTCCTGTCCTCTCCAGATTTCTGTTTGGGTCATAACTAGATTATATGACCACTCATAGATATAGGGGAAGGCTGAGAAACTGGGAAACAGAATTGTCATGACTGGGTTGGGAAAATCATGATCCATGGCTTGGGGCGGGACACAATGCCATCTCAACAAATCATCATATTAGCAGTGGGAATTGGTGTTGGGTAGCTCATGAATACTGATAGCTGCAGCATTCTCTAAGGCTGGGAATGCAGCGTGGGCCCCCCCAATAAGATTGTGAACACAAAACTAAAACAAACTGGTAGAGTCATGTCTGCAGTCAGTTAAAGGTAAACGTGAAGTGGAAGGCAGTTACAGACCCACTATCCCTAAAACTATCTGGTATCCAGTTCTCTCCTTTGGTAAGAGTGATGGAGAGAAACCCTAGACATAGTCAGAAAACTGCTCTGCAAAGTATTCTACAGAAGTTCTCTCTCCCTCCTCCTTGTGTCCAACCTGCATATGATAACTTCTGCCGAATCATTGACCCCATTGTATTTTTCCTCCCACTGGGCTCTCTTCACCCATGAGACTATGAGTGACTTGGGACAAGAATCTCATCTTATTTGTGACCCCATTGCCCAATAGTGCCTGGCATGTAATAGCGTATTCTCTAAAAGGATTCATTGACTGAGTGACTGACTGAATAGAGGAATGGGAATTGGGTTGTGCTCTCCATTGTACTGTATGCTGTGTGACCTTGGGCAAATAACTTCTCTCAATCTCGGTTCTGTGTCTGTCAATGGAGAGAGTTGCACTAGAAGATCTGCAAGACCTCTTCTCATTCTGACATGTGGTGATTTTTAACTTCCACCTCGGATGAAAGAACTCCCACTTCTGGAGTTATTTCTTTGGATTGGGACATTAGCTATCCAAATACCCTCTATTAAAATACACATACACAAAGTGCAGAGGTTATCATAATAAAAATTCCATCAGCATCACTAAGGAAAATTATCCGATGTTTATAATTAGCTGGTCTCACAGAGAAGTGTCTTGAGGGAGAGGGACATAGGAGAGGTAAGTTTAGATATGGTAAGTTTAGAAAGTGTGAAGCAAGGTATACTGTCCAGGTACTCTGGGACTAGTTGAGACTTCACAGGAAATAGAGAGGGGGCAAGGATCCTGGGTAACTGGAACATAGGGGACATAAGGACAGTTGGGAATTATGGGGGCACAGAAAGTTGCCAAAGAAAATGCCATCAATTGTCCATGTCTGTATAGCAGAATAGCTGAGCATGATGAGCCAGGCTGTGGATTGCAGAGGGGCAGTGGAGCAGGGGTGGGGCAAGGGCAGATACCTTGTTCCAGGAGGACTGGCCAGAGGACCAGATGGTAGGCCCCTCTCGGTTATCAAAGTGTGACCAGTAGCCATTGGCCTTCCATTGTGACACCCCATGTGACAGTCCTCAGAGTCCTTGCATGGCTGAAACTGAACACAAGAGAGAAGAGCCTGTCTCCTATTCCTTCCAAATACCCCTTCCACCATGCGTGCACTGGGAGTCAGACCGGAGACAAGTGACATTCTTACCAGGGTGCCTACTTTCGTCTTTTTGCATAACCTCTCCCTGTCATAGATATTTTTGCCACGAGTATAATTGTATTACTTTATTATTAGTCACTCATCCTGGGTAATTTTTTTTTCACCTTAGGTGTATTGGCTTAATCACAATCCTTGGTCTATAGCCCTCTTTCTTCACTGATAAGGCATAGCCTGCCTTTGTGTTTATGTTTAATTATTTTAAAAGAATATGAGAAACACATGAACGCTGAGTGCCAGAACTAAAATATGAACCATATCCATATCTACCTTGTGCTCCTCCTTCATTCTATCTCTCTAGAGGGTTAGCCATCCCACTAACCCCAACTCCCCCATAAATTTTTTAAAAATTTCATCTCCAAGGCTTATAAAGTCTAATACTACCAGAGTTCTTTCACCTGGACCACAACTCAGTGTTTCTGATTTCTAACTTGCTAATGTGCTCATGCTCAGAGGGGTCCAAGCCTCAGTCAATGATACACGTTCACAGCATTGTGGCTGGAGTCACCAATTTATAGTGAAGTCAGATTACCCACAAATATATTTCACATTGTTTTAAAATTTTATCTAACCCAGAGTTTCTCAACTTTGGCACTACTGACATTTTGGACTGGATAACTCTTTGTTGTGAGGGGGGCTGTCCTGTGTTGTTGCAGGATGTTTAGCAGTATACCTGACCTCTACCACTAGATGCCAATAGCACCCCTTCCTCTGCGCCCCCTAGTTGTGACAGTCAAAAAAATCACTCCTGGCAAAACCCGTCCATCTAAGCAAATATCTGGCAAAATCCAGTCCAACAGATTCTGCAGACAAAATGCCCCCAAATACAATGCCCTTCCCTAAAAGAAACATGCACAGGTGTGCTTGTTTTGCAAAATATGGTCCTGAACCAGCAGCCTGAACAATAACTGGGAGCTGGGTAGAAACAGAATCTCAGACTGCACCCCAGCCCTACTGAATTAGGATCTGCATTTTAACAAGATCATCATGTGATTCATGTGCACAGTAAAGTTTGAGAGGCTCTGATGTAGAGATTACACAAATTGCATTTCTATGAATAAGATGGGCACAGATGCAGTTTCTCAATGGCGGAGGTTACGGCCTTTTTGGATGGGACAATCTGTTGTTGTGCGGGATTGTCCCCACTTTGCAGATCATCCCTGCCCCATCCCCGTTAAATGTTTACAGTGCTCCCTGGTCCCCAAGACAACCAGAAATACCCTCACCCTATAAACATGTGCTCAGGAGTAGAACCACCTGGGGTGCAAAACCCTAGAGAGGAGTGTTCCTTGCCTCAGTCTGTAGATGGATCCAGGAGGCAAGGAAAGATTCACAAGTTAAAAATTCACAGTGCTCTCCATCACACCCTCAAGGGGGGAGTGGGGCGGTGCCAAGTGATGAGTACTGGCCAAGGAGAAGCCACCCCAGATAACAAGAACATGTCAGAGCTAGGGGCGGCAATAAGGAAAGCAGGGGAGACACAGGAGCCCTCTGGGAAAGACAGGAGCTGCAACCTGCAGCCCAGCCAGTCAGACCAGCTGGGGCAGTTCCCCCTGGTCAGGGCAGCCGCAATAGCTCAGGCAGGATAAAGCAAATAGATGAAAACAGCTTGGCATCAGTCTGAGGTGAGGAAGAGAATGAATCCAGATAGGTGAGGTGCCCAGTCTATGCCCTACCCTGCCCCCTTCTCACCTGGGACTGGTGTGTGTGTGTGTGTGTGTGTATCTTCAGGCCCTTCTCAAAGCAGGAAGAATAGGTGGCAATATAGCTGGAAAATTTGAGAGCCTAGTTGGAAGAGATCCAGCTTCCAGGCTATAGCTGGATGCCCACCCTAGACTGGAAGCATAAGAGGACTGGCTTTGCCCTCCAACCTTGTTGTTTGCCAGGTGCAGCGAGTCAGGAGCACCTCCAGCCAGGTCCCTACACCTCCCCTAAGCTCTTTCCCACAGTTACCAAGACACTAGTGCTCTCTCTTGCCTCCTTTCATTAGACTTTCTGTTCCTTCTGCCTTGAATGCCCTTCATCTCCATCTAGTAACTCCTAATCATTTTTTCAAGACCCCTGTTGGAAGCACTTTCTGACCTCTCTTCTCTCAGCCTCCAAGGTCAGGTGGGGGAGGGGCTGCATCCTCTTTTGAGCTCCCCAAACTCTAGGCACATGCTGGGTTATAGTTCATAAGCTGCCATGTTATAGATTGTTTTTCTTGAGCACAGCACTTGGGCTCTTTTTCTCTTTTTTCCCCATACTTATACTCCTGGCATCTGGCACAGTGCCTGATACAAAATAGTCAATAAATGTTTGTTGAGTGAATGAAGAACATCCTGGAGTGCTTGGTCTAACAAGGTCATGTGCTAACTATTCTTTATTGTTCACTTCTGTCAGTCAGTGAACCACTGTTTAATGAGCACCTGCCTTGGGCCAGGACCTGGAATTCAATGATGAGCAAGAACTGCCACACCCCGCCTCGGGGCTCAACACTCCAGTGAGAAACAGAGTGTAACGGTGAAACACAGAGCCTTTGACTGCTGGGAGGAGCCAGCAAGTCCAATTTCTTTGCAGTTGAGGAAACTACAGCCCATGAATGGAAGAGATGAGCCTCTCTTATACCTATTTGTGCATCAGGGTTTTCCCCATGACAGTGCCATATGTAATCTGTGTCCACGGTCTGTCTGGTCCAGGCACATAGTTGGCAGAAGCCACCCTCTCAATACTACAGCTTTCCTAGTGAAAACACAGAGACCACAGTGGGCAAACATCCCTGCCTCTTCTCTTGGGATGCCCATCACCTTCCCTAACTCCTTACAAGGGGCCTGGATGAAAAATCAGAAACAGGATTAGATTTGGGCTGTTAGGAGACAGTATGTGCCTATCTCTGAATTCTCTTCTCCCTGCTTCATTTCGGGAGCCTGTGTTGGAAGAGAGGCACAGAAACTTCCCAGAGACAATGTGTCCTAAGACCTCTGAGAAGAAGGACCAGTAGCAGTCTATGGCCTGTTAGGAACCGGGCCTCACAGCAGGAGGTAAGCGGCAGGCAAGTGACTGAAGCTTTATCTTTATTTGCAGCGGCTCCCCAGCACTAGCATCACTGCCTCAGCTCTACCTCAGGTCATCATGCATTAGATTCTCTCATAGGAGCACCGGTCCCTGGGGCCAAAAAAGTTGGGGACCACTGTTCTAGAAAGGTCTCAGGTCATCATGCATTAGATTCTCTCATAGGAGCACTGGTCCCTGGGGCCAAAAAAGTTGGGACCACTGTTCTAGAAGGGTCCTAAATTCAGGTTCCTCCTCCTGGCCTTCAGTTTCAGAACTGTTTTAAGAAAGGAAGAATGTTGGCCAATCCTGAAAAAGACCTATACTTCTAGACAAGGACAAAAAAGGACGGCTTTTTGGGTAGAGTGTAGAAGTAGGAACAGAGGCCAAATAGCTTGTCACCTCACATAATTCTCTGAATCATCCCACACCGAGCCATGGTCAGCTTCTCACAGTGTGATCCAAACATCTCTATGCTTGGCTCCCACATTCAGCCAAACTAAGTTGTTTCCAATTGTCTCACCCTCTCCCAGCCTGGGGGCCTCTGACCTCTGGCCTTTCCTCAGAAAAGCAATGTAGAGCTTAGATCCGCAGGAATGTCTCCCACCGCTGGGCCCCTCAGAATGTCAGTCTGCACCAGGTCCCAGGAGGCAACGTCTGAGAGAGGGAGCAAGGAAGCCGGCTTTGGCAGAGAAGCGATGGAAGCCCAGACATACCTACCCCTAGACACGCCATCTTTCTGTCAGCTTTCCCACGTTGGTTGGCTCTGCCAAGAGCCATCCCAATTGCTGTTCGATTATCATGGGATCACCACCTCCTTGAACGAGGATGGAAAGACCAGTATGTAACTCATTAGCTCAGGCTTCACCACTGTGGAGCCACAGGAACAGAATAATGAAAATTCCACGGGCTCTTCCATAGGACCTCCAGGCCCAGTGCCACAGTCAGTGTATGCTGTGCTTTGTGTGAATTAGAAAAAGCAGGCCCCTCTGGACAGATAAACTTTTAAAGGTGCCTACTCTGAGTGAACAAAACAGTAAAAATTGTCCCCATTTGTGCCTCTGGCCAGGCAGTCTTAGGCACAACATAATTTGTACAATTAATTATGTATGCAGCCCTGAGTCAGCCCCCTTTCGAAGCCTCCCTCAGGTCATCTGGGTATTTTTCGCAGGTCTTGTGCCTACCAACTGGTCCACTTCCTGCAGTTCCCACCTATCATCTGCGCTGTTCGTTTTTTCCTGCTCTGTCTCTGAGGCCAATGACGGGTATCTCACGTCTGCTGAAGCCAGCTACGAGGGTGCTGATGTCTAGGCCCAGGAGTGGTCTCCCAGTGCTCTCGGAGTGGCCAATCTTTGAGATGCTGGAGCTGCGCTGTACCTTCAACACCTGGGCATGAAGACAGTGCTGCTGGAAGCCAGCCTTACACAGAATAGCCTCCTGCAGCCTCTGCCACAGGCCCTCTCTCCACAAGGCCAGGAGTCCTCAGGGCCATGCCAAGGAGGGTCACTGTCCAAGGTGGCTATCAGGTGGCCTCCTCATTCCTCATGGGAAAGCACTCCTGCATCCACCATTCCTCTTCCTTCAAGGCAAACAAAATTGCCTGTCAGGGGCTCCGCCCATCAGTTTTTGGGCAATATATAACACATTGGAGTGGAGACTCCCACTACATGTGATGCTGGGAGACCCTAGGTTCACTCCTCTCCCTGAACGTAAAGTTTAGCTTCTCTAGAAGCTGAAGTTTATTAAACATTAGAAGTGGTTGAATCCTTCAAATTAGAGTTGAAGTTTGTGGTACCCAGAGTACTGGGCTTGAAATAAGAAGCTGGCAACGTTAAGATCCTACTCTGCTCTTCCTCAATGGGAACTCTCATAGCCACTTTATTTTTTTGAGTTTGGATTGCCTCATGCGTAAATTGAGCACAGTAGTGAATACCTGGGAACTCTTTAGATTTTCCAAGACCTTCCTGAAGCACAAAACTCTGGTCAAGTTAATGCCAGAGCAAAACAGCCTAATTTTGCACTACCTATTAGCTACATAGCTTATTTAGATCCACTTCTTACCTTGCTTCTTAATAGCCCTACCATATGACTTCTTCCGTTCCTCAGCTTATGGGCCATTCCAACCTTTTGGCTCTTTTCTGCCAGAGGTAAAAAAGTTGATAACTGGTATCTCCTCTTTCAGTATGTATGTTTTTTGCATATATCAGTATAGAAATTCTGGGTCAGGCAATTTTTAATGGTTTGAGAAGACCCATGAAAAGTAAGTTAGCTCTGCAGAAAAGCAGAAGCATAGTCTAGAAAAGAGTTTCCATGAAATGAAAGAGAGAAACCCAGCTCCTTGGAGAGTACCCTAATACCCTGTCAGCAACAGCTACTGTGAGATGCAACTGGGCAGCAGCCAGTAGCCCCTAGCCCCAGGCTAATGTATCTTTTCACCCTTCACCTCCCTTCCTCCTGGCAACACAAGATGGTTTGGATTACTATGCCTCTTTCTCATTGGCTCCTCTACCTCAAGATACCTCATCACTGGTAAGTACAAGATGCAGATGCTATTCTGATTGGCTGATCTGTTGCTGGGGTAAAGGCCAGCATGGTGATGCTGCTTTCCCAGATGTGGTCTCTTTCAGGCCCTGAACACACAACACCCCCATTCGGTCTCTCTTGACCTTCCTCCCACCCCCAGACAGTCTCTCCCTCCTCCTGTGGTTGCACAGTAAACAAGTAGTCTGTCCAAGGGTTCCCTGGAGACCCAGAGTTTTCATCTTTGCAGTGTTTAGCCTGCTAAAGCTGGATTTTGTATAATCCATGAAGGCAAAGTTGGGGGAAATCAGCCTTTGACAATCAAGAACATATGCATCTCCACAAGACCAAGTAAGAGATCATATATTTTCTGACAATTAAATCCCTCTAATAGCCACTGATGCAGATAGGTATGGCTTTGCATGTAAAGTAAATGGATGAAAATGAGGGGCTTGCTAGTCCCCAATTGCTACACATTGCCATTGTGCCTGAAATTCCACCATTAAGATTTATTCCTTTTTTATTTTTATTTTTTATTTATGCCTACAGCACCTGGTCTTCCTAGGTGGTCTCCCATCCAAGTACTAATGAGGCCCAACCCTGCTTAGCTTCCCAGATCAGACATCAGGCTTGCTCAGGGTGGCATGGCAGTAGACCATGAACTGTGGCTCCACTGGGGCATGAACCCAGGACCTTCTGCATGTAAAGCAGATGTATTAACTGCTACACTATGGAACCACGTCCAAGATTTATTCCTTTGTGTATTTTCTTCTCCTGAGGCCTACTGTTAAACTATGAAGAGCCTAAAATCTGTTCTGAAAGATGTGTGAGAAGGTTTCTTTATGATCAAATAAGTTTAGAGACACCAACATTGATACCAACATATTTCAGCACCCCCAGTGGTAGGCAAAATAATGGCCCCCAAAGACATCTACGTCCTAATCCATGGAACCTGTGAATATGTCACTTTATGTAACATAAGGGACCTGGCAGATTTGATAAAAGTTCAGGACCTTGAGATGATAGAAAGGTTATCCTAGATCATCTGGATGGGTCCAAACTAATCACATGAGCCTTTAGAAGAAGGGAGATTTTCCTGACTGTGGTCAGAGAAAAAGATGTGGTGACAGAAACCAGAGAGATGCTTTGTTGCTTGCTTTGAAGATGGAGGAAGGGGACCACAAGCCAAAGAATACCAGTGAATGCCTCTAAAAACTGGAAAAAAAAGAAATGAATTCTCCCAAAGAACCTCCAGAAACATAGTCCTGCCAACACCTTGTTTAGCTCAGCGAGACTGAGTCAAACTTCTGACCTACCAAACTGTAAGATAACAAACTGGTGTTGTTTTAAGCTACTAAGTTTATGGCAGTTTGTAATAGCAGCAATAGAAAACCAATACCCCTCCTCCCTTAAAGAGTCATGGTACACTTTGGCATATTAGGGGCTTTAGAGAGCCTTTCAGTAAAGATGCCATTTAATAATTCAGAAACTTGTTTAAACATCAGACACTTATTCCCCTGTACCATCTATTGTCATCTTAGAAAATGATGTGGAAAATATTTCATTAAAGCATTAACTCTTATTAACATCTTTGTGAGATTTAATTCATATGTTTTCAATGTGATAGTTAGGTGAGAAGAGTAGGACACAGGATAGGTAAGTTTTGATGGGCCAGCATGCGAGGTCTAAAGAGGTGAGGCCTGGGTGCAAGAACTCAATGGAGAGAGTGGGGAATAGAGAGGAGGTGGGCGCACCTTAAAAACTTCAGCAGCTACATAACTTGTATTGTGCTCAATAGTTTGTGTCAAATTCTCCTTGCCCTTCATCTTCTCTAGGAAATTTTCCCTGATCTCTTCTCCCTAGGCCTAGATTGGAAGCTCTTCCTATGTGCCTCCGTGGCCCACTGTTTTTATTTACATCTGGTTGTGGCAGCGATGTACTGAAATTGCCTTTTTTATTTACCTGTCTCTCCATTAGCCTTAAGTTCCTAGAAGACAAGAACTGTATCTAGTTCACCGTTCACATCTTCTGTGTCCCACCAATGCCTAACATGTTAAAGTACTCAGGCTGAGATTTTGCCTCATCATCTTTGGATCATAAATGTGTAAGCGCTTAATCCTCACTTCTCTCACAATTGCTGCTGCTGTTGAAGCCTGTGCTGGCCCTGTGTTTGTCACTCAGCCATAGTCCAGCCGAATAAGAATTCACATTTCAAATAAGACCGCAGAGCACCTCTGTCACACATTTTGTTCCTATTTTTGTTTTATCTGTCTCTCTCTTTTTCTGGTGAAACAAGCAAAGGGTTTAGACTGAATGTGTTCTGTGTTGTATCACAGTTTACTGGGCATCTGAGTAGGCTACAAGGCTGAGATCAAAGGAGTGAATACTACACTTCCGAGACAGTTTATAGGAAACAGTTGAAATTGAGGAGTTGTGGTTGTGAACAGGACACTCTAGGGAAAGGAAATGAGGGGCTAGGTCGGTACTAGTATAACAGATAAGAGATAAAATGAGCCAGAGAGAGAATCCCATATACCACATCACCCATAATCCAGGGAAGCTTCCTGAGTGTAGAGGACTTGGAAGTAAAGAGTAATCAAAATTTCCTATGGGGAACCAATCCTTCCCTTATCTCAGTCCCAAGGTGAAACATGTAATTTGGGCCTGAACAATTAGAGCCCCAAATCTATTAGCCCCAGTGACTGTGTGGAGAAGGAGCTAATTAGAATGACTACTGAGTCTGAATTTGAACCTGGAAAGATAAAGTCCTGAAACTGTTACTCAATGGAGAATGAAAATTTACCAACGTGAAGAAGAGCAGAGGTGTGAAATAGGAGGCCCAGTCCTATGATATCACATGAGTTCTGGGTTAAGCATCATCTGCTCCCTTGGTCACAACTGACGTACTAGTTTCTTCCTCAAGAAATTGGAACTGAGCCTAAGAGGCCAGTGTCAGTAGAGGTGGTTTCCTGAAGTGGCAAAGAGGCAAAACCTTGGAAGCCATGGCATAGCTGTGTTTTCTGCCTGTGGACTGTGTAGCAGAGAAATCAAAGCAATATCATCACCAGATTATAGATGAAGAAAATTAAAGGTCAGAGAGATTATGTGGTTTACCTAAAGCTGTAACTTTGGTATGATGTTTACAGAACTAGAATCCAACTTTTTTGAATTCAAGAGGTGGGCAGGAAACAACTGGGTCAGAGCAGCCTAAGAA
This sequence comes from Pteropus alecto, assembly GCF_000325575.1. Taxonomy (NCBI): domain Eukaryota; kingdom Metazoa; phylum Chordata; class Mammalia; order Chiroptera; family Pteropodidae; genus Pteropus; species Pteropus alecto. The sequence continues at coordinate 28,716,843 of NW_006442109.1, read as the reverse complement.
CTCTGGACACACGTGAGTCTTGGTTGGGGCAGAAAGCAGCACGGGTGATTATAGCCTAGCCAAACACCCCAGAAAAAAATCAGGCCAAGCACAAGCATTCAATCGCCTTATATTCAAAACATCAAGGACATTCTGACGCATAAAGTGTGCCTTGCTTGGCTCAGAGACTGGCCTTAGAGGTAGGACACAGGAAGCGCCAGCAAAGAATTTATAACGACTAAGCCGGCGGGACCCGAGTCTTGGGTACCTTAGATTCTGGAAACTACAACTCCCATTATGCAGCGCGACTGCAAGGGCTAAAACCGGGATAAACTACAAGCCCCAGAATCCCTTGAGCAAGGGGCGCGAGTACGCAGGAACGGAGGGGCGTGGATACGTCGTCCGCGCGGGACCGTTAAATTTGAAACTTGGCGGCTCATCTTGAGATGGCTAGTTTGTGAGAGGGAGCTTCGTGCTTTTGTCCTGGAACACCATCTGGTCGCTTCGATACCTCTAAGGACAGGTTGCAGAAAGAAACTCAGACGGTCTCCGGCGCTGAGGAAAGGCCCCGGCAGGTGGAGGACCTGAGCCAGGAACGCAGGATGGCAGCAATGAAGAAGGAAGAGGGTGGACCGAGGTAGGTACGGGAGAAGGACTGGGAGCTGGGCCTGCGAGACCCAAGGATGCCTAACCCGACAGGGCCCCATTCAGAACAGTCAAGGAGAGGAGTGGCACGGTCATTAGAAGAGCAGGCCAGGCCGCAGCCTCCTTCCTGTTGGAGTCGGATGCAAGGGGTGCAGGGGAAGACTCAAAGTAAGCACTGACCTCAGTGTAATTGCGGGCGGGTAAGAATCCCGCTGCATTCAGCTTCAACACAAAGAAGGCTGTGGAACCCCAGTGGTACAAAGAGCTTGGAATTTGTAGTGGGGGCTGTATCTCAGTTCAGCCATTTCTTAACTGTTTGACCTTGGACACGTCTTAATATGGAAAATGCTGAAATTAATCCTACCTTGCGGGTTCTGGGAAAACTCAAAGTGTTTGTAAAGTAACACTCTGCCTCCAAATAAGTGCTCAAGAAATGGTAGTTGCTGTCATTATGCCACTAACATAGTTAGAAATATAAAAAGCCCTTTTCTTTATATAAATATGCTTACTGCTTTTCTTTATATAAATATGTATCAGCTCTTCTGGGTTGGAATTCTGTATGCGTTTTCATTATGGGGTACACAATACTTAGGTAAATAGCAATCTACCAAGCACTAGGTACAGCAAATAAAAGGATCTCCACCCTCCTGAAGCTTAGATTCTAGGGGGGATGAGGTTAGGGACAACAGACAATAAACAAGATAAACTAAAAGTTAGGTAGTGGTCAGTACTAAAAAAAAAAAATAAAAGAAAAAGTGTTGGGGAGAGGGTTGGTGCAATTTTAGATAGTTTTGAACAGGGAGCCTCACTGAGAATGTCATTTGGGTCAAGACTTGAAGGAAACTCAAGAGCTCATCATGCCTATATGTGCGGGAAGTACAAATGCTGGATGGAGGGTGAGGATTAGGGGAGGAGCTGCACCTGGCAAAGTAGCTGGAGCAGAATGAACGTGGAGAGTAAAAGGAAACGGAGGAAAAAAGGTGAGGATGCAGGTATTGTAAGGACTGGGCTTTTACTTTGATTGTAATCGACAGTAATTGGAAGGTTTTGAGTAGAGGAAAGACATATGACATGAATTTAAATGGGATCACTTTGGCTGAATTGTTGAAAAGATTAAAGGCAAAAAAGGATAGGAGTAAAGAAACCAGTTAAGAGGTTATCGAAATAACTCAGGCGAGAGAAGTTGGAGCTTGAGCTAAGCTGGAAACAGTGGAGATGGTGAGAAGAAGTTGATGGTAGAACCAACAAAATTTACTCAGTTAATTAGAGTTGTGAGAAGGGTATCACGGTTAGCACTAAGACTTTTGACCTGAGCAACTGAAAAAGTGAAATTGCCATTTATTTGAGATGAGGGAAGGCTGTGGGAGGAGCAGGCCTGAGAGGAGGCAGGTGGACGAAGAAGCAACTCAGTTTAGGACATTTAACTGAGATAATTTAATTAATTTAAGAGCGAGAAGAAAGATGAACTGAACAAATATTTATTCAGTGCTTACTAGTGTCAGATCTTGTATTAGACCATGGGGATACAAAAGTAAATGACAGGGCCATTACAGGATTCACACAATGTTAAAAAGATGTGGGTAGTTACAACCTAAATTATTAACCACTTATACTTTATTTTCTTCAAGAGAGTTTTTGCTGGCATCTAGACTGAGATCATACCTTTTACTCTATTTTGAAGATTAGTTCCTAATCTGTCTCTTTGTTTTAAACCCAGAGATAATGTCTCGCATCCAGAAATAGGCTTCTATCTGTCCAGTGTGGAACTCTGAAGTTCATAGTACATATTCAATATGGTGATTGCCTCCAAAAAAAGTTGTGGAGATGCCCCCCCACAGACTTGATAAAATTTGGGGAAGGGGGCTGTTGTGACCAGTAAACTGTATATTTCTCTGCTTCTGCTTTGGGCTGCCTATATATATAAACTTCAGTTTTAAGTCATCAGTTGAAACATAGATGTTAGTCTGATGAACACTTTGCTAATTCTAAATTAAACTAAATGATGCATTCAATGGTTAGCATAGAACTGCTTTTTGTCTACTTTGCTAAATTTTTAATACTTTTTTCCCTTCTTTTCTTCCTTCCTTAAACTTTATTCTTACAGTACTGTCTACAATACTGTTGCTACATTCTCTTTCATTAGGCAAATACTAGAGCCGTAAATTTGGAAAGGCTCAGAAGCTTAGGAGAGTAATAATAATACTACTAGTGTGCCTGCCCACGATCTTCAATGCAGAGATCATGAGTAATCGCTTATCTGAAAACATTTACAATAATCTAGTGATATAATAACTCCGTGTTTGTATGAGACTTACTTTTGTTTCCCCCTTCATAGTGAAGCCATGTCTCTGGAGGGAGATGAATGGGAGCTGAGTAAAGAAAATGTACAACCTTTAAGGCAGGGGCGGAGCATGTCCACACTTCAGGGAATATTGGCACAGCAAGAATCTGCCCGTAACACTACTCTACAGCAGCAGAAACGGTGTGTAAAACAGTTGTGGCTCAACCTGTCATCATTCATCCTCAACTGTGGTAGATAATGTGTATGGATCGATGCACAATGGCATAGGGAGTACTCTTCAAAAATTGGTAGTATGAGAATCTGTTCCCCACCTGCTTTTTCATCACATGACAGCTATCTAAAGATCTCCTCAAGAATGATTAAGAGCAAGAGGTATAGGATTTCATTTCATCATGGAACAGCCAAACTCTTGTATCAATAGAAATACATCTTATACAGGGGGCAATGCAAAGCAGAGTAAAGCAAGTATCAAATTACAGTATTTCCCTGAAGTATTATGTCACTCTGAATCCCTAAACAGAATTAACTCTTTGATAGTAATCAATTAGAGAAATTTCTTTGGATTCTGAGTGCTGAGGGAGAATGAATCTACTACCTTTCATGTATATTCAATTATTAAGTTTCTAGGAAAGTATTTTTGATAATATGCCAAAAAGAAATAGTGATCTCCAAAGAAAATGTAAATAAACCTCAGAGAAACTTTATACTAAAAAATTTCTCAATAATCATTTAACAAGCTCTGGATAAACAAAAGCTGAAAAATACTAGTACATTATTCAAATGGATATAGGGAATTTGTTCTCCTTTGACTAATACATGTTTTGATAAATATGCTTTTTTCAAAAAAGTAAAGTATCAGTTTCTACCCTCAATCTCTGACAAAAAAATTTCTGCCATCATACACAAATTATCATAATTGTGGGTTATAATGTAATGAATATCCCTGTTCATCTCATTGGATCTTTAAAAGCATTAGGTTTTATGGTTCTGTTTCAGAGTTGGTGGTGTTCTAATCTTACCTCTTCTTCCTGGCTTCTGGAACATTACACTTAGTTATACTAGTTTTTCTACTTCTCTAACTACTCTTCCATTTTTCTTATGGGCTTCCTACTGCATTTTACCTGTCTTTGTTCTTTTTCCTCCATTCTCCGTCCATATTCAAGTTTTCCAGGGTTGTTTAACAACTGTGTACATCCCTTCCTTGCCTTCTAAGTGTCTTTTTATCTCTTATAGCATATAATTAGATAAATGTTTCACTAACGTATTAAATACTGAATCTCTTCTTACATAAATGACCTTCCTTTTTCTACTCCATTTTGGTTACTGGTACCAAAACTCACCTAAATTATCTTACTGCTCTCACCCTAATTTTATTTAGTTGGTTCCTAAGGACCGGTGTTTTTTTTTTTTGTTTTTTTTTTTTTAAGGGTAATTTAAATCCAGTGAAATGCTGAGATTTTTATATATACTGTTTGACATGCATTTCAAGACAACATTTTCATTAGTTAATTAGTTTTGACATGCATTTCAAGACAACATTTTCATTACCTCAGTAAGTTCTCTCATGCCCCTTCCCAATCAAAGCAACCAGTGATCACATTCTATCACCATAGGTTACTTTTGCTTATTCTAGAATATTCTGTATAAATGGAATCATACAGTTCTTTCACTCAGCGTGTTTTTTTAAGCTTTATCATGTTGCATATATCAATAAATTATTCCTTTTTACTGCTTTATTGCAATAAAAAAGTGGAGTAGTATTCCACTTTTTTATCTATTCATCAATTGATGGACATTTAGATTCTTTCCAGTTTTGTGCGCTTTATGTATAAAGCTGCTATGGACATTCTTGTGCATGGCTTTTTGTAGACATAGATTTTCACTTTTATTGGAATGGAATTACTGGGTCATAAATGTATGTTTAAAAATAAGTGTATGTTTAACTTTTTAAGAAACTTTTATTAGAGTATAAATTCCTTTGTGTCGGGGCCTATTTTGTTTTTCTTTATATCAAACATAACCCCTTATACAGTTTTTTTTTTAATTTATCTAAATTTTTTATTATATAATACTTCCAACTGGTAAGTCTCAACTTAGTCTTAGCACTTTGCCTTTCTCAGGTCTTTACAGAGTCATAATTAATACTTTCTTTAAGACACTTCCAAAATTCTATATGGTATTATTCTCTGACTAAGGTTGCCTATGGAATTTTTTTAAAGATTCTTATTTGTACATATCTTTTTGTGTACGTATTTAGTTCAATACTATCATATACAAAATAATAGCTGTTATTCATTGAGTGCTTACTGTGTCTAAACATTTTACATTTAAGATTAATCAACCTAATAAGATAGGTACAATTATTATCCCCATTTTATAGATGAGGAAACTGAAAACAGTTTAAATAGCTTATCCAGTGTCATTCAGGTAGTAATCAGTGGAGCTGCATTTGAACCTAGAGAATCTTGTTCCAGAGCTTTAAATTGCTTTATAATACTGCTTTCCTATATGTTTTATTAGAATTTGTTTCTCTAATTTCTACATGTTTTGTCTTTCCTGTTATCAGGCAGAATCCTAATTCTATTCTTTTCTTTCTATTTAACCCTCAAATTCCAGTGGAGTTATCTAGATTGATGTTAAATACTGAATAAATGAATAAAAATAGAGGTTATACTTGTTCACTCTGGCTATTGTCATTATTGCTTATGTTAACATTTTCTGTTTAAATTTCAGGGCATTTGAATCTGAAATTCGATTTTACACTGGAAATGACCCTCTGGATGTTTGGGATAGGTGAGTCCTTTTTATTTTAGAAGGGCAATGGAAACTTAACATGAGTCCCTGTGGCCATGCTTCTCAAATTGGGATGTACTGAGCAGTGTGCTGGAATATAAAGTGGTATCTTGGGGACACAGAGAGATAGAATAATTATAGTGTCCCTTCCTGAGGTATTCAAGACTGAAGACATTTCAAGTTTGTGGCATTCACCTTTGAGCTACACCCTTCTATCCCATCCCCATTGTTTCCAACAGGCACTTATTAGAGATACTTGGAAAAGTTTGAGAAATACAGGCTTAGGTCATGTCACTGAAGACCTCTAAATAAACATTTTCAATATATTAGATATTTCTGCTTTAAAAAAATCCAGAATGGGTCTTGAAGCAAGCACAAAAGTACACATTTCATTTTTTAAATATTCTTTTCCTTTTCTTCCTATTCAGGTATATTAACTGGACAGAGCAGAACTATCCTCAGGGGGGCAAGGAGAGTAATATGTCAACATTATTAGAAAGAGCTGTAGAAGCACTACAAGGAGAAAAAAGATATTATAATGATCCTCGATTTCTCAGTCTCTGGCTTAAATTGGTAAGTCTCAGATGCTATTTGAGTTTAAAATATTAAACCAAGAGATTTTTCTCTAGAGATCCTGATACACAAAAAAAATGGCAAAATCTGAGCCATTTTGTAGATACTAAACATTTAATAAATACTCAATATTTGGTAAATTGTTTCTACTTTAAAGATGGATTTTTATATAAGGTTTTTTACTCCTTTAAGCGTGATCACAAGGCTGGTTTGTATACCTCTCTATAGGAGTGGGTTCTTTCTTTTTCTTTTCTTTTTTTAGTACCTCTCTCCTTCCCTCCCTCCTTCTTTCCCTCACTGGGTCATGCAACTGTATTGGAAGAAAATATGTTGGAGCCAACACATGACGTTTAGTAAAATTGAGAAAAAGCTTTTGTAGGTGATTCTAGTATTTCTCTCTTTTTGAGAATCATTATCATAAAAAATGACATTTAATTCTTTGTCTGTCTTTGGGCTTCTTTTACCTAGTATGTTGCTGCATCCAAAAATGTCTGCCTGACTACTTTGTACTGTCTTACTTGATATGTAGTTCTTTTATTTCTAGAACACTCTTGAAGATTTTTTATGGAAACATCTTCAAATCAAATAATGACCAGAGTTTCTTAGACATTAACCTCATTGCTTTTATCCTAAAAGATATAAGAAAAAAGTAAGTGATAAATATTTAGAATGTTAGATAACAGATATTTAGATACTTACAAAAATAAATAAATTTTAAAAATTAAAAAATATACAAAATAGGTATTTAAATAATAGATTGGATAATTCTAAATAATAGAATATTTACAACAACTATACAATATTGGCATTTGAAATTGATAAAAATTTTTGACTAAAATATATCTCTTGAAGGCTTATTTTAAACTTCAAATAGTTAATAATATAGGAAATTAGGTGAATCTCGAAGGCATAATGTATCTTTATTTCCACAGTACATTTGATATATCTTTGTTATCCTTATTGACAAGTTGGAGAAATTACCTTAGGGATATTGTAGGAATCTGTAACAAAGGACAGTACCCAAAGAATGCTAAACAGATTTGTTAATGTGCATACCATAGTCCCTGGGTGGTGGTACACTAATAGATTTTGTTTTTCATTCTATTCTATGTAATATTCTTATATAATATTCTTATATGAAATTTATTAAAAATTTAGACTAGGTAAACCTCTAAAGTGACTTAAATCCCAGGATTCTATGATTGTATATATTTGGAGCTATTAAAAGTAACAATTAGAATAATTTCTCTGTTCGCTTATGCTAACCTGGTGCTGGTACTGAAGAGCAATGACATTATCTTAAAGTAAAAATCATATTCTAAACCAGTGCTACTGAAAGAATAGTCTGCAGACTATTCAAGTTAAGCACGAAAATTGAGAGTAGTAGTAATTATTTAGAAATTTTGTTAACGATTTGATGTTGCCACAACATCCAAACACATTAATATTTATCTGGTAACTTCTGTTTTTATTATATTTTCAAAAACTGTCAGTCCACAATGAAATGGAAATTCTTACACACACACACAAACTCCCAAAGCTGGCCCCTTCACCACAGGTAATCTGAGAAGCACTAATCTAGACAACCCTAAAATTCAAATGATCAGCCCTAGAATGATCAGCAATAATCTGAATTTTGTATGGGGATAACAAGGTGCATATTAAACTATTTTACTATTTTTTTTCTTTATGGGATGGTTAGGAAGAGTGAGAGATGATTTTCTCACTACTCTTTTTGCTTTGCAGAAACATGTCTCCAGTCAGAGTTATTTTTATAAGGGATAATTACAGTCTAGCTAAGGAAAATTTTGTTCTTAGAAAATATCCTGTATTTTTAATTAAAAGGGTAAAATTGTCTTAGTTTGGCTTTTTTAGGAGTTACCAAAAAGATTTTAACTTTTGGATCTATTACTCTAACCGCGATATCCTTTTATTTATGTTATTTCTTAAGTGATTTCATTCAGCACTCTGGAATAACCATGGGACAGCCAACCTTTTTTTGGCTGTCTTATGCTGCATCAGAGCTGTTCAGAAAGCTGTTAACAAAGTGAAATGTTAAACCTTATTTATATGGTAACAGATACCAAGGACTGGATCTTATAGCACATTCAGAATTATAACTTTGCTTGAAACACCATCACATATGGAAAATCATCACTAATTGGGGTAAGCAGAAAAAACAATTTAATGAATTACTACAAAATTAAACTATAAAATACTGTTTTTGTCAGAGATATAAATGGAGCATTTCATTTATTCAGGCTTTTTCTACCAAAACCTGGCTAGAGACTGAGTTATAGTAGCAATATTTTCTGGGGTTTTGGCACTTACTTTATTAGGAAAGACAGATATTAAGCATTAATTGTAAGTAACAAAAAAAACAGGAGAAGTGTTGAACTGTAAAGGCACACGTAAAAGGAGGACTTATCTTAGGCCAGACAAGCAGGAAAAGGTAGGTATGAGAGAAAATATATCTCATAAATAAACAAGATATTAGCCTCCCTGGTAGTAAAAGAGCTCCTAATTAGAATACTGAAATGCTATATTTATATGAAATTAGAAAGTTTTAAAAATAAGTATTTCTGTGAAAATAGTTGGGAATCACTACTAGCATTTTAAATTTGTACAATTCTTAAGTAATTTTTAACTTTTTAACAAAGTCCTACTAGGAATTTATCTTAAGAGAGTAATGTAAAACATGAAAGGATGTATGCATGAAGATATTTATTATTGAATTATAATTGGGCAAAATTAAAAGTTATTCATCCCCAAAATAGGAATAGTTAAATGATGGAAGATATAGGTAACACATTATTCATCTATTTAAAAATAATAGAGTAAGCATTAGCATAGAAAAATAAATGATACATTAAGTGGAATAAAAGCAATTTTTATATTAAAATTTTATAAAAATGATAAAAATCCTTTTTAAAGGATTAAATCCTGTATAAAAGACTAAAGAAAATAGGTATGAAACTGTTAATGGTGTGGGCTTTTTAGTGATTTCCACCCCCACCCCACCTTCTTGTTACTAGAATTACCTACATTATATTTGGTCTTATAAGGTTCCTTCTAAAGTACAGATTTGACCATGTCATTCCTTTGCTTATAGCTGTCCTACCCCAACACACATACATTGACTATCAGTTAAATCAAAAATTGATTAACTTCACATTCAAGACCTGTCACACCTTTTTTTTTAAACTCCTATCTTGCCTGAACCCCTTACAAACTATTTGTGCCTAGAGTGCCTTTCCTTTCTCATTCTTTACCTGATATAAGTCTATTCCTCTTTCAAGGCCATACTCAAATATACCTTCTTGAAGTTTTCCCTCCCCATCCTGTTTGCTTACAAATTAATCTCTTGTCTACTTTTTAGGTCTTCCCAGTATAGTCCTTACAACATTGTATTATAATAGACTTTTTTTTTTTCAATGCAGAAACTACAGATAGTATCTCCAGTGATTGTTTGGCACATAATAGACAGTAAGTGAATAGAAATTGGTTAACTCTTAATGCTTTTAATTTGTTACAGGGACATTTATGCAATGAGCCTTTGGATATGTACAGTTATTTACACAACCAAGGGATTGGCATTTCACTTGCTCAGTTCTATATTTCATGGGCTGAAGAATATGAAGCTAGAGAAAACTTTAAGAAAGCAGACATGATATTTCAGGATGGAATTCAACAGAAGGCTGAACCACTGGAAAGACTGCAATCCCAGCACCGGTATGCTGTTTCTCTGGAGCTTGTCTTAACTCTTTAAAACTAGTGGCTGTAAATGGTTGTTTTTGCATCATAAAGTGCTCTCTTGGATTGGCAAGTTTACTTAGTTCTCAGTTTTTTAAAAGGCATATTTAAAACTTTTTATTTAACATGCAGTAAAATTCATTCTATGGGATATGGTTTTATAAATTTTCACAAATGAAAAGAGACGTATAACCATCACCATGATCATGTTATAGAATAGTTCCATCACGCCATAGAATTCTCTCATGCTATTCCTTTATGGTCAACACCTACTCTCACTCCCAATCCCTTGGCAATGATTGATCTATTCTCCAGCCCTACAGTTTTGCCTTTTCCATAATGTCATATAAATGGAATCATACAATATGTAGTCTGGCTTCTTTCATTTAGCATAATGTATATTTGAGGTATAAGAGTTCTTTATATATTCTGAATACAAGTCTTATGTCAGATAAGTGATTTGTAAATCTTTTCTCCCAGCTTAAATTGAGTCTATTCATTTTCTTAACAGTATCTTTTATAGAATAAAGGTTTTTAATTTCGAAGAAGTCTAACTTATCAATTATTTCTTATGGATCACGTTTTTGGTATAGCTGAGAATTTTGTCCAGCCAAAGCTCACAAAGATTTCCTCTTTTCATCTTGAAGTTTTATAGTTTTACTTTTTACATTTAGATCTGTGATCCATTTTGAGTTAAATTTTTGTAGAAGGTATGGGTCAAGTTTTTCTTTTGCAGATGAACCTCCATTTGTTCCTGTGACACTTACTGAAAAGACTTTCTCCATTAAATTGCCTTTGCACCTTTGTCAAAAATCAGTTTCAGTTTGATCATGTTTGTGTAGGTTTCTGTTTTGTTCTGTTGATCAATGTGTCAGTTCATTAATGTATACCACACTACCCAGATTACTGTAACTATATAGTAAGTCTGGAAATCAGATAATATGAGTTCTCTAACTTTGTCCTTTTTAGCTCTTCTAGTCCTTCAACTTTCTGTATAAATTTTAGAATTTAGAATTATACATTTCTGGGATTTTGATTAGTATTGTGCATGAACACGGTATATTTCTCCTTTTGTTTAGATCTTTGATTTCTTTGAGTGAACTTTGGTAGTTTATGTTTTCAAGAAATTAGATCATTTCATTTGAATCGATGAGTTTATGGGGATAGAATTATTCATAGTAGTCCTTCGTTATCCTTTTAGTGTCTGTACGTTATATAGTAATCTCTCCTCTTTCATTCCTGATATTGGTAATTTGCTTCTTCTCTTTTTTTTCTCTCAGTCTGGCTAGAAGTTTATTGATTTTTATTGATCTTTTTAAAGAATGAGCTCTTGGTTTCATTGATTTTTCTCATTGATTTTCTGTTCTTAATTTTATTAATTTTTGCTTTTTTTTCCTTCTAAGCACTGCATTAGCTGTATCCTATGAGTTTTGATATAATACTATATCTTCATTTTCATTTAGTTTGAATTATTTTCTAATTTTCCTGTGTCTTTCTTTGGACTCATGGATTATTTAGAAGTGTTTCATTCCATTAGGAAATTCTTGGAGATTTTTCAAATATCTTCCTGTTGCTGATTTTTAATTTAATTCCTTATGGTCAGAGAACATAATTTGTATGGTTTCAAGTCTTTTAAATTTATTAAGGTTCATTTTATGGCCCAGAATATGGTCTATAGTGGTGAAAATACCATATACACTTGAAAAATATGTGTATTCTGTTTTTTTTTCTTCAATTCTACAATATCTGTTTTTTTAATATGCTATGTTTAGACTATTTAATATAATTATTAATTATGTTGGATTTAGGTCTACTATTTTATTATTTGTTTTCAGTTTATTCTCTGTCTTGTTCATCTGTTGTCCCTTTCTGGCCTTCTTTTGGATGATCTAATTATTTTTTAATATTTTATTTTATTTTATTGGTTTTTCTATTCTGTTACTTATTATTAGACTCTATGTCCTGTTGGTTGATATTCTGTGGAGAATATTGATGTTTTTGTCTTAGTAGGCAACTAGCCTTCAGCTGTCACAAGTTCTTTCTCATCTTATGTGGGTAATGGTCTCAGCGTCAGTTCATTTTTCAAGACCTTTGGGTCTATCCTGTATGTGTTATTTAGGGGTTAGTCTGGGACTTTCACAGTGGTTTATATTATAGTTCAGTTCTCTCAACCTATTCTGTGCTGCTTTGGTTCTGCCTTGTGCCTGCATAGTTCAGGAGTCCAGGTTTTGCGCCAATTCATGTACAGAGTTAAACAGCCCTTTTCTTCAGCTCATCCTCTCCCGTTTTTCTCCCATACTCACTGGCCCTCAAAGTCCCCTTTTCCCAGTCCTCTGGCCAGAAAGATGAAGGTTCTGTAGGAGTTTTTGCTTTAAACCCCACTGTTGGAACAATTCAAAACCACGAGAGAAAAGAGCAGAAGGGGAAAAAAACAGGAAACAACCCTATGTGGGTTGTTTCTTCAAGTTTAACTCCTCTCCACAGTGCACTTGTTTTGTTTATTTTTCAGAGGCCTCAGTTGTTTTTCTGTATTATGTCTAGAGATTTTAATTCTAATCCGTGAGAGAGAGGCTATTGTGGGCTTACTCCATCTTGGCCAGCATTTGCACTTTGTTCAGTTTTTTTACCCTTTTGATAATACTTAAAACTTTGGCAGCAGCACAGGAAGTTTAGTCTTCAAACTTCTGCCAGCTTTGCTGAAGTAAAATGTTACATGGGATGCACCTTTATTTCATATGATTACAGAAAAATGGTGTGTAGGGGATAGAGCAGTATGTTTGTAGAAAGAGAAAGAGGCACATACAGTGATAAAATAATGTGGCAAGATGTTAATTGCTGAATGTACCTGAAGAGTATATGGGTGCTTATTTACTCTTTCAACTGTTTTATAAATTTAAGAGTTTTATAATAAAAAGTTGATGGGAAACTCTGATCTTAATAAATTCTATAATCTTAGTCTTAGTCACCCTGATCTGATCCCCAGATCAACCTAATGGTAATCTTCAAGAATATTTTTAATTAATTGAACTTGGAGCTAAATCATTCTAGCCAAAACTGACTCTGATATCAAGGTGGCTTTCTTTATTACTGAAAGAATAAACACTTTGTTTGGGCTGTTTCTACATATTTCTTACCCCATCCTACCCTCCTCCCTTGTTTATTTTAACAAATTAGAAATTTTGAATCTGGGGAGGGAGAAGGAGGAAGGTAGATAGGGCAAAAGGGGTCAAATATCTGGTGACAGAAATCTAACTATGGGAGATGAATACACAATACAATGTGTGTGCATGTGTGTGTATGTATGTATGCCTGCCTTATCATTAAATTGTACACCTGAAACGTACTGGATTTCGTTAACCAATGTCACCATAAAAATAAATAAGTAAATAAGTAAGTAGGTAGGTAAGTAATTTAAAAAAAAGAAGAAGAAGAAATTTTGAATCTGGCAAGTAGTACTTATCTCACCAAAAGTTAATTGTCTCTTCTTTTACTTGAGACAATTCCAAGCTCGAGTGACTCGGCAAACTCTGATGGCACTTGAGAAAGAAGAAGAGGAAGTTTTTGGAGCCTCTGTACCACAGCGAAGCACACTGGCTGAACTAAAAAGCAAAGGGAAAAAGACAGCAAGAGCTCCAATCAGCCGTATAGGAGGTGCTCTCAAGGGTAAGTTTGTTAAATGTTATTATGGGAGACTTAGTCTCGGGTGGTAGGCAAATTATGTAAAGAGATAATATATAAATATATTCGTAGACACTGTCCTAGTTTTCTGAGTACTAGGTAGCAAAAAGAAGGAAGTCTAAGAAGAGCTGAGATCACAGGGTGCACTAAAACCAAAACATGTCAACAATTTTGTCCTAAGAAAAACCTAATATATAGGAAGCATCAAGAGTTTCTGAGTTCAAGAGTTGTTAGTTGAAAGATGATCTAATAATATCGAGTATTGTCAACGTAAACATGTACCAAAGCCTCAGCCAGTGTATAAATATGGTCTTAAGTCTTTGGGGGCTAGAAATTAGGCTTTCTTTGTAAACTGGAAGATGATCAACAATAAGGTTTTTTTTAATTCACCTAATTTTTTGAAAATTTGAGGTTCACAGCAACATTGAGCAGAAGGTACAAAGAGCAATAACTAATTTATTAACTGAATTTATGGAATTTGGACACAGACCAGAATATTTATTTTAAATCTCTTATACCTTTCTTGGTATCAACTTATCAATATTTAGAATGTTCTTGGAGATTCTAGAATTAAAGTATAGGGAGTATATGGTCCTAAAGAATATTTTATTCAGAACATAATGAAGCTTGATTGTAATAAACAGTCCTACAACAGAGAACACCCCTAATAAATGGGCTAATTTTAATTTGTCTTCTCTAGATTCAGTGTATCTTAGCTGATTTCCATCGACAGAAAATTTTAAACTCAACAATGAAGATTAAATTAGGGTTAGTCTCCGATAAAACTAGACAATGTTAGAATGATTATTAAAATAAGATGTAGAATTTATATATATATATTTATATGAATGAAAGGTTGGAGATGAGGAAAAGATTGGGAGAGTATAAATAACAAACAGAATGGACTAAAAAGTTAGTAATTTGACTCATTAAGGTTTTTTAAATTGTTATTTTTAAACTGATTCAATGGTAGAAGTAATCTTGATTTGGGGATGATTTAGGTATAATTTATCTGGCATCTAAGTTGATAATTAAAATTTTTACATGAAATTTTAATATTCTTTTCCTCCTAGCTCCAAACCAGAACCGAGGACTCCAAAATCCATTTCCTCAACCGATGCAAAGTAATTCTAGAATTACTGTTTTTGATGAAAATGCTGATGAGGCTTCTATAGCAGAGCTGTCTACGCCTACAGTCCAGCCATGGATTGCACCCCCTGTGTCCAGGGCCAAAGAAAATGAGCTGCAAGCAGGCCCTTGGAACACAGGCAGGCCTTTGGAACACAGAGTAAGGACTCTTACCTCTAGTGTTTTTGCTGACATTATAAAAAACTACAGATTTAGATTAAAGGAATATTTTTAGTATCTCTTTTAATTTCTCTTGAATAATTAGGCATGCATATGTTGTGTCAGAATGTATAACTGTGGTAATTTTAGTTTTCTTCTTCATTGCCAGCCTCGTGGCAATACAGCTTCTGTGACAGCTGTACCCTCTATGCTTCCCAGTTTTACTCCGTATGTGGAAGAGACTGCACAACAGCCAGTTATGTGAGTTTGAACTCCAGATATTTTGAGGTGGGAATTAATAAGAGTGGACAGGGGCCCCTATCCTAGTTCCCAAAGGCATTTTCTTCTTTGTGGGGGTAGAAGTAACCAGTTTAGTGTTTCCTTTATGTCTGTATTCCTCTGAGTATGTTAGAGCTAACAGACCATTAGGTAATATTTTTATTGAGGAATAAACATGATAGGTTTAACGTGATATGTTTATATTTATATTGCTGTTGTCAAAGATAATTACTGGGATTTAAGTAAGATGTTCTACCTTTGTTATTGACAGTAATTAGAAATTATGATAGTTTTTCTTCTGTTCCTACTCTTTCCTTACAGATGTTTTCTAATTCTTTTCCTAGTCCTTAGCATTTCTATTTATAAGAAAAAAGTACGAGGGGTGGCTCCATAATGTAGTGGTTAGCACGTCTGCTTTACATGCAGAAGGTCCTGGCTTCGCGCCCCAGGTGGAGCCACGGACCATGCCCCGGGTGTGCCAGGCCCAGGCGCACCAGGCGCCCTGAGTGTGCCGGGAGCGACAGGCCCTGGGTGCACGCCGCGAGCCTGTGGGAGGAGATGCCCCGCCTTCAGAGATCCAGTTCTTACTGGGAAATGGCAACATCCATAGGTCAGAGGTGGAAGTGAAGGGGGAAACTTCGCGCCCCAGGTGGAGCCACGGACCATGCCCCGGGTGTGCCAGGCCCAGGCGCACCAGGCGCCCTGAGTGTGCCGGGAGCGACAGGCCCTGGGTGCACGCCGCGAGCCTGTGGGAGGAGATGCCCCGCCTTCAGAGATCCAGTTCTTACCGGGAAATGGCAACATCCATAGGTCATAGGTGGAAGTGAAGGGGGAAGAAAAAGAAAAAGTACGATAGGTGATGATTAGATAATCCTACAGTCTGAGATTTAGTCTAATACATAACATTTTGGAGTTGTAATACTACATCGTACTCTGTGTCTCAGTGCAAGAGTTTCCTAATCTGTAACCCTCCACTATATTCTAGGTAGTATAGGAATGTAAAAATAGGTAAGATTAATTAAAAATTCTGTCTGATAAGTGCTCAACACGAAAGAGGCTGTTATTTTTTCTGTTTGCCAATAGTATTTTTTAATTTTTTCAATTATAGTTAGCATACAATATTATATTAGTTTCAGGTGTACAACACAGTGATTAGACATTTCTATAACTTACAAAGTGATCTTCCCAGATAAATCTAGTACCGTCTAGTACCATACATAGTTATTACAGTACTACTGATTATATTCCCTATACTGTATTCTACATCCCCATGAACATT
Source organism: Pteropus alecto (assembly GCF_000325575.1). Lineage (NCBI taxonomy): Eukaryota > Metazoa > Chordata > Mammalia > Chiroptera > Pteropodidae > Pteropus > Pteropus alecto. The sequence goes on along the minus strand of NW_006442109.1, from coordinate 28,700,275 downwards.
TTGTAGTTACCAATCTGTACTTTTTAATCCTTCTCCCTTTCACCCATTTCCCCACTCACCCCCAGTCCAGCAACCATCAAAATGCTCTCTGTATCTATGAGCTGTTTCTGTTTTGTTTGTTTATCCTGTTCTCTAGATTCCACATATAAGTGAAATCATAAGATATTTGTCTTTCTCTGTCTGACTTACTCCACTCAGCACAGTAACCTTTAGGTCCATCCACTTTGTTGCAAATGACAAGATTTAATCCTTTGTTTATGGCTGAGTAATATTCCATTGTATATATGTACCACCTCTTCTTTATCCATTAATCCACTGATGGACATCCAAGTTGCCTTCATATCTTGGCTATTGTAAATAATGCTGCAATGAACATATAGAAGCACATGTCCCTTCAAAGTGGTGTTTTGGGCTTCTTTGGATAAATAACCAGAGGCGGATTACTGGGTCCTTCTTTGTCTCTTGGTATAGCCTTTGTTTTAAAGTCTGTTTTGTCTCTATAAGTATTATTACCTCAGCTTTTTTGTTTGTTTCCATTTTCATGAAATATCTTTTTCCATCCCTTTATTTTTAGTCTGTATGTGTCTTTTGATCCGAAGTGAGTCTTATAGACAGCATAGGTAAGGGTTCTATTTCTTGTCCATTCAACTACCCATGTCTTTTGATTGGGGCATTTAATCTATTTACATTTAAACTAATTGTTGCTAGGTATGTAGTTATTGCCATTTTATTATTCATATTTTTAATTTTTTTAAAGAAGTCGCTTTAACATTTCTTATAATATTGGTTTGGTGTTGATGAACTCCTTTAGCTTTTTCTTATCTGGTAAGTTCTTTATATCTTTCGATTCTAAACAATAGTTTTGCTAGGTAGAGTAATCTTGGTTGTAGGTCCTTGCTCTATCATTTTGAATATTTTGTGCCAATCCCTTTGGCCTTTAAAGTTCTGTTGAGAAATCAGCTGATAGTTTTATGGAAGCTCCCTTGTAGATAACTAACTGCTTTTCTCTTACTGCTTTTAAGATTCTTTCTTTGTCTATAACTAACTTTTGGCATTTTAATTATGATGTGTCTTGGTGTGGGCCTCTTTGGGTTCATGTTATATGAGACATTCTGGGCTTGTATATCTATTTCCTTTGCCAATTAGGGAGTTTTCCATAATTATTTCTTCAAACAAATTTTCAATTTCTTGCTCTCTTCTCCTTCCAGTACTCCTATTCTACAGATGTTAGTACGCTTGATGTTGTCTCATAAGTCCCTTAAATTGTCCTCATTTTTTTGGATTCTTTTTTCTTTTTTGCTATTCTTATTGGGTGTTTTCTGCTACCTTACCTTCCAAATCGCTGTTTTGATCCTCCGCTTCATTTAATCTGTTGATTTCCTCTAATGCATTCTTTATTTAAATTATTGCATTCTTCATTTCTTTTTTATGTTTTTCTGTCTCCATTTTTATGTTTCCTGTCTCTTTGTTGAAGTTCTCACTAAGATCATTGAGCATCCTTATAACTAGCACTTCGAACTCTGCATCTGGTAGATTGCTTGTCTCCATTTTGTTTAGTTGTTCTTCTGAAGCTTTGTTCTCTTCTTTCATTTGAGACATGTTTCTTTGCCTCCCCATTTTAGCTGCCTCCCTGTGTTCGTTTCTTTGTATTAGGTAGAGTTGCTATGTCTCTCGGTCTTAGTAGAGTGGTCTTATGTAGTAGGTGTCCTGTGGGGCCCAGTCGCACAATCTTCCCTGGTCACCTGCAATGCAAGTCTGATCATGTCATTTTCCACATCTTTTTGTGGCTTAATAGCTCATTTCTTTTTAGTGCCGAATGATATTCTGTTGCATAGATGTTTACCCACTCATCTATTGGAGGACATCTTGATTGCTTCCAAGTTTCGGCACATTTGTATGAGGCTGCTATAAATATTTGTGTGCAGGTTTTGTGTGGACACAAGTTTTCAACTCATATAGCTGGATTATATTGTAAGACTAAATTTAGCTTTGTAAAAAAGTGCCAAAATCTCTTCCAAAGTGGCTGTACCAGTAGTGAGAGTTCCTGTTGTTTCACATTCCTTGCCAGCATTCGGTGGTGTCGATATTTTAGATTTTACTCTTTCTAATAGATGTGTGGTAGTGTCTCATTTTAATTTGCAATTCCTTGATGACATGATGTTGAGTACATGTTTTCATATGCTTGTTTGCCATCTATTTATCTTCAGTAAGGTGTCTGTCCATATTAGTTTTAAAAAATTTATTCTGAAGTATTTTATTCTTTTTGATGCTGCTACAAATAGAATTGTTTCCATAATTTTGTTTTCAGATTGTTCATTGCAGGTATATAAAATACAATTGATTTTTATATATTGATCTTGTATCTTACTTTTTTTGTGAACTCATTTATTAGTTCTAATAGTTTTTAAGTGGATTCTTAGAATTTTCTATATAACAAGATCATGTCATCTGCTAATAGAGATTGCTTCTTCCTTTCCCATCTGGATGCCTTTTATTTATTTATTTTTTTACTTACTTATTTATTTTTTTGCCTAATTGCCCTGGCTAGGACTTCCAGTACAATGTCGACTAGAATTGGCAAGAATAGACATCCTTGTCTTGTTTCTGGTCTTAGCAGGAGAAGCATTCAGTTTTTCATCATTAAGTATAATGTTTGCATGGGTTTTTCGTAGATGTCCTTTATCAGGTTAAGCATGTTGATCCTTAGACTCTACCATTAAAGGCTCTGATTCAGTGGATCTGGGGTAAGGACCAGGTAGGTATCTTTAGTTGTAAAAAGGTACATAAGAAAATAAAAGGTATATAAGTGATTCTGATCCATAGCCAGAGTTGAAAACATGTGTTCTATCCTGATTGAGGAACTTTATGATTATTCCTTTCAAACCTATATTACCACTCTCATTCTTCCCCCTCAGCTGAGAACCTTAAACTTCATATCATTAGTTCCCTAAATGCTGTATTCCTAACTCCGATTCTTTTGGGTTCTAAATAGTGGAAAATGGGCTTAATTTCTTTTCATACATTAGGTTTGATTAAGACATAGTATTATATTTTTTTACCTATAAGGAATATAAACTATTTAATGACTCTAACTCAGAGCTAACTTCCTTCCTTATCATAACACAGTAGTACTCAGAACATAATTGTTGACAACCCATGTAAATTATTTTTAGGCTCTTTCCTCAACCTTGGTTTTTTTTTTTTTTTTTTGAAATTGATTACATGTAGTCTTATTGCTGATATCGTCTCTGTGTTTTGTCAAAACATGTAAGAAATAACTCATTTGACTCGTATGGTGAATAATTATTATTTTGCTTCTTTTAGGACACCATGTAAAATTGAACCCAGTATAAACCACGTTCTAAGCACAAGAAAGCCTGGAAAGGAAGAAGGGGATCTCCTGCAAAGGGTTCAAAGCCATCAGCAAGATTCTGAGGAGAAGAAAGAGAAGATGATGTATTGTAAGGAGAAAATTTATGCAGGAGTTGGGGAGTTCTCCTTTGAAGAGATCCGGGCTGAAGTTTTCCGAAAGAAATTAAAAGAGCAAAGGGAAGGTAGGTGCATTGATTTAGTTCAGATTTATAAAAATAACTAAACTTAGTTGTAGGAAGGTTAAGCTGATATATTAAGTCTGAGGAAAATTGTCCCATTGTTTGTATGTTTATGTGATGCTTCTATGGTTTCTATTGTTTTTCTCTCTCTACTTAAGCTGAACTCCCATTGCTGCTTTCCATGAGACCCCTGGGGGAAAAACTAAGCAACTAAGTCTGTGTTCAAAAGTAAAGGAGGAGAAGAAGCTCTGAACTATAGGAACAATTTATATTCACCAATGCCATCGGCAGACAGCTATGATCCTTGACATGCATACGCATACCTGCCGTGCCTCCCCATTAAGTGCTTTCCTCATGTTGGGTGAACTATTTCACTTTTGATACTTTGCCTGAAATTTCTCCCAGGGCTTATTCAGTTTAACAGACTCAGTCACACTGCAGTTACTTAGATGATAGTTATTTATATTCTTAAAGACATTTTCTTCTTTCTAAATTAAGAGAAGTTTTACTATAAATTGAGAAATTCAAAATTTTGGGGAAATGGAAAGTAGTTCTGATTTTAGAGCCTGGAGTACTTGGAGCAAGAGGTAGTGCAGAATGGGCTGAAGTATTGAAGTATAATTTGGAACTTAAAGCATTAGAAGATGAGGGAGAGTACAGAAAAGGAGGTGGGGGAGGGTCCAAGAATAAATTTTATCAATTTAGCTATTTTAACTAGGATCTACACCAAGAAAGAAGAAATAAATTTTTCTTTTTACACAGATATCCGGAATAACCTACTATTATGGCTCAGCTCACTTAATAGGATATGACATTTGCAGGGCTAGCTGGGAAACTTAACCATCACTTATAATTTATTTAAGGACAAATCATTTCTGAGTTACAGGTGACAAGTTGGAAGCAAAATTCTATAAAGACTGTTATTAGTAAGTTTGGAATTTGTTATATCAACTAGTCCCTTCTAAGATTGACAGAGGTGCTTTGGGCTCAAATAATGTGTTGAAAACTGGAACTTACGTATCTAGGTAGGAAAGAGGGAATGATTAGAAAGCAAGAAGTTAGTTGAGTAAGGTTTTTAAAAAATGGGAACCACCCTAACAAAGAAGTAGGCTAGGAGGATAGCCAAATATGAGCTGGGAAAGAAACTAGATATTTGAATTTAAAAAAAACTACTGTTTTCTTCAATCTAAGTGTCCACTGATAGATGAATATGTATATGCAATGGAATATTATTCAGCCACAAAAAAGAATGAAATTTTGCTATTTGCAATAACATGAGTGGACCTTGAGGTCATTATGCTAAGTGAAATAAGTCAAACAAAAAGACAAATACTGTATGATCTCACTTAAATGTGGAATCTTAAACTCATAGATACAGAGAACAGCTTATGGTTCCCAGAAGTAGTGGATGGAGAATAGGTAAAATGAGTGAAAGGAGTCAAAAGCTACAAACTTCCAGTTATAAGTCATGGAAATGTAATGTACACAGCATGGTGGCTATAGTTAATAATGCTGTATTGCATATCTGAAAATTGCTGAGAGCAGCAGTCCCCAACCATTTTGGCACCAGGGACCAGTACTCTTATGAGAATCTAATGCCTGATGATCTGAGGCAAAGCTGAGGCGGTGATGCTAGTGCTGGGGAGCAGCTGCAAATACAGATGAAGCTTCGCTGGCTTGCCTGCTCACCTCCTGCTGTACTGTCCAGTTCCTAATAGGCCACAGTACTCATCCGTGGCCCAGGGGTTGGGGACTCTGGCTAAGAGAGTAAATCTTAAAAGTTCTCATCACAAGAAAAAAATTTTTTTGCAACTACATATAATGACAGATATTACCTGGATTTACTGTGATCACTTTGCAATACATACAAATATTGAATAATTATGTTGTACACTTGAAATGAACATTGTATGTCAATTATACCTCAATAAAATTGTGTAAAATAAGTAAAAGAAAACAAAACAATAACAAAAAACTAGTTTCCTTAAGAGTTTTTATATACCTAGCTTATACTAGGTATAAAAATAAGATGAAAGTACATTTTATTCTTAGCTAGCGAAAGAAGGACCAGTGCTAGGGTTAGACGGGATTTGAACAAGTAAAAAGACCTCCAAGGATTTTTTAATATTCATTCTGTAAGCTGGTCTCTGAATTTAGTTCATGAACTTGTAATTTCCCTGCTGTATATAGTTTGTATTCTTATAAATCCTCATACCTATAATAAAGTGGTTTCTTGTTACTATTAAAAACTGGCTTCAAAGAATGTTGCTGACTACTTACTATGGGGTAGGAATACTAGAAATGAGGAAGCCACAGGCAGGGCCTAGAGACAGGGTTGTTTTTTCTTCCCATTGCTACTTTCAAATCATTTTTTCCCTCCTTCAAAAACTCTAACTTCTTTCAGATCTGTATCCTCAATTTTGTTTTCTACCTCCCGAACCTCCTTAGCGTTCTCACCTTAGACTTTCTAGTCACTCCCCATAATTCATTAATTTGCTCATAGCAAATTATTTTTTAAATCAGACCATGTCACTCCTTTACTTAAAATTCTCCAATTTTTTCTATTGTCTTAAAATGCAGTATAAACTCTTTATGCCCACATAACTTGGCACCTGCCTCCTTCTCCAACTTCATCTTTTACTTTTCTCCCTTTTGCTATGCTACATACCATGCTTGCCTTCATTTGGATACTTGAGCACAATGATGTTGTTTCTGCATTAGGTCCTTTGTGCCAGCTAGTCCCTTCACCTAGAATATTTCCCCAGCTCTATATATGACCAGCCCCTAGTCATTCAGGTTACAGCTTTATAATATCTCTTTCTTAGAATGATCTTTTCTGATCACTGGTCTCAAGTAGCCCCTAACCTCCATGCCCCTACCCAGCCACACAATCTCACATCACCTATTTTACTTTATTTTTAACCCTGTTTTCTGTTAATTCGTGTGTGTTTGTCTCCTTGAAATTGAATGTTAGCATTGCATGGCCAAGGACTTTGTATTATACACCACTGAAACTTAGATGCTCAGAGTTGTGCTTGGCCTGTAGTATTCTCTTTTTTATTGACTGAATAAATAAAAGAATAGAGATCTCATTGTAATACTAACATACATATGTTGAGGACATGAGCCCTAAAGACAGTTTTTGACAAAATAAATTGCTATGAGGAGTAAATGTTCGGACAACTTTACTGTTTCTAGCTGAGCTACTGACCAGTGCAGAGAAGAGAGCAGAAATGCAGAAACAAATTGAAGAGATGGAGAAGAAGCTGAAAGAAATTCAAACCACTCAGCATGAAAGAACGGGTGATCAGGTTATTTCTCTTTTTTTTAATACATAAAACTAAAGCTTATTGAAACAAATTTAAGCAATATAAAAGCATAGAAGATAAAAGTCCTCTCAGTCTCCATTTAGAGTTTTCTGTAGTTTCTCAGCTATTAGCAGCAAAGTTCAGCAGAAAAGTAATTTAATAGGTGACTTCAATGCAATTTGTAGCATGTGCTATAAGCGATGCAATTTATTGATTTCTTAGTTATACACTCACCCATTAGTTTTGTTACCTCTAACTTCAGCTCTTTATTCTAGTCATGCTCCATTAAAATGAGATTAACTAAAGAAATTCATGCTATATGCTTGGCACCATTTAGCTGAATACAGAGTACCAGTTTATGCTAATAAATTATTGGAAAGAACTTTTGTGGAACAGACATTTTATATGGTTAGTGGATATGTAGGGGAAAAGTATGGTAAGGCTAATTTTGAAACTAAAGATTGAATATAACATTTTCTAGAAAGGAAGAACAAATCGGTTTTGTTTATTTCATGCAAATAGCAAGAAGAGATGTCTACAAAGGAGACAGTTGAACTGCAAATTGCTTCAGTGTCTCAGGAAATCCCAGGAATGACTCTATCCAATTCTGTTTGTCCAATAAACTCTTGTGCCAGGTAGGATCACATTGGTGGAAAGGATGATGCTTATGGGAGGGCATTTAGAAACAACTTTTGACTCTCATGACTTGAAGACTCATTGACTTATAGCATCAAGACATGATTTTTGCAAGTCTCTGTCACAACGTAAACTTTGATGCTAATGAGGGAAGACAGGGTACTTTTTTTGATTAAAAAAGATATATGGATCTTATAGAAGCAATTAAATTTAAATAATTTTTAAAAGATAAAACCATCACGAGATGACTACTATTAACATTGATAATCTACTTTATACTGTTAATATAACTTAACATCTATTATCAAGTAGACTTCTACAACAATTTTAATGACCAAAGGTTCCAACATTTTTAAGAATTTGAATTGATAGTATTAGAATATTTTCTTATCTTAGAGTGAAGATTATAATATTTAATGAAAAGACCTCTTAGACTTTTAAGAATTAAATTATTCTTTCTGTGAGTACTAAGCACATGTTTTAAAACAAGTTCCTTTACAGGGAAACTTCACTTGCAGAAAACATTTGGCAAGAACAACCTCATTCTAAAGGTGAGTTGTACTGGGCAATGTCATGGAACACTTACTGATAACCCATGCTTTATGTAACAAGCAGTAAGCATTTTTCTTAATCATAGTAAAGGGAGTTGAAAGAAGGGAGAGAAGGGAACATTGTATCTTTGAATAACAGAATTCATTTATAAGCATATGATTAGAAGTTAGATAGACATTTGAAGGAATATTTTTGTAAGATTCCTCATCGTTTTGAAATATTTGGTTTAAATGTAAATTTAAATTTATAATTTTCCACTTCAGTTAGTATACACTAAGTTAAGCACATCTGTAGTATACAGCAGCCAACACTGGAAAGTGGTTTTTGGAACAAAGGAAAAAAAGCTTAAAACTAAGCCTATTTAATATTCAAATTTGTTCTCTTTTCCATTCAGAAACATGTTAAAGTGGTAAAAATATGAATATGCACCTGTAAGTAGTTAAAAAAAAACATTAAATAGAATCTGAGCAAACCTTAATTCTAATCACCAACTTATAGGAAATAAAACATGAAAGAACAGGTTAAACAACACAGGAGGATGTAATTGCAAAAAAATTAAGCATTATGGGGCAAACATTTACTTTCTTCAAAAAATGAATTACTTAAAAAAAATTCTATAGAATAAAAGTGATTTAAAAGACATTTCAAATAGTCACAGAAAGTACATGAATCTTACTCTGCATTCTCAATTCAAACTTTCTTAAAAATTTTGATAAAATGATACTTCTGACTGGATATTTAATAATTCAGAAATTAATTCTACAGATATGATCATAATTTGAAGTTATGCTTTTGAAAAATGACCTTTTTTATAAATACATACTGAAATATTTATAGATGATATGTCTTAGATTTGCTTCAAAATAATCTGGAATTGGGTTGGGTTTGGGGAGTAGTGGTAGTGGTAGGAAATAAAGATCATCCATGTTTAGATAATTATTATTAAGTAATATCTACTTTTATATGTTTGAAATTGTTCATTAAAAAAACCAGATTGCCTTTCTGCTTTCAAATAATGTGAAATATTAATTGACCTACTTGTGAAAAATAGAGCATTTACTTTTAAGAATATAAATCTAGTCTCTTTTTTCTCTAGATCCCAGTATACCTTTCTCCATTTTTGATGAGTTTCTTCTTTCAGAAAAAAGGAATATCAGGTTTGAGATTTGTTTTGACACTTAAAAGTTTTCTATTATTATTAGTGAGGGGTTACTGTTATCTGTGTCAACAGAAAAAAAAATTGCTAAATGGAGTATGCCTTTTTCCAGTCCCTCTGCAGATCCCCCACGGGTTTTAGTCCAACGAAGACCCCTTGCAGTTCTCAAAACTTCAGAAAACATCACCTCAAATGAGGATGTGTCTCCAGATGTTTGTGTAAGGAGCAGTATTTCTAAGTTAATATAAATGGACTAGTAGATTGTTTCATTCAATTCTCATGTTTAGCGTTTAAATGAAAATTACTGCTTTTAAATAAGCACATGAAAAGATGCTCAGCATCAGTTATCAGAGAATGCAAATCAAAACCACAGTAAGCTATTACTTCATAGGCACTTAGAATGGCTATAATCAAAAAGACAACAAGTGTTGGTGAGGATGTGGAGAAATTAGAACCTTCATAGGTTGCTGGTGAGAATATATAATTGTGCAATCACTTTGGAAAACAATTTGGCAGTTCCTCAAAATAGTAAACATAGAGTGATCCTATGACCAGAAATCTCCTCCTAGGTTTATATAGAAAAGAATTAAAAATACATGTTCACACAAAAAACTTGTATGTGAATATTTGTGACATTATTCGTAATAGCCAAAAAGTGGAAACAACCTAATGTCCATTAACCGATGCATGGATAAACAAAATGTTGTATATCCATACAATGGAATATTATTTAGCCATAAAAAGGAATGAGGTACTGATACATCTTACAACCTGGGTGAACCCTGAAAACAATTTATTAGGTGAATGAAGCCAAACACAAAAGACCGCATATCATATGATTCTATTTATATGAAATGTCCAGAATAGGCAAATCTACAAAGACAGAAAATAGATTAGGGATTTCCAGGTGATTAGAGAGGAGTGTTAATGACTGCTAATGGGTATGGAGTTTCTTTTGTGGGGGATGAAAATGTTCTGGAGTTAGTGGTGATGGTTGCACAACCTTGGAAACATACACTTTAAAAGGGTAAATTTTTTGGTATGTGAATTATATCATTTTTTTTTTAAAGTAGGAAAAAAAAATCACTATCTTGAAAGCCTTTACAACTTTTTTTTAACCAACATAGCAGAAGATCTTTGTTCTTTTATATAAAATGCTTTTCATGGCAATGGAAGAGTTATGTGGGCCAACCATTTTTCTTTAGTAATGTTCTATTTTAACCATGGACTAGTGACATAATACTTAGGGTAAAAGGACCCCACATAGGCATTCAAGTCAAAGTAAATAACCATTATCACTGACATTTCATTGAAGTTTTAAGGAATAAAATCATCCCTCTCTTCAATCCAGCATCTGGAAACTTGTCTTGAGGTTGAAGAGAATTAGATATGTTTAGTCTGAAGATAACAATGTAGAAGAGTATTTAATTACATACTGTGTTCTTGAGAATAGCACGAGAGAACATGATAAATAAATAGACTGGAAATGGAGGTAGTGGTTCCAGGTTCAGCTGTTCAAGGATGGGCCAAATTATTACAGGAGTCAGTCTTTAGCCTTTTACTTGAATTTTGTTAATAGGCACCTACCAGAATTTTTTTCCCCTAAAAATAAACATATTTAAAATGTCTAAACTAATAGGACCATTAGTACTAGTTGCGTAAAATATATTCTTAGACTATAGATATCTATTTTTTTAATCTTATAATATTTTAGCCACATTTATTTTTTTCTAGATGTACCTCTCACCTCTACTTACTAATGTTGACTCAGAAATTTAAAGTATATGTCAAATTGATAATCTAGAAAATTAATGTCTAGTATACACATAGTTAAATTAAATTGGTGCTTTTGTATACTGCAGGTAAATGTATAAAATGGTACAATCTCTGAGGTCAGCTAGGCAATATGTATAAAGAAACTAGTGTTCATAACCTTTTAACCTAATAATTCTCTTAGGAATTATTCCTAAAAAAATTAAGATATTCTTAAAGATTTAAATGTGTAAGGATATTTAACATAGTTTTATAATAGTAAAAAACAGAATAACCTAAAATAGTTCATTAACTTCTGATAGACCCCATAGTGTGATCATCATGTTTTTAAAGGATTTTTAATAGCACAGAAGATATAAAAATACAAGAAAGAATAATACATAGAGTTGGTTCTTGAACAACACAGGTTTGAACTGCACAGGTCCACTTATACAGAGAATTTTTTCAATGAATATATAGTTTGCCTCCATATTCCTGGGTTTCACATCCATGGATTCAACCTACTGTGGATTACCACAGATCGCAAACAATATTTTTCATACATGGTTGGGAATCCGAGGATGTGGAGAAACAACTGTATGCATTGTTCTGTGCCATTTTATATAAGGGACTTGAGCATCCCCAGATTTTCATATCTATGGTGGGATCTTGGAACCAATCTCCCAGGGATACCAATGAATGACTAAGTCTTTTAGGAGTCACAAGTTATACAAGGATTTTTGACTGCACAGAGATCGGCACCCTTAACCCCTGCATTGTTCAAGGGTCAACTTTACTAGCACATATGCTATAATATCACCTGTTTTAAAACCTTTTTTAAATGCATAGAATAGCTTGTGCATGTATCTTACTAGAAATATATGGTAATAGCAGTTGTTTCTGGGAGTAGTAATTGAAATGGAGATGGGGGATCAAGTGCAGGAGGGAGATTTTTTCACTATATATCATTTTAAACTAATTGACTTTTTAAAACCACGTACATATATTACTTTTTAGTGTTTTTCATTTTTTAATACTTTAATACTTAGTTTTAATACTTAGTTTTCCATATTTTCTACCATGATTGTGAGTTACTTTTAAGAAATAAAATAAAATAAAGTAAAAATTAAGTATTTGGCATACAAGACCACTTAAAAGCTAGGAGGATAGCAGATTACCAGAACATTTTCTAGGCCAAAGCCAAAAGAAAAATAGTATCAGTCCTCTAGTTCTTTGATAAAATTGATTGGAGGAAGAAACTATTATACACTATTTTTCTTTTGTGTGGGGAATCCTCACAGTGTATTTTTTGATGAAATATAGTTTGCCGTTTTCATGATATAAAATCTTTTCCCTCAAATGTTATAATATGCTTTTTAAAATTGTCTTTCCTTAAAGTTTCGGATATGCTACTCTGCACCCTGTGTTGAAAATAGCTTATCTGATGTATGTCTCTCTGACTAAAAAGGATAAATTGATATGCTCATTGAAATATTTCAGCTAAACTTTACATGGTTTCTATTTCAGGATGAATTCACAGGAATTGAGCCCTTGAGTGAAGATGCTATTATCACAGGTTTCAGGAATATAACTATTTGTCCTAACCCAGAAGACACTTGTGACTTTGCTAGCGCAGCTCGTTTTGTATCCACTCCTTTTCATGAGATAATATCCTTGAAGGATCTCCCTTCTGACTCTGAGAGACTTTTGCAGGAAGAGGATCTAGATGTGAAGACCTCTGAGGACCAACAGACTACTTGTGGCACTATCTACAATCCAACTCTCAGCATCAAGAAGCTGAGGTAATTGGCGATATAGGCTGCACAAACCAGATTATTAAGTATTCTTATTCTGTGTGTGATTATCAGTTATAGCAATTAATTATCAAGCTCCTACTACGTGCCAGGTACTGTGCTAAGGTCTTTTACTTTACATCAGGGGTCCCCAACCCCCAGGCCATGGGCCAGTACCAGTCTGTAGCCTGTTAGGAACTGGGCTGCACAACAGGACGTGAGCAACAGGTGAGGGAGCAAAGCTTCATCTGTGTTTGCAGCCTCTCCCCAGTGCTAGCAGCACCACCTCAGCTCCTCCTCAGATCATCAGGCTTTAGATTCTCGTAAGAGTACCAGTCCCTGGTGCTAAAAAGGTTGGGGCCCTCTGCTTTACATGACAGTAGGGCTCCCCCAGATAAAGTGTTAGTGGGACTTCGTAATTTGAATATGAGGGTTAAAATAAATAAATTTTGAAGGTTATGAGAGTAAAAAAGGCCCAGGAGGATTATGATATCTTTGAGGAAATTTGGCAGTGTACCTGCTTGGGATAGAGGAGGCATTTATTTTTTTCTTTAATATTAAGTTTAAAATAATGATAAAATAATTTGATACTAATTTCAAATAGGCAACTAGGGATTTTTTTTTAAGTATCTTTTGATAGGTGGAAATGTAAAGAATTGGTATAAGAGAATGGCATAGAGAGCCAGGACTAAGCCTTATGATCTATCCATATTTAAAAGTCATCTGAACCAATCCCAGTTTTCCAATTTGTCCTTTTTAAACTGCGTTTTCAAATTTTTTCTCCAAAAATTTTTTTTCACATTTGCTAGCATGTATTCACAGTAGTGATGTTGGTGTCACTTTTACTTGACTTTATCTTGTTACAGAGTAAAAAGTCCAAAGAAGGAGTAAACAGAAAGAAAGTTTGTGTCTTAGTCAATTTTTTTTAATAATTTAGAATAGATGTAGAATAGGCATTTACTATAGGTCAGGTAAATAAAGCATATGTTCAGAAATTTAATGATAGGTATTGCTTATTAACCAGAGTTACCTAGATTCTGTTACCTAGATTATGATTATGAATCTATTTCTGTTTCATGAAAATAAAGGACTTTAAAAATGAGACTACTAAATATCAAATAAAATTGTAGTAGACAAATTGATATATATTTTCCCTATGAGAATTGACTCATTTGTTGTTCTTTCAGCCCAATTATTGAAGATAGCCGCGAGGCCACACACTCCTCTGGGTTCTCTGGATCTTCTGCCTCAGTTATAAGCACCTGCTCCCTCAAATGCCTTCAAATTCCTGAGAAACTGGAGCTTACTAATGAAACTGCAGGTAAGTTCATACATACCACTTATTTAGTGGTATATATTAGTGAACACATTTATCTTCAGTGAACACTTATTTATCTCCACAAACAACTGTTTTCACTAGAAAAGTTCCTATAAATTGTGAAATTTCTAGAATAAATCAGTATTAACTGAACGAGGTATAAAGAAATGAGATAAAAGAGTGTTGTTAGCTTAGCCATATTGATCGTGCGATTTTGTTTTATTTCCCTCCCCTGTTATACTCATTTTAAGGTTTTAGGTGATGTTTTTACAACTTTTTTCTCCCCAGAAAATCCTGTTCAGTCACCCTGGTGTTCACAGTATCGTAGACAACTACTAAAATCCCTACCAGAGCTGAGTGCCTCTGTAGAGATTTTTGTAGAAGATAGACCAATGCCTAAGTTGGAAACAGAGAAGGAAATTGAATTAGGTAAGTACCATTGAATACATATCCTTTTGTATATGACAGTGTATAAATAAGTTTATTTATTTGTACTTGAGCTTGATGCTTATGTACAATAAATATTTGTAAATTATAAGAAAAAGGATCATAGAAGTTGACATATTGATAAGTTCATATCCCAGTAACATAGGAATTCTGTCTTCTCTTTCAATTTTTAGCAAAAGAATTTGAAAACTATTCTAGCTGCTACTAACTGGCAAATATAAAGTACCTTTAGACCTTAAACCAGGAAGTAAAATCTAAGGGGCTATACATATTCCAGTGGTTTTTAAATGGAATCAAACCTTCTCAACAGGTAATGAGGATTATTGCATTAAACAAGAATACCTAGTATGTGAAGATTACAAATTATTCTGGGTGACACCAAGAAACTCTACAGAATTAACCATAATAAAGGTGAGACTGATTTTTTTTTTTTGTCACTTCAATTACCTTGTAAATAATGTGGGTTGAAGTGGTAACTTTAGCTTAGCCATATTGATCGTGCGATTTTGTTTTATTTCCCTCCCCTGTTATACTCATTTTAAGGTTTTAGGTGATGTTTTTACAACTTTTTTCTCCCCAGAAAATCCTGTTCAGTCACCCTGGTGTTCACAGTATCGTAGACAACTACTAAAATCCCTACCAGAGCTGAGTGCCTCTGTAGAGATTTTTGTAGAAGATAGACCAATGCCTAAGTTGGAAACAGAGAAGGAAATTGAATTAGGTAAGTACCATTGAATACATATCCTTTTGTATATGACAGTGTATAAATAAGTTTATTTATTTGTACTTGAGCTTGATGCTTATGTACAATAAATATTTGTAAATTATAAGAAAAAGGATCATAGAAGTTGACATATTGATAAGTTCATATCCCAGTAACATAGGAATTCTGTCTTCTCTTTCAATTTTTAGCAAAAGAATTTGAAAACTATTCTAGCTGCTACTAACTGGCAAATATAAAGTACCTTTAGACCTTAAACCAGGAAGTAAAATCTAAGGGGCTATACATATTCCAGTGGTTTTTAAATGGAATCAAACCTTCTCAACAGGTAATGAGGATTATTGCATTAAACAAGAATACCTAGTATGTGAAGATTACAAATTATTCTGGGTGACACCAAGAAACTCTACAGAATTAACCATAATAAAGGTGAGACTGATTTTTTTTTGTCACTTCAATTACCTTGTAAATAATGTGGGTTGAAGTGGTAACTGTGGACCCATGGTACCATCAAAGCTCCTTATAGGAAAGTCAGTGATGTGTCAAGAAATCACTCACCATTATGTGCCAGGATCAGATATCAAAAATAAGAAACTATTGTGTAAGTTTCTCAATATGTCTAAACATATTAAATATTCTATCAATTTTATCTTTCTGAAGAAATCTGAAAATTTCTGGCCTCTCCAATCTGAACAGGTTACATTCTAGCCTTCACACACACACACATGATTATTTTGTAATTTTCATTCACCATCACCCTAGGGATTCACATGACCTCTTTCTTACACTAGATGTCCAGTTATATTAGATCCTATTTTTTCTTCTTGATTTAAGCCCTCGTGTTTTAGTAGCTTCCTGAGAAAAGATGCATGGAATGTAAGTTTTTTGAAAACTTTCATGTCAGAAAATTCCTTATTCTACGTCTTTACCTTATTGGTAGTTTGGCTTAATATTAGAATTCTAGGTTTAAAACATTTTTCCTTAGAATTTTGAAGATGAGCTCTATTATCTTTTGACTTCTAACTTTGCTTTTAAAGTCTTTTGTCGTTCTGCATGTGAGGATATTTTTCTCTTTCTCTGGGTCCTTGTAGTATCTTATTTTTGTTACCAGTATTCCAAAATTTCACAATTATATGCTTTTATTAAAGTCGTCCATACACTAGGCATTCGACGGCCATTTCAGTCTGGAAATTCCTTCATTTCTGAGAAAAATTTTTCAAAGAATACATTTTTGTTCCCCTCAGTTTTCTCTTTTCTCAGAATTCTTTTTATTAGGATATGAGGTCTCCTGTACAGATCTTTAAAAATCTTATCTTTTTTCTCCTGTTTTCTATCTCTGTCCTTCTGCATTACTTTCTAGAATGTTTTGTCAACTTTATTTTTAGTCTTTTTACTGGGTTTTTCATTTCTTTTGTCATGTATTTAATTTGCAAGAGCTCTTTTATTCTCAGAATTTTCTTCTTTGTAGCATTCTCTTCTTCATTTTAAAGATGGAATATTCCTTATCTCTAAATATATTAATGATGCTTTAAATTTATTTCTCCCTGCATTATCTATTTCCTTTTGTGTGTTTTGATCTCTGTCTTTCATATTAGAGGCTTTTTTCAAATCTTTGGCTCCTTAATCATATTCAGTTGTGGGACTCTGAAGGCTAATTGAAAACTCTGTATATGGAGGAACCTTGACAGATGTGGGGCTCACTGTAGGATGATCTCGCTTAGCCATTTTATTAGAAAATCTCAGTTTTCAGGTCTTTACTCTTGAGCTTATCAGATCCCTCAGAGAAAACTTCTCTAATTTCCTGCCTAGGGCATATAATCCTAGCTACTAGCTTCCTGAAAGCTTGGTGGGGAAATTAGTCTGGAGAGTGGAAGGTACATCATAACGTTTGTTATATAAACTTTTTCTTCTTTTCCATATGGTATTCTCACCCCCAACAGTGTCTGGTGTCCTCTAGTCCAGAGCCCTTCTGTTTTATACTCTCTAGGAATAAACTTCTGATGTTATGGAATGGGAAAGAGGCAGTTGCTAGGCTGGGTTACAGAAAGAGGTGGGAGAAGCTGGAATCTAACTTTCTCTTTAATAGAGTTCAACCACACCTGTTTTAGCTCTACCTTCACCCTTACTTCTACAGGTATTTGGTGCCACCAGTTTTATACTATAGGGAGATGGTCTTACAATGTAAATTTGGTTACTCTTAGCTTTCTCCATTGCTAGAATCAGTTTTCCTTGGGTCTGCTAAGTGAATTGTTACCTCTTATTGTTCTCTTTCCAGCTTTGAGAATTTGTTGCCCCTATGTCCTTTATTATAGATTTATGCCTTTTAAAACATCCTTTTATTATTATTTCTGTTGGGATATCAGAAGAGTTGGAGGGAGTGTTTTCAATCTGCCAACCATTATCATAGATTCTAATTGCTCTGATTTTTAAAATATAATTTCTTACAGGTATCTTCTCAAACTGTCCCATGGGACTTTTATATCAACCTCAAGTTAAAGGAACGTTTAAATGAGGAGTGTGATCATTTGTGCAGCTATTATCAATACCAAGATGGTTGTATTGTTTGGCACCAGTATATAAACTGCTTCACCCTTCAGGTTTGCAATAATATAAAAATATAATTTCAAGTCCTCAAATAGAGAGATTTGTGCTCCATTTAGCAAAATAATTTAGTACAAATTCCTGTTAATCTTCTAGAAATAGACTGATTCATTATAAATTAAAAGCATTGATCATTTTCTTTCCCAAGTTATTTTGACCAAGAACCTCTTTTAACTTTTTATTATGCCAATTTTCAAACATATATAAAAGTAAAATAGTTCAATGACTCGGTCATCTCACTATGATCATCATCAGTTCATGGCCACTCTTGTTTTAAATTCCTGATCTGATAATTCCAACATCCCTGCCATATCTGGTTTTGATGCTTACTCTGTCTCTCAAATTATGTTTTTCCCTTTTTTATGACTTGTAATTTTTTTCTGGATAGCCAGACATGATGTACTAGGTAAAAGGAACTGCTATAAATAGGCCTTTAGTAATGTGATAAGGTGAGAGGGGAGGGAAGCATTGTATAGTCCTGTGATTTATATTCTTTTATAGTGAGCCTATGCCTCTGGACTGTGAACTTCACAAGTGTTTCTCAGTTTTGTTTTTTTTTTCCCAACCCCTTTTTATGTAGGACAGGATAGGTAGAGTGGGCTCAAGTTGGGTAGTTCCCTTCCTGAGGGCAAGTCTTATTAAGAACAGAGTGCTCTGGCCTATTTCAAAATGGTTCCTTTTCCCTTTCCCAGCCAGAAGGATGAGGGGAATTTTTCTCTGATATTTACTATGAGAACCTGGTCTAGCTCCTAAAGATAAAACTCACAAAAGTGTGGAAGTCCCCCTATGCTTACAGATCTTAAGAGAGTTATTGATTTTTCAGTCTGTTCAGCTTTTTTCTTGTTAGGACAGAACGGTGACTTCCAAGCTCCATGCATAGGGAAAGGGAACCAGGGGTTGAGAGGTCTATTTTTGCCACTCTTATCTGTATTACCACCATCCCACTGGATTATTTTTAGAACCCAAACATAATATATTGTTTGTTTTTTGGAATGTTCCTAAGGTTTTGCTGCATATTTTGATGGTAATGTGAGTTCTCTAAAATGGTTGGAATAAGGGTAGTTTAAAATTACCATTTATAGATTATCTATTAGGGGCCAAGTTCATCCTCGATGCTCTTCGTTCATTATTTCATTAAATTCTCGCAAACAATCTTACAGGAGAGCAGTGTTGTTAAAATTGGGACAAAGACCCAACCTATAAAGGAGCCCACATTCTCGTAGAGAACAACAAGGAAGAGTACAAAGCAGCAGTTAGCAAGGTATTGATTTAAGTACAGTTACCCTAACTTAAGAAATGGTGAGTTTTTTGTCCTTCTTTTTCCAGGATCTTTTTCAGCACAGTGAATTTATTACCCATGAAATAACAGTGTTGATAGTTTATAACCTTTTGACAATAGTGGAGAAACTACACAAAGCGGAAATAGTCCATGGTGACTTGAGTCCAAGGAGTCTGATTCTTAGAAACAGGTTGGTCCTTTTCATTTTCTTATAGTTCTGTCAGCTTTCTCTTAATCCTTTTCTGATTTAAAAAAAAAAAAGTGCAGCTCGCTGCCAGTGTTAACATCTTGTGTAGGAATGCTACGTTTCCTAGGATTTGACATTTTCAGCGGTTGAGAATTACTATATTTTTTAAATGGAAAAAATACTAAAAATGCATTTGTTTCCAAAGACTATTGATATACTAGAGTGATGCAAAAATAAGAATAAAAGCAAAATATTTCATGGCAAACTTTGGGAGTAAGATTAGAACTGTAATCTGTGAGTTATCTTGGGGTAAATGCTGCAGTTACAAGTGTCACCCTCAAGTATTCTCGGGGCAAATGGGAAATGGGTTAAAACATGGATAGTTGCCATTTTCTTTTGCTTTCAATAAATGCCATATTGATGAACATAGTATAAGATAATATTTTCTACCTAAAAGTCAATAATCATTGGGAATAATTTACAAGAAGAGATATAAAATATGAATATTTGTGAGAATGCAAAGTAGATTGTCTAGTCTGTCTTTGAGTGGTGCCAGTGTAGACCTAGCAAGTGTGATAGTGAAACTGAGGTACTGCTCAGTTTTAAAGACCAAACCTAAATTGAGGTAATTGCCAAAAGGAACGGATAAAACCAGAGTACACATGCAAACTATGCCAAGAAAAGGGGCTTAGTGTTCAAATTAAACACAGTTTAGTCATCAGGTTCAAGGGTTGAACACAGAGCAGGAAATAAGAAATGAAGCCCAAATACTAAGAACTGAGAAAATATAAAACACATTGAAGCATAAACAAGGCATGAACAATAAAAAGACAGCCCATTATTTTTGTTTTATGAAAAGGATTGGGGAACCAGCACACCCTTTTAGTGATTATCTGTCTCGTGGTATTTGAGTAAAGCAGTCTGGTTTAAAAATGGGTTGTCTGCCTCAACCTTGGGTAAGCAGTTAACTTTTTCTCCGAGGTCATTGGTGTACACTAAAAGCTGCAATCATTCTTTACATTTCTCCTGACTACTTAATCTGTAAGAGGATACCGAGTTAGACTTAAATTATAGCTGGCATAGAAATTAAAAGAACCCTCAATGTATATCTGCAATTATAACCAACAGAACTAGAGCATCCTACCTTCTTTTCCTGCGACAGCAGAATCCTCAATTCTTCCCTAGGCATAATATAGCAGCATTTCTCATCCAGGGAACCATAGGTATTTTGGATGAGATAATTCTTTATTTTTTAATTAAAATTATTGGGGTGACATTGGTTAATAAAAACAAGTAGGTTTCAAATGTACAGTTCAGTAATTTCATGCATATATTACATTGTGTTCATGGATGAGATAATTATTTGTGCAAGTCTGTTTCAAGCATTTCAGAATGTTTTATGTTTCTATTCCCTCATAACTCCCCTCACCCCACCAAATTAAATACAAATTATATTCCCCCAGCCACTGTGACCTCCAAAAATCCCGCATATGTTTCCAAATGTGAGAACCCCAGGTATAGTTTTATTTCCACCCCATTTCACAGCACTGAAAGTTTGGAGCATAGTGCTAAAGTTCTCTGGGCTATGGAAATAATAAGCAAAAAGATAACCTTTTAATGATTGGGCATTTGTGCACTATGTATTCAGATATCCCTCCTCTCAGTCAACAGAGAACTCCAAGAAAGCCCATGATGTTAAAGGGACATTGCCTTTTACTTTGTCACAACTTATCAAATTTAACCAGAAATTTCATATAGATTCAAAAGGAATTCAAAGAGCTTTTGATCCTAAAAAGTAAAATGTCTTGCCCATGGTAACAGTGAGTGGCCAATTAGAGAGAGCTAGAAGAACTTACAGCTTCTTTTTATTAGCCCAAGAAACATTTTCCCCTACCTCTCCCAAGTTTTAAAAATACCTGGGAATTATAGTTTTGTGTTGGCCAAAAAAAAGGGGGGGGGCGGGGTTTGCATCTTGTGCCAAGGAAAAATGGGAACAAATATAAATTTTAAAGTAAAATAGATGATTCTGTTTTGTGGAAGTACATGATGGGATTAGTCAAAGCTGTATTTAGGAATATAGGACCTACTACCAATGTTAATCAGGGATTTGAGGAACTGAGAAAAGCAGAGACAAAAGGAACACAAAAATAATCCATTAATTTCTCTTACCTAAATAGTTCCCATGTCTCTTTGGATAGTAGCTTTATTGCATGGAATAGATAAAGACAAGGAAAATAAAATAAATAGTGAATTAGTATTATAAAGTTGTTTCTTTTGTTTTGTTTTAGGAAGTAAGGGTTAGAATAAGGTAAAATAGAATATGGTATTAATTAACCAGGATAGTTTACAATATAAGTAGCACTTTATCAGAAACAAGCCTTATATTATTTTCAGTTAAACTCTGGAAGGGAAGAATATGAATAACAGTTGGAAAGCCTAATTTATAATAGTAAACAAGAAAGGCTGACACCTATAAAAGCTTAATTTCCTCCATCATAATTCTCATCAGTGTATAAATCATCGCTATTATATGCCTATACTCTACTTCCAGTACTTAACTGTATATAATATGGAAACTTGATAAATGTTCTGTGGTGGTCATGCACTATGGTTTAGATACTTTGTGTCACTAAACTATAATCTTGACATTCCCCACGTAGGTATATACAACCGCTGCTCTTATAGGTGCATTTTCAAAACTAACCACTGGAGGGGGATGTTGGCATAGCTAAGACACACCTGCAGTATCTCTTTTTTTTTCTTTTTTTTTCTTTTTTTTTTTTTTTTTAAAGACCAGCTATGCAGCTTCTTTCATGGCTTGTTTTTATTATCTCTTTCTCTTAAATCTGGGCTTAGAATCCACGATCCCTATGATTGTAATAAGAACAATCAAGCTTTGAACATAGTGGACTTTTCCTACAGTGTCGACCTCAGGGCTCAGCTAGACATTTTTGCCCTCAGTGGCTTTCGGACTGTACAGATCCTGGAAGGACAAAAGATCCTGGCTAACTGTTCTTCTCCCTACCAGGTAAGTGTAAAACAAGTCTGAGTAAATATGGAGAGGGTTTCTTAATCTCTTTTTTAATCTAAATAAGATTTGAATGCTAGTGTTTACTGATATTGTCTCTCCTGGAATAGATGACCTAGTTTTCAAATATCAAGTCAAGCAAAATGTACCATTTTTCTGTCAACACTAAAGAACATACACATACACGTGCAGACACATGACTAACTCAGCATTCTAAGTGTCAGGGCCATTTCTACCACTTATCTATGTGGTCTTTATAAATCATTTTCTGTGATCTTCTCTGTGAATAAGGATAACAGTCTGCTCTGTGTACATCAGAATTGTGAGGATTAAATTGAAAAATGTATATAAAAAACATTAGGACAAATGTAAAGTGTTTTATATGGTGGCATTATATGCAAAAATTTCTTCTCACTCAGCTCTGGACATATGGCATTTGCCGATTGAATATGTAGCATGAACCTGAACTAGTCATGTGGACCACATTTAAATCACAGCTGGGGTCCATGCAAATTCAGTAGGTCTATAAATTTGAATTTGACAGTCTAGATATTTTTATTACCTTTTATTCTTAAAGATAATTCCTAGAGTTGGCACTATTGGTCACTTCTTTGGGGAGCTTCTCCCTTTACTATAAGGGTGAAGAACAGTCTGTTAAAATATATGTCATAAAATAAATTTAGTTAATCACTATAGTATCTTTCAACTTCCTACATAAATTGCCATGATAGTAGCAGAGAATTATTTTAGCTGATGGTGCTTTTTGTGATTTCAGGTAGATCTGTTTGGTATAGCAGATTTAGCACATTTACTATTGTTCAAGGAACATCTACAGGTCTTCTGGGATGGGTCCCTCTGGAAACTTAGCCAAAATATTTCTGAGTAAGTATTGGTGATTTCAGGGTCTTTGCTTGTCCAAATAATTTTCTTTCTCTTGGGTGCTCTCCCTGCTTTGGCAACCTTAGTTTTCTTAGTCCAAATGCCATAATTCCATTAATTCCAGCCATTTTTTGTTAAGAATATCAGTGGAGCACCTAGTGCAGGACAAAGGAGTTGGTAATTAAGAATACAAAACTATTCAGACATCAGGATATTGTTCTGGACCTAGATGTATCATACAGACTGCAATTATAGTGTTGAAGCCTCTCAATTTGGAATGCTAGTAGAAACATTTCATGAGAATGATTTTCTAACCAATTGGTGTTAGTCTTATACCCCTTTTTAATAGCTATTGTTATCAAAAGTTAATAAGCATCTCTTGAAGAGAGTTAAATTTCTAAATTATATACTAATTGTAGGCTATTATTTATTTAATGAATGGGTGATACCAAAGCAGAGAACTGAATCTCCTTTGTAAAGAAGTAAATGCTCTCTTAATAAGAGCTGCTTGGTCTCAGAACCTTAGTATTCCCTCAAGCCTACTCATAAAACTTATTAAATATCCCATATTCCACTTCAGTTTATCAGACCAAAAAACTTCCCAGAATAAGCTGATCAATCTATCACTATCGGTATGTTCTTTGGTTTAAAAAAAAAAAATCAGCATTGAAGATTTACCACCCCTTCTCCATTCCCCGCTCCTAACAATTGAATTGTATTTTTTTCTTTATTGAATTTAGAATTTGGTCAGTCTTACCTCTAATGCATGCTTTAAAAGTAGGCTTGCAATATAATGTAAGACACATCGGATAGATTTAGGTATCTCCAGTTGGTTATGGTCCTAGGTGGGCCTAACACAAACAGAAACAGGTGAGGTTTCCTAATAGCTCTGCCTTATACAATAATGGAAGCTTCTCTGATTTTTTTTTTTTTTTTAAGTACAAAATCCTGAGAATCCTACGCTTAACTGAGGTAACTACTGTTACCTCAGTTAAGCGTAGGATTCTCAGGATTTTGAAGATAACCATTGTGGGTGTACGGAGCTGTAGTCTTTCTAATGACCTAAACTTTAAGAAAGTTAGAGGAAAGGAGACAAAATTCCTTTTTTTTCTATTTGTAGAAGAGAAGTGCTGCATCTTTGTACACAGGAAATTTATAGATTTAGATGAGAGACTTTTCCTTTATGTGCATTGTATTATGGCTTTTCCCACTATGGTAGTCTTTTTTTTCCAAGTACCACCCTGGGCTTTCAAAGGATTATTTGAATGATCTCTAACCCTAAAGTTCTAGGCATTACCTTAAAACATCTTGGTGCATAAATGTACCACTGAATTAGACACAGAAAGAATTTTAACTTTTATATGCCTAATCTTGATGGAAATGGTTTTATATATTTTTAGGCTAAAAGATGGTGAATTGTGGAATAAATTCTTTGTGCGGATTCTGAATGCCAGTGATGAGTCCACAGTGTCTGTTCTGAGGGAACTTGCAGCAGAAATCAATTGGGTGTTTGATACCACATTTCAAAGTCACCTGAACAAAGCTTTATGGAAGGTAGGGAAGTTAATCGGTCCTGGGGCTTTGCTCTTCCAGCAAGATAGGCAGTCAAGTCTCTCACAGAATCCTGCCTAAAACCAATTGTTCTGTTGTGGAACATTGGACCTGTACATGCTGTAATCTAATTTAGGACACATTTAGGTACATTATCAGCACTTTTCTACTTTTTGATAGCATGGTATATTTCTGGGTAACTGGCATTTTTTACACAGCAATGTACCTACTCTTGGCCTTGTCTAACTTTAACAAAGAACTGTTTTATTCTAAATGGACTACACGTGTATGAGTACCTTGTCATTTAACACGTTTGTCTACTTTTCCCTGTACTTTTTTCCCTTTTATAATTTGTGACATGTATCCTTATGATCACTATGTATTTTGTAAATAATAAAATAGGGTTTGTTAAATTTGTGCTTCTAACATCTAATCTACTTTTTGCCAACTAAGATAATAAATGGCTTGGTTTTGCAGACAGGAGCTATTTTACTATGAAAATTTATATATCCTAAATTTGGAACTGTTATGATAGGATCGTAACAAGACAGAATAGCCAACCATTCTTTTAGGTGTTCCTGACCTTCCACTAAGTGATCTAGTTTGAAAAATAGATAATTTATACAAGGCTAAATTTTCTTAAATTTCAAGTGCCAAGATTGTTTATGTTTTCATTATATTTTAATGTTTTTGTTTTTTATCCAGTAAGCCCCTTGGTCTATTTACATAATCTCATGGTGCTGCTGTTACTGGTCTGTTGATTAGGACTGTAGCTGTTAAAAAATGAAAAGGTTTTGAATAGGGTTTAGCAACCTCTCAGAAATGGAATGATCACCATTCTGTTACATGCAGAATGATGGTGGGCGCAAGGGCTATGAAGGAATAGAAAGGAGTTTTGTTCTTTGAAAGACTTGAAGAGGACGAAGTTCCGAATAAAAAGATAGATCCTGAGACACGAGTGGTTTTACAGCTAGCTAGCGAGTAGCAGAGCTGGGACCCCACCCGCCCACACACACACACACACACACACACACACATACAGGGAAGCATGAACTATACCTGGCCTTGGGAATAGGGAAGAAAACAGGTATAAAGAGGCACTGAAAATGATCTATTTCATATCTAAACATCAAAATTATCAAATATGCCTCCATGCTTGTGCCTGATTTTTTTTAAACTCTAGTTGTCACTGTTACTGCTCTAAAATTGCTGGAAAGCAGAAAATTCTAAGTATATATCAACTAAAAATAATTAAGCATATATAGTTGAAGCACTGAAACATGACTTGGATCTGAAAGATAATCAACTTAGAAATTCTTACTCTTTACCAAAATACAACTCTTCAAACATTTTCATGTTCGCTTCTTGTACAACTGATGACGTAAAATTATGAATCTATATATTTCATGTAATTGAGCCCATCTATACCTCTGCTGTCCTCATTTCTCAATCCATCGCTTTGACATATAAAGTCATCACTCTGAGGCCGGACAATAAATTTAGATTCTTTCTTAACATAGGCTTAGCTACCATCTAGTGAATTCTTCAGCATCCTCGAATGCTGACAAACAACTGCTCTACGGATAAAGCGTTGTTTCTGAAAGTCCACTCTGAGGGAGGAGAATCTGAGGAAGCTACTTTATTAGAGAACTTGCATCTGTTTTACCACCTCTCTCTCCATTTCATACCCCTCCAAACCCAGTCCTTCTTTGTAGGGGGAAGAAAACTGTACCTGACCAGTTAAGACCTATGGTGTCTTAGTTTTCTCTTTGCTTAAGCATAAAACCACAAAGCGGGAACATTTCTATTTCCCTTATATTTTATGCTTGTTTGTCTTAGCAGAAAGAAGCCTCTGTTTTTTGGCAGAAGCGTCAAATGATTTTTATTTCTTGTCTCACTAAGGCAGGAATAGCATAATGATGGACCTGGGCGTGCGTGGGGGGGCGGGGGGCGGGCGGGGAGTTACACAGCTGAAAAGACAGGATTTTTACTTTTGTTTGAAAAGAGACCATGGAATATATAGTGACTCACCATTCACAAAATGTACATCCACAAATCTACCACTATAAGAGCCTTCATCCTCCTGTGACAGTTGTATAAGAAACCTTCCACCCAAGTCAGAGTGCTCAAAGTGATGCCAAACGTGAATCAGGAAATGTTTCCTATAACAATAGGACTTTAGACTGTTAGTTGAGCTCTTATCTCAAGGTAGATAAGAAAGCCTTTCAGAGGGTTAGCACGGGACTCTTTGAAATGACTTGACGTGTTTAGGCTAAAGTCTTTAAGCAAAGACAATAAATGCTTCTTTTCTATTGCATGGGAAGATGAGGAATTCTTCATCCAACTGCACCAACTCTTTGTAATATGCCAAACTTTGCCTCCAGTCTGGCTCCTAAAATTAAGACTTTCCTAGTGAAGAAGATAACATTTAAAAAAATTTTTTAATATGGCAAATTTCAACTTTAATGAGGTCCTTAATTTTACCAAAGATACAAGAAGCCATGAATATCAAATAGGATAAAGGTGGCATTTCAAATCAGTATGGGAAAAGATGGATTATTCAATAACTGGTATTGAAACAATGGATTAGAGTTTGAACTCTATCACCAGTGGCACCACTAGTTCATATAGCACCTTTGTACAAATTAGAAAAAAGGCTCCTTCCTCTAGTGGATTCAGTACCTCTCAGTGCATCATAGTTTGACTGGATTTCAGCCCTCTCTTCCTTGTCCCAGTGCCCTTGTGCAGTGAATAAATTGCATAGCCACGTGCAGTAGTAGTCTTTGCCTGTTTTACTGCTTATCCACAAAACAATTTGAGATAGATGAAAAATGTTAATGTAAAAAACGAAAATATAAATACTAGATGCCTTTGTAACCTTTTGTGTGACAAAACCAAGACATAAACAAATTTGCTATTTATTACTCTAGTAGATAAACAAAATCTAACATGGCCACCTATCTCTCTCCTCAAAAACCAAAAACCATGTAAACTCAAACTAGGAAAAATTACTTGCAAACATTATTTGCATAATCTTTCACTTCCATTATCCCAAGGTCTTGTAACTGGCCTCTATGCTTCCTCTACCCACCTCCAGTCATATATGAACCCTCCAATGGCTTCGCATCTCACACAACACAAAATCTAAAGACCTTAGCAGACGGCCCCACTGCTTCTGACCACTTTCCTGACTCATTTCCTTGTTCACTCCATTCTAGTCTGTCCCCTCCTTGCTGCTCCTCAAAACATGACAATTAGTTTCTCTCTCTACAGAATTTTGCTTTGCCATTTCTCCTGCCTGGAATATTCTTTCCTGGGTCTTCACATTGATTCTTCTCTTCAGGCATCTTCCCAGATCTCCATTTTATCAGAAAGACCTTTCTTGGCCATCCTGTACAAAATAGGATCCTCTAGACACTGCTATTTCTATCCTTTACCCTGCTTTTTTTTTCCTGTAACACCTATCACCACCTCATATGTGTGTGTGTGTGTGTGTAAATATAAATAAATTCTTTTTCCTGTATCCTACTACTAGAATTTAAGCTCCTTAAGGTCAGATATTTACTTTTTCCTGTTTTAACACCAGAGCCTAGAGCAGTACTTGAATGAATAAAATGTGACAAAGCGCTATTTTACCTAAAGTACAAAAAACTCTTTAAAAAAATTGAAAACCAGTAGAAATAGACAAAGGATCCTAAACAATCCACTAAGACATTTTAATGGGCAACATACATGAGATGTTCGCTCTCTTTCCTAATTAAATACAGTGCAAAATAAACTTGAAATTTTCATCATTTACATAGTAAATGGTTAAAAATTTTGTTTGTGAGAGTGAAAGGGAAGCAGGCACTCATTAGTTGGAGGCAAATTTGATACATTATTAGAAAGTGATTTGGCAATTTTTATTAAATTTAAATATTCCCTTCAGCCAATAGTTTTCTAAAATTTCTCTTAAACTTTGGCACAGGTTCTCAATGATAAAGCACTGTTTGTAATAGTTGTCCTCCCTGCTTCCAAGTCTCATTAATCCCAAAAGGATAATCAATATGACAGACTCTGGAAAAATAGTAGGAGTCCTGGAACTAATGCAGAGGTGACATCAGACCATTTCTGTAGACTGGGGCGGGGGCGGGTACTGTGGCATCCCTATCCTGAAGGCCAGTTTCCCAGTTTGGCATGAGCTCTTAGAGATGGCAGAACCCAAATTAGGCTTTGAAAGATGAGTTCCAGACATGTTAAAGAAAAAAAAAAAAGTTGAGAGAAAAAAGTGATTGCCTTTGGGGAGAGCATATAGGGGTAGAGAGAGGAAAAAATGAAGGCTTTTACTTTTCAATTTGCACATTTCTGAATGTTTTGAATTTTCTGACCATGTACTTGTATTACTTTTTTTTTTTTTATGTCTATGGGATAATCTAGACTAAGAAATTATGGGCCATATTTTATCATCTTTCCCTTTCTCTACATTTAAAAAAATAAAAAGCCTAATAAGTGTTAGTTGATTTTTTTGTGTGAGAGATGTGGGACTCTATCATCCAAATATAAAAGCAAGATTAATTTGAAATTAAAATGAGAGACTGAAAATAATTTTAAATCATCAAAGATGATATATCTAAATTATTTTTAGTATGCTAGAAATTCATATGTGTTTGTGTTTTGTAATGTTTCAAGATATGCTTTCTAAAATTACCATCTTCTACTATTACAACTTCCTATATCTGAACAAGAGATTGAATTATATAAAACTCAACTTTTTTCAAAACAATTTTTTATGGTTTTTTGTATAAAAACTTGAGTTCCTGCAAACTGACAGTGTATGGTTAAGAAAAGGACAAACAATGATGAACATAGAATAAACTTACATAAACATATACTTTTTTTCATCAGAGCATACTACTTCCAATAATCTTGCTCTCTTAGAGGTTCCTATAGCAAACTTTTGGCTACTGTGCATTATTGTCCCGTAAGTTCATATTGGCCTCTCCATGGGAAATAGCGGTTGCCCGAGCAAACTACCAGTTATCTAACCCCATTTGAGCAAAGGACTATGTGTCTACTAACTTTATATACTCCTAGAAATTAGCACATAGTTCTCAAAAATAAGTAGTGAGTTAAAATGTTGGAAAAGAACAGCCATGAGTTTTAAAATAACTAGTTATATTAGAGCCTTGGTGAGGGGAAAAATTATCCCAGGCTCTCGATGTGCCTGGATCGTAATCTCACTTGTGTTTCTATTGTATCACTTTATATATGTTTCTTTATCCTTCTGTTGTAATTTGCTGCTGACCTTACATCGTGATACACTTCATTGTCCTGTTTACTCTTCAAAATTAAATATTATTTTCACAAGTGTATTTATTCCATCAAAATGTGTGTTTATTTCCCACGTGAGTTTATTTCAGCCTCACATTCATTTGAAACAGTTATGTGAATCAGCGTATGCTGCAATTTCAAAGTAGCTTAATCTTACTGGCCTGGTCATGTGATGCATTTTATTTAATGGTTTTAGTCCTGCAATTAGCAAAGTGAGGATGGCATTTCATAAAAACAAATACCCATTAAAATCTGTGAACAAAATGATGAGTATACCTTTACTTGTTTGGTTTTGCCTTTTTTAAACTTGAAAAAAAATTGATAACACTAGAATAAAATGATAAAAATGAAAAAGATGACGCATGAAGCTTCAGTGAGATTGGTTCATTTAAGGAAATGAGATAGCTGTGGGCGAGTATGTGTGTGGTACAGTGAGCGAGTCAAGAAGTCCCAGTGAATCCAGGGGGTCGGGTGGGCAGAAACATGAGCTAGGCAGAACAGACAAAAGTTAGCTAGGAGAGACTTTCCAGATCAACTGTACCCTGTCACTGAACTGATAAGAAAATCTTTTGCTCAGAACTCACCCAGTCAGGCACATCCAGTATCATACCATGTGGATCAGTGGTCAAGGTTCATGGTATAGACCATGGGGGGCAGCCCCATAGCTTCTACCTGTACCATTCCCCTGCTACATTATATTATTAGTTGCCTAGGACAAGTATGTGTACGTGCCTTACTTACTTCTCTAACTCAGATGAGCTCATGGGGACAAGATCTGTGTCTTTATACCCTAGTTATAACTTGCATGTAGCGCTTACATTCTAGGACATCAACTTCATAGGCCCAGGACCTGCTGGAGCCTCCTTAGTATCGAGGTGGACCCTGCCAATGGTGCCAGAGCAAATGCTAGCATGGTGGTTAGAAATGCTGCCTCTACAGAATGCCTGGGCATGAATCCTGGCTGTGTGGCATTGAACAAGTTTCTTAACCTCTCTGAGCCTCTTAGTACAAATTCTTGTAGATGTTCATACTGATTTAGTTCTAATGTTGTTTAAATAGTCTAAAGTTCTCTGGAAATCTCTCAAGTAGATTGGGATCTCGATTAGTTGATGGGAGCCTCACTGTCTCAGCTTAATTTACAATAGAGAGTACAGCTAAATCTGTAAAATAATAAAGGTAGGTAAAAGAAACATGTTCTATAATCTGAAGATATGGGGAAATCAGTTGTTTCTATTGAGAGCGACTTTCAGGGAACTAAGTATTTGTACTTAATGAAGACAGTCTCAAGATCAGCTGAGTACCAAGCTATTCAGGAAGGTCCATCTGGTCCCCAGTCTTCAGCGTACAAGGGCATTTCAGTCCGAAGGGCCTCCCCTGGCTTACAGCTCTCTGCTGCTTCTGTGCCATATCCAGAGCATAGGACTCTTTAAAAGGCTGCCTCTGGTTCCCTTTGCTCTGATTATTGGGTGGGGTCTTGCTGCCTACATTGGTGGGAAGCAGGATGCAAATCCCTTCTCTAGCCACCTACAGATACATCTCACTCCTCCTTTCTCCTTTCTCTTCTTCCACACCTGGGGAAAGACTTTCTGTCTTAGGGAGCAGGGCCTACTCACCCTATTTAAGGCCAAGACATTTAGTGTCTTCCTGAGACTTCCTACTAGAGCTTAGGCTTTTGTAACTTTCTATTTTATGCTCTGCTATATCCCTATCCTGAGCCAATGAAAAAAAGGTGACTACTGCTTAATAGGAAAAAAGAGAGGGGGAGCATAGGAAACCCTATAAACTTGATTCAGAAACTGGAAAACCTGGGCTCATCTCCCAGGTGTGCTCCTTACCAGCTACTTGATCAGGGTAGGTCAGTCTGCCATATAAAAGCTAGCTCTGATGGCTCCTAACTCCAAAGGGCTGCTGTGAGAATTAAAAACGACGTGATTGCTGAACACGAAAGTTCTTTGGCTCATAGCAAGCAGCGGATTCCTGTCCATCTCCCCAGCAGCAGCCTGGATCCGTGCACATGGGAGGCAGGCAAAGCTGGTGTAATCCATTGTGAAATCTAAACCACATTGAGATGCCCAACATTGTTACTCAGGCTTCCAGCTGCAACCTGTTGACTGCTGTTTTACATTGTTGAAATGTGTCCATTTGTCCACTCCTGGGCAGCAAATAATCTCTTGAAATGTCTCAGAGAAAATTAGCCAATAAATATTAAACTCTGCTGCGGCTCCACAGGCACCAGGAAGGATATAAAGAAATGTAAGGCATGCTTACTTTCTTCAGCGAGTTTATAATTTAGAGAAACAGGATATTACAGGTTAAAAACCAGGACAATATAGAGAGAAGTCAAAGGACAACTCTAGGTAAGCCATGATGATCAAGAGCCAAAGGAGTAGAGCAGGTGTGTTAGGACTCAGAGGAAGTGAGGGCCAGCTTGGGCTGGACTGTCTTGGAAGCCATAATGGCATGGTAGGGATTGGAGCTGCTTTATAGTAGGTAGTTTTCACCTGCAAAAAAATAAATAAATAAACGATTCCAAATAGTATAAGAGGTAAGGATATCTTCTATCTCACATAACAATAAGCCTGGAACTCAGCAGGTAGTTTCCACCTTTCTATTCTGCCATCAACATATTGGCTTTTGTCCTCAGGCTGGTCTCCTTAGGAACCCAGTTGGCTACCACAGTTCCAAGCTCAACTTAGGGTAGCGCAAGAAAACTTTTCCCAAAAACACTCCCAGCAAAATGCCCCTCTTACCTCTTGGCCAGATGGTCACATGCCCTGGGGTGGGCAAAAGGAAGGGAATTGTCGAAATTGGTCCAAACTAATCACGATTCCCACCTAGGGCTGGTACTAGGGAGGGGCCCCTCCCTGAGCACACAGGTAGGAGAAGAGTGTACATCCAAATACACTGGGTTTCTTCCAGCAAGTATGAGATGGATTTAGAGAGGCAGCCAGTAGTGTCTGCCACGTGGGTGGTGTTGGGAAGGAAAAGGATTTGGTAGCAAAATAGCATTCTGAACTCTGAAATGGATTGCCCCTGAACTCTCAAACCCTTGCCCTCTGAGTGACCTGAGCAAGTGAGTTAACTTCAGGAGGCCATAGTTTCCTCATTACTGAAAGGGGATAATAGTTTCTACCTAGATTGTAAATTTCTTGAGGACGAGGACTTGAGCTTTGTAGCTAGCAAGTACTCAATAGATACTTATTGAATGGATTCAATTTATTGAATTGAATTGTTAACAAGGATTTATTTAATGAGTTAATGAATAAGGGCACAAGAAAATTAGCTTTCACTTACACTCATTGTAGAGACATGAGGAACCCTCCACATGTGTCGGCTACTTTGTATCACCTGTGCTGCCAGATTTATTACTAGTTGCTCATTGCAGAATATGAAATATGTCAAGAATTGATTCTGCTCCTGGTGGACTAGGGCTGGAATGGCAAAGGCCTATCACATTCTCTGCTGGAAAGAGGGACACACTTGGGGGTCCAATACTTGGGACTCCGGTTTGTAACTCTGCTCTAGCCAGCTTCTGAGCAGCCCTCACATTGCTGTTAACACCTCAAGGTCAATCCCCTGAAGTGCCCCCTGGGACCAGCCTATGTCACATCTAAAGCCATGTTGCCAGAGCAGAGAAGGGTGCCCACTTCACTCAGACAAAAGACTTTTCTTTTTCACTGTCTCGAGTGAAGGCTCAGACAATTTCTGCTAGTCCCTCCTTTTCTTTGCTCAGACAGAGATGAGCCAATCCCTCCCATAAAGGCTGCTCCCAGGAAAGGTTTATCCCTAAGAAATGCTACTGCTGGGCCTGCTGCCAGCCACTGAACTTCTGGAAAGTAAGTGCTGACTCTTGAAGTCTAAAGGCCCTGTCCTTCCTGTCCCACAGAGATGAAAGCCAGCCAGAGGCAAGCACATCCCTTTCAGCAGCACTCGTAGCCTGTCAAAGTGGCTTATGGCCAGCCCCCAACTGAGTGGCTCCCTTCAGCCATCTGTGCAGTGTCACCAAGAAACAGTCAAGCCAGAGCTCCCCCAGGAATTCCTGCCTCAGTCTGGGAAGATGGGGCAGTGAGGGGGCGTTTACAGTGAGAGCCAGAGCAACACTGAGCCTCAGACTCCTCATCTGTACAAATTTGGATAATAATACCTACCTCTTGGTATTTTGAGGATTCGATGAGCTAACAAGTGGAAAGAGTCTAGCCATACTATGTTGGCATATGCCAAATACTTCATAAAAATGTTCAGGTGCTGCACAAAACCAAGTATTTTCACAATTCCACACACCTGGGCCTGGAAAAAGCATTCCAGTCCCTATTCACTTACTCGAAAAATACTGTTTCTCCTGAGGGGGAACTCCTGGAAGTCAACAGCAGAGTCCCCAGCCAGGGTCATTCCTAATCCTGATGAGATTCTGGTCTGTGCTCTCCTTCCTCATGTCCCCTGTAGCACTGTGATGGACTGAGCGAGAAAGGAAGACCGTATAAAACGGTTTCCATCTTCTGCCTTCTGAGGCTAGCTGCTGACACTGCCCTCTTCTCTGGGTCTGACTCCCCACTGGCCATACCCCTGTTGCTCTTTCTTCTTGCTTCCCCCAGTTGCCCCAGAGGCATGGGGTGGGGTGGGTGGAGGAGCTAAACCAGCTTCTCAGGGGATAATCCCTGTTTTCCCTCATATAGCACTATGGTCCCTTCGCCTCCTCCCCACTTCACTGCCCCTTGGTTTCCAGGCAGGTTCAGTAGCCCAGACTAGGCTATTGGAGAGCCTCGCCGTTCCCTCTTCCCTTTTAGGCAGAAAGCCAGCATTGGGCCTTCTGATCAAGGCCAGAGTGGCAGTGGCCAGGCAGCAAGGCTGTTGGTCAACAGCAATGGTAACTCCTCCTAGGCTTTCACAATTTGCTTTAGTTGAAGAAAAGAGTTCCTGGAGAAATTCCCTAATCTGCAGCCCAGGAGGCACTTCTCCTATTTCGTGGAGTATGGTGGAGGGAAGCCCCTGCTAGATATCCTCCACACATCCTACCCCGCCACGAGGGCACCTCATTACCCTGGGCCCCCCACTTCCCACCCCACAGGAGGGAAGGAGGAACAGAGCCAGAGGAGAGGGCACAGAAGGAACACACACAGCATCCCTATCTGACAAGGCCCTTAAGCTTCCTTCCCACGGAGGACCCCCCAGGACTTGACCTGGTCATCCTCCCTTTTACTACCAGCACCTCGGAGGGTGGGCGGGTGCCCTGCAGGCATCTGCTCCCCAGATACATCACCTGCCATGCAGGAAGCCATTTGGGAAAATCTCTTGAAGGCAGGGCCCCTACCTCTGATCTGGGTCTCCTGGAAGCCCAGGGCTGAGGGAGACCTCTGAGGTAACACCAGCCCTGGAGTGCAGGGCACAGACCTCCAGTGACACCTACTCATTAATCCGAGCCCTTCCTTTCTGGAGCCTGCCCTGGTTTGGGATGGTGGGGGGTGAAGTCATGCAGAATCTGTTCCTCTCTTCCTGGGCCTGCGGGGAGAGGTGTTGATGAGTGTAGGCAGGTGAGGACAGGCCCACTCAGCCATCAGAAAGACCTGAGTAAAGCACCATCTATACATGTAGCACAAGGGGGCGGGGAGTGTGGGGATGAATCTAAAAATCTAAAAAAAATTGGCAGTAAAAGAGAATTTTTCCCACAGAACCCTAGACTTTGCTTCTGAAACTTTTATTCTTTGGGAAGGCCTAGGAAGCATTAGTTTAGGAAAATGTTTAAACTTCACTGTTATGTGGTCTTTCTAAACACATCCTCAAATGATTCACTTAAAACCATGCCGTGGGACATTACTGATGTAAGCAATCATTCCAGCTGAACCTAACTCACCAAAATGGTGCAGATGGGGCAAGTTGCTTTTGAGGCTATAAGTATATGTCCTTTTCAAACAAACAAAAAGCTTCAAGTGAAAGACTTTATGAAGAAATTATAAGGATACCATCTTGGCTGATTCACACTGCGGCCACCCTGGGAGCCAAGATTCAAAGGGAGAAATGCCCTCGGTGACAGCACTGCTGCTGCCTTTAACGGAATTACAGATACATCACACTCAGGGTTTAAGCTAGAACGGGCCTGTGTGGGCAGCAAAGGGAACAACGGGGCCTGTGAGGAGGGAAAGCCACGTTCCAGTCCCGACTCTGCCTCTAATTTCTTCTGTGGTTTCACTGAGTCACCTAATCCCTCAGCGCTGCTGTTTTCTCACCTATAGGAAGAGGGGCGGGGCTGATGATTCTAGAATCCCTCTCAGCTTCAAGGCTGGCCAGAGCACAGAACCTCTTCAGATGTTCATTCATTCATTCATTCATTCAACAAAGTTTGCATGAGCACCTACTATGTGCCAAGCACCATGCTGAGATTCCTGCCCTGGAGAGCTCACAGCCTACTGGGGTCAGCAGAGAGGTGGCTCTGCTGGGATAAAGAAGGGCATAGGGCACATCGCTGGCCCAGGAACACGGTCATCTATGTGCCTGTCCCCCTGCAAAAGGCAGCCACGCTTTGCAGGGTTTCCTCCAATGACTGGCAGATCCCCCTCCTTTCTACAATCTGAGAAAAAAAAAATGCATCTAAGTTTGCTGATATTTTCACCAAATCAAGAAGGCATGCAATATGATAGACCAGAGGAATGCGTCTTTTTGTGCAGGCCATCAGTTTTCAGAAGTCCATGAAGACAAGAAGAACAAAGAATCAACAATTACTAATTATCATGCACAGGAATTTAAAATGATTAGAAAAGGTGGCATATATGCCGTGGTGACCATGGCTGGTTTGGGGCCTCCACCACCCTCATCTTCTTCACCATATCACATCTGGTAACAGAAGCACTGTGCCCAGGCCACCCTCCCCTCCACCAAAGCTAGAGGTGGGCCCTCGACCTGAGCCTGCCAACCAGATGCTCCCTGCTCTTTGACTAGGTGCACTAGGTGAAGTGTGCAGCGGAAGCACCTTCCCTTCAGGTACGGGGAAATGTGGAGACTGCAGAGTCAGTCCTGATGCCTGGAGACCTCGAGGCTTCCCTGAACTTGATGCTCCAAAATTCTCATCAAAGCTAAGAGTTAGTTACTTGATGGCTGTCAAAAAAAATTTCTTTCCTGCTCAAGATGGAGCTAAGGTGGGTTCCATGGCTGGTAGCTGGAGGATCTAATTAAAGTTTTTATGATTAATGCTATATGGGTCGATACTGTGCAGTTCAATCAAAACGTCTGTGTGTGCAGCTTGAGATCTTTGCACAGGAGGTGATGGGGTTATCGTTTTGGAAGATTAACCTGCTGCCAGTTGGTGGGTGGATAAGAATGAGCAACAGGCAAAACATAGTCATGAAAGCTGAAAGCTGAGAGGAAAACTCATGTTTATTGAGCTCTCAGGATGAGTGGTCTCTGTGCCAGGAGCTTTGTTCACTTATTTCCTGCAATCCTGGAAGGCAGGTGAAATCGTTCCCATTTTGTAGATGAGGAAATTGAGCTCCGTTGGTTAAATAACATGCCAAAGGTCACTCAGCTAATGAACTGCAGAGTTGGGACATGAAGTCGGGAATGTGAAAACTCAGAGCCTGGGCTTTTAACCAAACACCACATCGTTTCACTACAGAAAAAATTTATGAAAGAGTTTTCAAAAATAACATGAGCAGCCTAGTGCCACACTGGATGTAAGAGGCTGGGGGTGGGCAGAGTCAAAGAGCAGGGTTCCATCTGTCTACAGCAGTGGGCACTGGGAGCAGGAGCACTGGGGTCAGGGTGACAACTACAGCAGGGCAGCAGGAGATGGGCTCTAGGGTATGCACTTCCAGGTTGATGGTCAAAGCCACAGAAAGGATAGTGTGTCAACGGTAGTGTGGGTATGTGTGGGGAGAGAGGAGCAGGGGGCCAAGACTGGGGCTTGGGTGTCCCACAGTTGGACACTGGGAAAAGAAAAGGGACCAGTGAAAGAGGCCGGGAGGCTCAGAGAGAATGAGGGCATTGTGAAAGGTCAGGCTCCACCTGGCATGCTTGGGGCTGACAAGTAGGCATGTGCACAGAGGAGCACAAGCTACCTACCTGTACGTGCCCCTGTTACTGACCAAGAGCCATGAAACGAAGAAGTCAGCTTTAGTCCCTGCTAACCCAGGGAGCTAGCCAGCATTCACACTGCCCAGCAGCCCCTGTGTGCAGCTCACAGCAAAACCAGCTGAGACCCAGAGAGGGGAGCTCAGCCCAGCTGTGGCCACTGTCATCATGGTCTGAAATCTCAAGGTCTGCAGGGGGTGGGAAGCCTGGGAGGTCTGGCTTCTGGGGGACTGGGGGAGGCTCCCACTGAGCTGGGCCAGCAGCCCTTCCTCTCCCTCCCCCTCAGAAAAGGAAGGCAGGGAAAAAACGTGTTTTTATAAATAGCTCCAGCCCCAGCTGATTTGTAAATTCAGTGGGTTTTTTTGTGTCAATGACATCACCCTCCTCCCCATGGCAACCCTCGACGATATCAAAATTGCCAAGCAACGTTGGAGCAGGTCGCTGCCTGAGGATTTAATGGAGAAATCCCAAAGTGAGCCAGGGTGCGGGGTTCGCTGTGGAGGAGGGGCACGCCGTGATCAAGAAGGAGGCCGGAGCCGCTGGTGCTGCCTGCTAAGCAGCCCTGAGCCAGCTGGGGCTTCCGGCCAAGCTCCCTTTGACAGCCTGCTGTGGCCAGCAGGTGGGGGAGGGCATTGCTCCCTGCCTGATGTGTCAGGAGCCATGAGCAGCCATCCAGGTGACTAAGCCAGCCCACTGGCACTGAGTCACTCGCTGGCCTGGAGGTTTCTTCCTTCTCTTTTGCATCTGATTATTTTGGGAGCTGGAAACTTGCAGCTGCACCTGAGTCCCGCCCCTTTTAGCTCTTCCATCCCTACCTTGGTCTCTGAGGAAGATGGGACCGGCTCAGAGTCTGCTGCCACCCCCTAAGGATATGGAAGATGCTATGGGGGCCCGAGGTGCCAAGGGAGAAACACCAGCCAACAAAGTGCAATAGCAGATATGGTGATCTGGCTGCTGTGTCCTCTGGAGGTATCAGGAGAGAAGGGGAGTCTGGTCAGCACTGACTGGGATCCTCCTGGGCTGGCTTTGAACTCACCTCCCACGAGGTATTTCTTTAAATGAGTGGGTCAGAGCGGCATTTGGAGAACGAGGCTGGATTGGCTTAGGCTGGCCTGGGCAGGTAGGTGGCTCTGTGCTGGGTGTGGCCCCACGTGTGTGTGTGTGTGTGTGTGTGTGTGTGTGAGAGAGAGAGAGAGAGAGAGAGAGAGAGAAAGAGAGAGAGAGAGATACTAATCCCCCTGCTGAGGACAGCAGGGGGTCCTGCAGAGAGAGCAGGGGATGGGGAATTTGGTAGCAATTCATCCTAACTGATGCTGGGCCAGAGCAGGCTCTGTGATAGGTCATTTGGCAAAGGGACATTAAGCACCTGGCCTGAGCAGGGTGAGGAGCAGCTCTAGCTCAGACAATCCCAGGCCTTCTCTGTGTTCCACAGGACAGAGACACGACAGGATGCCAAAGTAGGGAGTGGTCCAGAGGGGCAGGCCAAGGATGGGAGCCAACCAATCTGCCAGGAAGCTGGACGGTACATCAGCTGCCCCCTCT
This sequence comes from Pteropus alecto, assembly GCF_000325575.1. Lineage (NCBI taxonomy): Eukaryota > Metazoa > Chordata > Mammalia > Chiroptera > Pteropodidae > Pteropus > Pteropus alecto. The sequence goes on along the minus strand of NW_006442109.1, from coordinate 28,660,606 downwards.
TCTGACAGCCCTGGGCACTAAGGAGATAACTTCCTAGGAGGAATTCTAGCACTCTCCCATGCAGTGCCAGTCAGCATCTATGTGTGTTCTCTGCCAAGTTCACAGGGGTGTGTCACCTGAGAAGGGTGCTGGCCAGGGCACGGCTTCCCCATACTTAGGACCCAGCCAGGACCACCACTTGGCCTGGCACTGAGGCCAGACCCTTGAGCCCCTGGCCCCCACAGGGCATGCTCCAGTGTGTGTCAGGCAGAGGGGTGTGGACCCCCCACCTCCCCCACACAGCTGGCAGCCTCACGGGCACACCGGTGAGTAAGCTGTGGAGGGAGGAGGCTGTGTGCCCACAGAGGCAGGATGACACCAACCAGGAGTCTTTGGGAGAAGCGGCTGGGCAAGAAAAGCACTGTTTTCTTTTTCTTTTTCTTTTTCTTTTTTTTTTTTTTTTTCCTTTTTGCCTGAAGGGAGTGGCGCTTCCTGGGCTAGAGACAAGCACCAGCCTGCAGTGGGGAGCTCCAGGCCCAGCTCGGAGGAACAGCCCGGGTAAGGTCCCTGCTATTGTCGTGGGCTCGGGCTTCCTGGGCAGGGGTGGGGGTACCAAGGTGTCCAGGCCACGGTGCTATCTGGGACATGGGCGGCAGCTGTGGGTTCCTGAGCTACAGAGCCCCATGCCCCGCCCCACCTGCCACTCCTTTTCCTGTAGATTTTGAAACAGCCCAGTTCAAGCTGGTCCCTGGCTTCCCAGCCCGAGGGGGAAATGCTTATTTCTGCAGTTCCTGCCTGTACCTCCTGCTCCTGCTGGACTGAGCTAGTGCCATCAGGATGCCCCTCTAGGAGGTCTCTCTTACCCCATCACCTCTGGGACATTCCCCTTTCGTATCCATCCCACGAATATTTATGGAGAATCACTGGGACCCAGGCTCCGAGTCATGCACTTAAGCAGAGCTTAACCAGGCACAAATTCTGACTCTGAGACCAGAGCAGGCCTGGTTTAGCACCATCCATCCTCACAGGTATCGGGCTCCCCACTTCTGCGGCTGGGTTAATGACTTGGTCAGCTCCAGGAACATTGGGTCCAGTGAGCTCAGGGTTATAGAACGCTGGCGGCCCACCAAGAAGCAAGGCTAATACAGTGTAGTTTGGTCTTCCCCTGGCAATACACACCAAAGTCAGAGGGTCCTGCTTGGGGTCCTTCCCTAAGCTGATTCTGGCGAGAACCGAGTTCTAAGTGTTGAGGATGAGCTCCGGGCTGCCTGGCCCCAAACCCCAAGGAAGCTTATCTCGCTGGAAATAAGGCCTTTGGGCCAAAAGAGGACCCTCCTGCAGCTCAGGAGTGGCAAACCTGGGAACTCTAGTGACAAGGTGCCTAATCAGGAGGGGTTGGGCACCAGGAGCAAGGCTTCCAGAAGCACTTGATTTGGGTGGAAAGCTCTGTGCCCTGTAAGTAACTGTGAGGTGGGAGTGTGGGGGCTGCACAGACCTTCCAGTCCCCCAAGGACAGACTAAAGTTTTGTGAGCTGAGCTCTCTGGGATGTGCCAGGCACAGAGAAGACACAGGAAGGTCTGGGGTCTCTAGCATGACAAAGCCCACTCTGTGCACAGCTACCAAGGACAACCAGAAATGCCCCTTGGCCTGGCACATGGGACCAGAGTCAGGATCAACCCTTAAGTGTCTCCCACTCCATCCCCACACCTAGCTCCAGAATAAGGAAAATAACCCAGCTGTGGGGGTATTTCCTGCCTCCTCACAAAAAGTGACTCCAAGCCTGGAGGTCCCCAGTGTGTGCAGAGCTGAGCAGCATCTGGTGCCCAAATGGGTTCAGAGCAGAAAGGCTGTGGAGCACCAGAAAAATAGCAGGCCAGAAGGGTGGCAGCTGATGGGACCAGGAGGGAGCAGAGGGTAGAGGCCAGGATATAGGGGGCAGGAGGTGAAAAAGCTGACTGGAGTTTTAAGAGGGCTCGGAGAGGGCTCTGGATGCTGGTTTTCTTATGCCTGCCTGCCTCTGTGGGAGGGCCAGGCAGCGAGGAGTTGGACATGCTGAGAGACTGCATTCCTTTCCCAAAGGGCCCCAGAGACACCTCTAGCACACTCTGTCTCAGGCGCAGAAGGCAGGAAGGACCTGTGGGAAGCTGTCCTGTGGCCTGAAGCAGAGACCTTGTAGTTTCAGGAGTGGGAAGGCCCAAGATTCAGAAGTTTCTAAGACCTGGGCAGTAGGAAGGGTGCTGGTAAACCTCATACACAGGCATTCTGCAGCCTGTCCTATAAGAGCTCAAGAAAAGAGCTCAAGAAGTGAACCTAACTTGCTGGAAAGACGTGAGATAGCCAACAGGCTGGACTAGAGCATGAAAAATGGAAGCTTTGGAAGCAGAAAGAGCTCTCAACCTCCTGAAGCTGAGCGGGCCCTTCTGCAGGATGAGCAAGCTGACTGGAAGGTACCCCCTTCTTAGCTCAGCCTGAGGGGGCCTACTATGGGCTAAGGTGAGATGTGTGAGGTGTGAGATAAAGGGGAACTTTTATTAGCAAGATGTGGGCTCCAGGCAGCACTAGGAGATGGCAATTGGCACCTTGTTCTGGCCCACTTGCTTGCAGGCAGGGAACAGTGATCCGCTTGACTACTAAAAACAAAACACTTGTAGCAGGAACAAGTTGGGCAAAGTGCCAGAGAAATTAATGGGACAGTGCCCTTGCCCTGGTGAGTTTACAGCCCTTACACAGAGGAGTGGAAAGGAAAGCTGAGCATGGGGCCAACCCCACCAGAAACCAGCCGAGCTACAGAGCCATGATCAGCAACAGGGGCGTTGTCCTTTTGCTTGTTCTGGGCCCCCGATTCATCATTGAAATTGTCAGCCATGACCCATTCAGTCCAGATAATTTATAAATTTAGACCAATACCAGGAGTAGTTCTTAACATAGACGTTTATAAAGATAAACAAACAAACAAAAAAACTAGTTAAGAATGAATGAGAAACAAAGGAAGAAGCAACTTCTGCAGTATGGGCAAAAGACAAGTGCTCAGAGGGTTATACAAGTACAGGAAGAGGCAGGATGGTAGATGGTTAACAGCGGGAGTCAGCCAGGTGAGTGTCAGGCCCAGGGCTGCCTCTTCTTGCCTGGGTGACCTCAGGTAAGTTACCTCATCTCTCTAGGTCTCAATTTCCTCTCCTGTCCAACAGAGATAATTATAGTACCTATGAGACAGGGTTGTTGAGAGGATTCAATAAGGCCATATGTGAACACTCCTAGCAGCATGGCTGGCACATAAGTGCTCAGAAAAGATGACATTATCATTGTGATGATTATTAGTTTCAGAGAAAAAAAGTGCTAGGAGGGAGAGACCTCACTGGGGTCTTCAGGAATCAGAAAAGTCTTCATGGAGGAGGTGGCTTTGGGAGAACCCTGCCCTGAAGAAAAGCTAAAGCCCTCAGAACTCCGACAGATCCATGCCCGATAATGCTGGGAAGAAATACAATACCAGGTCCGTTTATTCCCCAAGTAGCAAATTCTCCATTGAGGTTCTTTAAGGAATACTTGAGCCTATTAAGAATCTCCCTCTCTTTCTGGGGTCTAGAGTTAAAGGTCTTGAGAACTTGATGTGGGCCATACATCATGAAGGGATCAAGGCCAGGTCTGGCCCTGGTCCCACTCCCCTTTGGGCCTGGAATCTTGTCACATGTTGGCTCCAGTTCCTTGGAGAACTGTGCACGAATGAGCCCCATCTGAAGCACACACTTGGAGGTGCTTTGTGCAGAGGGGCCAGACTGGAGACCACAGCAATTTGCTTGACCACTGTGGCAGGTGACTTAGAAATGCCCAGGAATCATAAGGCTCAGATTCAGAGACATTTTGCTTTTCCTACCAAAAGGTTATCTGTTCTGTGAATTTAGAAAAGGTAATCCCGGGTTCTGTTCACTTAAAAAAAGAAGGCAAACCCAGAATCTGACAGACTTTTGTATTCTGGGGAAATTAGCAAGCGAAAAATAGATTCCCTCATAACTACAGGGCGCCACATCATCCCCAGCAAAAGGACACCCATTCTGGGCAGCATTTTCTATGAAACCTCATTTTGACATATCAGGCAGTACCAACACTCAAGTTTTTACAGAGGGATAATGATGACCTTTTTTGTACACCTGTGTGTTTCCCCTTGAAAGTGCTGCCTCAGTCTGCAAATGCTGGAGTCTTTCTCTTTGGCTCTGATTTACCCAAGCCTCAAAACACTCATGTCCCTGGGTCCCTTGCTAAGGAGGTGGGGGCAGGGCTGTGTTCTCCTGCATATTTAGGCTGTCCAGGACCTGGAGTGGTGGAGAGGGGGCCTCTAGGTGCTCAGAGAAGCAGGTCCAAAAAGCTCAGGTTGTTCTGGTCTCTGATTCCAGTACAGCAGCTCACCCCAGGGTAAATAGCAACGAAGCAGTCACCTTGCTCAAGGCCCCCTGCTGCCTTCCTATCTGTCCCAGCTCCTGAAGACTTCAGCAGCAGCAGGGTTAAAAAAAAAACCAGGAGAACTGGTTCTCTGGTTCAGCTTCCTCGCCTGGAGCCTCCAGCCTCCATTTTCTTTCTTTCAGCTTCAAATGAAGCCTCACTGAAATTGTGAAAGAAGGCACAGAGGGCGGAGGGAGCCAGGGGACCCGTTATGCCACAGCCTCCTTGGACTGTCCAGAGTACAGTCCTGGGTCAATGGGGAGAAGCGCAGAGGAGGAAAGGGCTGCCTCAGAGAGGAGCTAGCTGCCTTGGATTGCTGTAGCACGTTCAAGCCAAAGGGAGTCCCTAAGAATGTTTAATCCAGCCCCCATAATTTTATGGAGGGAAGAAGAGGCCCAGGGAAGAAAAGTGAGTCCTGAGATCACATAGATAACTGATAGTGGAGCCAGTTTCAGGCCCGGGAGTCTCCACCTCTTGGTCTAGTACTCTTTCACTACCCAGGCTGCCTTTCCATCTGCAGCAGCATCATAGGTGCCCCAAGCAGGAGCAGATGCTAGCTGCCAGATAGCTTGATGGCTTAGAGAGGTGGCCCAGTCTGACAAGGTAGGAGACCGGACAGGTCCCAGTGCTCCTCTATGCCTCCTGCCCTAACACGGCTGGTCCTGCTACCCTCCCCATCTTCCCATCTTGCTCCACATGGAGCCCCAGCTTAGCCCTTGATCATTCAGCAGCGTCCCCAAGAAGAGGCTCTTCTCAACCCCCAGGCCACTCTCTGAGTGTAAACAGATCCAGCTAATTTGTAAATGGAGTGACTGGAGTTCTACTTGTCCCAGGAAGCATTTTACATTTTAACTAGAAGACTGTCAATGTCTTGAGAAGGGAGTAAGACGAGAATATCTAAGAATGAAAGGTTCTGGGGCAGAGGTTAGGGGAGGCGTACAGACCTTTTACCTCGGTATATACTATGACCCCAGGCAGGAATTTAAATGTCCAATGGCTACCATCGGAGGTCAGATCTCAGAAGCGGCAGGCCTATCATTTGTCACCCTGTCACCAGGTCCAAGCTAAACAAGAAAACTCCACGATAGTGGGGCTCGCTAGAAGATGGTGTGTCTAGGATCAGGAAAGATGGAGAAAGGTGAAGGTTCCAGACCCTGGGGAGGGATGGAGTCAGGCCCAGGGGCAAGAATGCAAGGCCAGGAGTGAGCAAGAGTGCAGGGCTCCTGTGGAGGAGGGGAGGCCGAGACAGGAAGACGAGCTGCCGCTGGATGGTCCATCATTCCAGCGAAGGCTGTCATGCCAGCCACTGGCAAGGGTGTGGCAGTGCACATCAGGCCTCTGCCATGTCAGCATTCACATGAAGGTCCTGTAGGCTGCCACCCCTGGGGCTGTCAAGGCGTGGGCCAGAGACTAAGGAAGGAAAAACCCTGAGAAGGGATGGCAGCAGCTGCCTGGGCCCCTCCAGGACCCTCGAAGTATAGCACTGCACAGTAGAGTGGCAGACAGATCATGCCTCTGACACTGACCCAGGGCAGACACAGAAGGCAGAGCTCCTTGAGCTCTATAGCCAGGTGATCAGTGCTCCCAGGAGGCCACACAGCCCAGAGCTTGTGAACTTTGTGCAATTAAAGCTAAGGTGTTCCAGCCAGAGGATTGTGGATGGGGCTTGAGCAGCCAACATGTGCTTCCTCAGACTCTCTCCTTTCCTGGACTCTGGCCTGAGCCTTCACCTGGTCATAAGCCTTCTACTCTCTACCACTCACCTGTCCTTCCTTAAAGTCAAACCCTGGGTGCCAGGGAATGGGTGCCGGTCAGCCCTGCTCCAGCCTCAGACTGGGGCAGCCGCTGGAGACTCAGAAGAGAGAGGAAAGGACAATGAAGGGTTTCCATTCAAAGAGGCTTCCAGCTGTTAGTTCAGCCAGCAGAAATGCCTGCCAGAGAGCTAAACTGCCAGCAACAAACATTTGGTTGGAACTTTGGAACCCATTAAGTGCAGGGGCTCCAAAGTAATCATAGTGATAAGATGTTAAACAAATTTATCATGTCTTTAAAATGAGTGTCCTCAGTACAGAGCTGACTCTTTCTGTTTCCAACTCTCCCTAGGGTAGCTCATACCCCCTGTACCTGGGAAGGGTGCCGCAGCCTGCCCTGCCTCTGCTTTGGCCCCTTGAGGTAGTGGGCCCTGCATGTGAGTGGCTTGTCCAGGTCACCAGGCCCCTTTGAGACTATCAGGCAAGTTTGGCCCTCAGTGTCCGTTTGCATTTGGGGAGGACTGGCCTGTGTATTCCCATTGGCATAGGGAGCGTAGGATAAATTCAGGACTTGAGAAAAAGGCAGCGAGAGACTGGAGGCTTCTGGGTGTGGGAGCTCCCCTCTGCTAAAGTTCAGGACAGCAGAAGGACACATGTGTCCAGCAGCCAGGCAGGGGCGCCCCATGGACTTTTCCCAAACACCAAACTGGGCCCAGACAGTGCTGCGCCTTGGGCTGGGATTCTCTCTCCAGGATCTGGAGGAGACAGACCTGTAGGATTGATTTCATAGCGAGTTCACCTGGAAGAACCCTGGGATGCTGCCCCTGTGGCCCTCCAAATGAGGCTTTGTTGCTCCCTGTGGCAGCTGTGTGCGTGTATGGTGCAGGGGAGGAGAGTTTCCTTCTTGGTCCCTTTAGCAGCTGTAAGGGCTAAGGGTCAAGAACCTTTCACTCTGTTTGGGGGTGTTGATGCTTAGGGCCCCTGTACCCCCGTAATCTAGACTTCATCATTTCATCTTCCCAAGGGAAGGGACACTCCCTCCCCCATTATACACATTAAGAGACTGAGACATGCAGGAAGTCTAGAGAAACAGAAGGGATTCAATCCTGCAAAAACTCGTTCTCTTTGCAGCTAGACTCGGTCTACCTCCCTGCCTAAGGATCCCAAGGGCTTGGCAATGTCAGCTCCCTCAACTCACGCTCCAAGATCTTCAGAGATGGGCACCTGCCTCTCAGTCCCATCAGCAGAGAGAGATGGGTGCTCCCAGCAGGATGAGGGACACTGGCCCAGGCCACCCCAAGAGTAGAAAGGGACAGTCCAGAAAAGAGGTACGAGAAGGGATCTTCTTCAAAGAATGCCTCTCTTCTAGGGCCGGGGGCCGCAGAGTGTGTAACTATCCCTTCTGGAGCCCAGGCTCCAGGCGGTTCCTCCAGCCAAGTAGCAAGCAGGCATGCCAGGCCCCACCTACCCAGCAGTGCCTGCACATGGGCCTCATAGTTCTGGGCCCATTCAGGGTGTGTGAAGGACAGGTGGCTTGATGCAAGGACTTCAGGCAGGGTGCCGGCTCATAACTGTGGAAACCTAGCACCTGGTTCCTAGCGGGGGACTAAGTGACAGGGTTAGGGAAACTGAGGCCCCCTCTACACTCATACCCAGTGCTGTTGGTGGGAGTAGAGGGGTGGGGGTGCAGTCCTATGCCCTTGTCAGAATATCCCCCGCCTCTCTGTGTCACATGACTTACCCATCCATGGTGGCAGAGTTGGCACAAGGAGGGAAAAGACCAGTGCCTCCCTCACCAACTGTTCCCAAGGACTTCATCCCACATGATCAAGTCACATCATATAGTCCTTGGAACCAGGAACTTATGAGCAGCACAGAGTTAAGAGAATAGGCTTGAGGCAGATACACTTGGGTTGAAATTCTGGCTTTACCACTCAGTGACAAGACCTTGAGCTATTCCTTAACCACTCTGAGCCTCACTTTCCTCATTTGTAAAATGAGAATAATAATAGTATCGTTCTTCTGTGTCAATGTTATGGTGAAGACTTGAGTGAGATAATACGTGTAAATAGCTTAGCATGGTTCCCGGCCCATCGGAAGCATTCAATAATTGTCAGTAATTATTATTACTATTATTAGGGGAGAGTAGAGTCATCCAGAGAAAGGAGCCCCAGAAGGAGTGAGCGTGTCAGCAGCGTTCCTGATCCCTAGGCAGCTTTTCAAGTCACGCAGCAGAAAGGTGCAGGGAAAGGATAATATGTTTGTGTTTCTAAACCACAAGTTGATCCATATCTTTCCTCTTTGGCCCTAATCTGGGCTTCCAGCCCTGGCTGTAGATGCTCAGATGTTACAACAGGCCCCAACAGCCACAGGCTGAGAAAGAGCTGGCAAGTGCCTGCCCTGCCCAATGTGCCTGCCCTGATGCCCTCCCAGACAGTTCTGGTTGCCCAACGCCCCAGAGCTGGCAGGGCTCCAAGAGTCATTGCCCATGGTGAAACATCAGTTCTCAGTGTCCTGTCCAGAGCTCCTGCCCAATTTGTAGAATGGCACTGCATAGACAACTCCTTTAACCCAAAGGCCTCTGTCAACCGTCAAGGCTCTTTAAAGGTAGGTATGCCTGGTTTTCCTCTCTGCGCCCAGCACAGCAACCTGGGAACAGAGCCAGAGGGAGGCACATGAACGCTGGAGGAGATGCTGTCCCCCCCAGACTGTTCCTGCCACATCATGCACTGTTTTTCTGCTCTCTCCTTCTGGGCAGGGCTGAGTTGGGAGTAGATCAGAGGTGCACAGAGAAGTGGAGGAGTCAGTCACACATAGGAATTAATCACTCAGGACCCATTCTGCACATCCCGGCCATCCCCATTTACAGAGGGTTATCCAACACAGTGCAGCTGACCCACCTGTAGATGTGACTATAAGTGCAGGAGTTGTGATGGGCCCGAGAAGTCCCCTGGTCTAGCCCTCATATCCAGTATGAGAACTTTTTCTCTGCATATCCGACTGATAGTTATCTGGGGTCTTGAATACCACCAGTGATGAGGGATTCATTACTTCCTTGGTCAATCTTATTTGAGAATTTCTGCCTCTCCTCAAATCCCATCACGGCTCCCAAAGGTGAGAGGACCCCAAGGTTTCCTAGACTCACTCCCTACAGGGTGAGGATAGTACTTGGCTAGTAGCCTTTGTGGGATACCCAAGCCTGGATTCAAACCAAATTAAATACCAGTTCACTTCCGATAACAGGCTAATATTCACATTTTGTTGTAGTTCAACAGTTCAAAAGTACTGCTTTGAGCTGGAGTTTTGGTATATAAGGTATTTAAATGAAAAGAAAAGAATTTATGTGTGCATTTGTGAGTCAGTAAAAAATAATTTAGGGTGTTGATTCTAGATTCAACAATGTTACGCATTTCCTTCTAGCTTTGGTTCGTGGTTCATTTCAAATCCTCAGCGACCAATTCCCCTCATCCCCACTCCCACTCCCAACCCCCACCTAGCATAACCCACTTCCCACAACCAACATTTGGTTTGTGCTCCTGGGTACCTAATCTGTGGGGAAAGTCATTCTTGTATCGCTTGTTCCTCCCCACCACATGGCCCCCTCATCCTAGGGCTCAGAAGGCAGCTTCCTAGGAAACCACAGGAGGTCAGGGGTTGGCTAACAAGGTCAGGCCTACAGTGTTGTACGGGCAGAGAAATAAGCTTGGGAAAGACACAGAGAGGAAGAGGGAAGACAGAAGGTAAGGAGAGAGCAGAGATGTGTCTGCAGCTGCCCTAGCTTCCATGCCACTCTCCGAGGGCTCCCCGGGCTGGCCCCTAGCACCACCATACGCTCCCCAGGAATGCTGTAGGCGTGAAGCTTGTGGCACAGCCAGATAGGATGTAGGCCTGTCTGGGGCTGGATAATTCCCACTTGCTGCTGTAGCTCTGCTTGGTAGGAGCCTAGGATAAACTGTCCATAAACAATATAGCCTATGTGCAAATGCTTTGTCCACAAATTACAGTGATATATCTAAAGAATCGGTGAATAAAAATGATACATGGCAATAGTAACGTCAAAAACTAAAGTTTGAGGTGCCTAACAATGACAAAAATTCCTACACTGTCCTTGGTCCCTGCTCTGTGACACTGGCAGTCACCCAGCCACTATTTGGGGGCAGCATTTGGAGTCTAGAAGTACTGAATTTCCAAGCTAGAATCTCCTCTGCACTCAATTGGACAAAGTCCTCTCTGGGGGCCCAAGTCTAGGACAACAAGGGTTTTCTCACTTCCTTGTTTGGGGAAGAGACAGACAGTTGGCCTCTGCCCTTCCCCCACAACATACATGCATAAGAGAAACCACCCTCCAACCCATTAGAAGCAGGGCAAAGGACAGGCAGGAGTAAGCCACTCCAGTACCCATCCTTCTCCTAAGCCAGGGCACTGATGGGGTCAACCCGGGAATGCTAGCTCTGGAACGGGCTCCATCCTCTGTTTGGGGGCACAAGGTTCCTGGAGGCATTCTTTCTCTACCCTAAAATCCTGAGGCCAGAGGATTCTCAGAACTGAGCAAGGTCTGACAAGGAAATTGGAATCTTTAAATCCTGCTTTCCTGCCTGTACACGGGGGCTACCCCAAGACAGTCCTGGGGCCTTGTCCAGATGGGACAGACAGACCAAGGTGGCAGGACTCCAGCCGGGGCTCTCCAAGGTGTGTGTGGTGAGAGCTTGAAGCCCTGCAGCAGCACCTCTAGGATCCAGGAGGGAGGCCCATGGCCTCCAGAGTGAGTATCTGCACAGCAAATTAATGAGTTCATTACACGGAGAGGCAGGCGCTCAGCAGATAATCCAGGTCAAGCCTCTCTGCACGGTGGCCCGGGGACGTTGGGGACACCGGCGGGTCACAGTGGGTCTGCCAGACCAGGATCAGGGACTGAAGAAGAAGGGCCGGAGGAAGCTGGAGCCCATGGATTAAAAGGAAAAGGTTGAGCAGGGAAGCGCCCCTCGATCAGAGAGGCTCCTGGCCGCGGCCCTTGCGTCCCTTGGAGACTTTTCCCGGGCTCTGTATTCTCCGTGTCCTACCTGAGGCCACACCCTGAAATCAAACTCGTGGCCAGGTGAAGCCGGCGCTGCACAAACATGCAAGCGCAGCCTCTCCTCGCCATTCCCGGCGCCCAGGTCCCTCCTGCGGAGGGCGGGCCCGGTTCCCGCGGCCTTTCCGAGCGCTCCCGGGGCTTCCTGCTCGCAGGTGGGTGCCCTGGCCACCCCTGAAGGTTGGCTAACCTCCCCGGGCTGAGGCCTAGACGAGAGGACTGGCCTCCCCTCATTCGGGTTTTCCTTCGCTGTAGTTCGGGGCCGCGGGCGCGGGCGCGGGCGCGGGGCGGAGGGGCCTGAGCGCAGGGACAGAGAGCTCGGGCGCTGCGACCGGGACCTACCTGTGCGTGTGCACCCGGCGCTTGTGCGGGGGCTGGCTGGGGGACTCCCGCCCCACTTGGGTCTGTGAGGTGGGCCCCGTGGCCGCTTTGAGTCGGAGCACGGTGGGGAGAAGGGCCGGAAGCACTGTGCCCACTGCCCCCTCCTCCCCGCGCGCCACGCAGGGGAACCTTCCATCTCCCCCTGCACCTGGAAAGGCTGCTAAGTCAGGTGGCTGTAGGCGTGGAGCTGTTCCAAATACTCTGGATTCGGGCCATTTGCCAAATCCCCGGGGGCACTTACCACCTTTGTGACAATGACTTTCCGATGTGTTTCCACCCAGGCCTCTGAGGACTCGCAGGAAGGTCTTTAGTCTTCCCTCTCCTGGTGCTTGAGAGCTCTGCCCACTGAAGGGTGAGGAGTCAGGTGGAAGAGGAGGCGAGGAAGGCATTCCAGAGGTGAGTGAGGGACCTCCAGACCTGGAGGGGTGGTGTGTCTAGAAGCCTACTAGAAACCAGCTTGAGGCACAGGCTGGAAGGGACACTGGGGCAGGCAGGTGGCCCTCCTGGGCTGGCCCATTCTTGGTACTGTTAGGCAGGGCAGTGTTCTCTTCTAGGTGCCATGTCTCAGTCCTTCGTGGATATGCATTATTACTTCCACCACCTCAGCCCACAGCAGGCGGCAGGGCTTCTAATGCCCCACTATGTGCCTTGGCCCAGACTCTGCTCGTCATCAGGTCTGATGCCTGTCTGGAACAAGGCAGAGTTACCAAAGCTGTGCACTGAATTCTTGCTTGGGAAAGAGGCTCCCAAACAGGAAGGACAGTAGCAGGCAGAGATGCTGATCAGCACATCCCAACCTGCCAACTCATTCCCCAGATCTCCAACCTGCTAAAATCCCTCCAGCTTTTCTGGTACCCAGTACACAGCATCCAACCTGGAATATAGATGCTGCTCGAAACACTAAGGGCAAGACACGAAGAGTTCCCAGGGTGTAGGCTGTGTTCTCTGTATCTTGACTCATTCCGATGTTCTTTAGGTTCTTCCGACTTGTTTTTCTAGATGAGAGAAGAGAGGGGGCTCCTGTCTGTCTGTGGTCAGGTCTTTTGTGGCTGGTGCAGCATATATTGCAATACTGTAAGTTCTCCGCAGGCCATATTTAGGATAGAGGCTGAGAATACATTTGAAACCAGAAAGAGCTGAGTTCAAATTCTGACTTTGCCTTTGATAACTTAGGCAAACTTTAATGTCCTAGTCTATAAAATGAGGAGGAGGATCATGCCTTCCTCATAGGATAGTCATGAAGAGTCACAGTGATAAATGAGAAATTAAACAGGGCAGCAGTGAGCCACCTCCCTCTTGCCTCCACTTTTAGTATTGGAAAAGGTGAAGCTACCTGAGCCCTCCTCTCTTGGAGGACTTTGAGAAGTCTGGCTATGTGGCAGGAGATTGTGGAGATTGCTAGAGTAAAGCAATGGGAATGCAGTAAAGGCAGAGCAGGTCCATGGCGAGCAGGTAGTGAGATGGCCCAGGGAAGAGGCCGTTTCTAGCAGGGAATCGGCTTTGGAGGCAAAAACCAAAGCATGCTCTATACACTTCATACGTGGTCACATGCTCATGGGTGATCCTGGACACAGGTGTTGTGTGACATAGAGGTAGCCTCTTCCTTGAAGCTTCCAGTCCTATCTCTAAGTAGCTGTATGATCTGGGAAAGTTATTTAACTTCTCTGGGCATGATAGAAGAGCTCGGAGCCAAAGCAATCTGTGTTTGAGTCCTGACTCCACACTTACCATCTCAGACAATTACTTCTCTCAAAGCCTCAGTTTCTTCACCTATAAAACAGAGCTCATAATATCTACCACATAGAGTTGTGATCATTTAATGCACTAATAAAAAGTACCCAGCACAGTGCCTGACATGTGCTAGGTACTTTATACGTGTATATGTGTATATTCCCTTTCTTGTCTCCTCATTCCTCTCTCTAGCTGCCTGCAGTCTTTAAATGCACCCAGTAAAGCAGGTTTGGCCCAAGTCACAGCAGTATTGTGAGCACAAAGTGAGGAGGCAAACAAAATAGGTATAGAAAGTTAAAGGCTGTAAAAAAGTCATAATCTCTGTGTGTGTGTGTGTGTGTGTGTGTGCGCGCGCGCGCGCGCACGCGCGCTCGTGAGGGTGTGTGTGTGTGTGTGTGTGTGTGTGCGCGCACGCGCGCGCTCGTACACACATGCACATGTGTGATTGGGGACCTAATCTTGTGAATAGGGGACCCTATAGGTTCTTTCTGGTTAGGCACTGAGGACTGTCTGATGGGGACTCGGGCCTCTGCATGCAGAGTCTGTTGAAAATCTGGGCTGGTGAAGAGGTGCCTGGCCCGTAGCCCTCCCAGGAAGGCCATTCTTCTCTCTCCCCTTGGAGATAATCCTGTGCCCAGGACAGCCCAGTGCTGTGGACCAGGGAAGAGGTTAGGATTCTAAGTACAATGAACAGGGATCAAAGGACTGGCCTGGCTTGAGCCTCTGCTGGACCTCAGCACTGAGTGTACAGGCTGGGCAGAGAGGCGGGCCTGAGTCAATATTGACTTTCTCTGGCTGGCCAGCCTGGCTCTTTGGCCTCTCATTCAACTGGAGTGTTGACACAAGTGATTGAATGAGCTTTATTATCATATTCCTTTCAACAACGGCCCCATTATCTCTCCCCTAGAGATTCACTGAGACCTGTACTGTGGGAGTGATGACAAGGTTGGGAAGCCCAAATGTGTTAGCTTATATGTGCATAGTACCCTCTGCCCTGCACACTCAGCTTCTCTCTAGGCCACTCCAGTAGGATAGCAAAACCTCAGAGGACTGCTCAGCATCCTGAGGACACTCTACACTTTAGCACAGTGGCCCCGGGGTAGAACTTACAGAGCCCTCAGGCAATGGTAGTGAAGGCCACAGCCTGAGTCTAGGACCCACCCACACTGCAAGTGATAACTGGGCAGAAAAGCAAATGAAATTCTCTTCAGGCCCTTCCTCCGGCGTATTTTGAGGGGCCAGGAAAGGTTTCTGGGGTGCCACCTCTCCTGACTATCATGTGAAGAGGGGCAGATGGCAGGCCTGAACCCCCTGGAGGAGGCTGAGAGAGGACAGAGCTCAACTCTACACAAAGGATGAGTAGCGAGGGGACAAAGGGCAGGGGCGTTGGGAAGGGGAAGGAGCTC
>NW_006442109.1:28616931-28645795 GCF_000325575.1 Pteropus alecto | reverse complement strand
GAAGGACTGCAGTTTGGGGAGAGACAGAGGGGAGTCCAGAACCCATGAACAAGTCCCTCCGGGTGTGCATCGCCACTGTCTCTCCATCTCTCCTGGTGGGCGGTGAAGTCAAGGGGCGTGTCTAACAACATCTATCTGGAAAGCAAGCTAAACTACTTGAGAGCGAGGATTTTATTTTGTTCACCATGGTTCTCAGAGTCTAGAGCAGAGTAGATGCACAATAAATACTTTTGAATAAATGAATGAATAATATAATCATATTTATATTTAATTAAACAAACTCCAGAAAGCAAAGTTTGAAAAAATCTTTGTGGCTGAAGAGAATACTCTGATGGGAGGCTGACTTCTGTTCCCACTATTCTCAACCATGGACAAGAGGCACACAGCTCTCCAGGAAGGGTGTGTAGGATACCAGTTCTCAAGGGGAGATGAAGAGGTCAGGTAGCCTTGCTACAGATGTCTAGGTGGGAAGGCTAATCTCTGGAGGTGATAGGGTCCTCAGTGGGCCACTCTGTGTCTGATGGTGGCAGTAGTAAGGGTGCCTATCGAAGTGCTGTAGAACTCGGGAGCATACCTCTACCTCATTGTCATGATTCTAGGATATTTCCTTCCTCAAAGTAGCTTAGGTGGGCCTGAGAATGATACAGTGT
Organism: Pteropus alecto; assembly: GCF_000325575.1. Lineage (NCBI taxonomy): Eukaryota > Metazoa > Chordata > Mammalia > Chiroptera > Pteropodidae > Pteropus > Pteropus alecto. The sequence goes on along the minus strand of NW_006442109.1, from coordinate 28,645,145 downwards.
GGGTGGTAGAAGGTGACAGCTGACTGAAGCCACATTCACATCAGAGTCTGGGTCAGATAGACATGGCTCTGCCCCTTCTTTGCTGCATGACTTGATTTCCTCGTCTGCATAATGGGACAATAACGATCTTACCTCACAGGCTCGGGGTGAGGAGATCTCATAAGTAGAAATGCTCAGCTCACAGCCTGGTGCTTACATTATGCACTCCCTGAGCAATGGTTACTAAAAACACCCAAAATGGACCCTTGAGTTAGAACAGATGCTATTTCTCTCCTCACTATACCTGGAGAAGCTGGCAGAGGTTAAGGAGTCCAGTCCCTTGTCACCATCTGAAATGCTGAGGCCTAGAAAGGAGGAGAGTAAGCCAAAGTCACAAGCCAGAACCTTGGAACCTGGCACCCTGGGGCCATACTGAGATAGAACTCAGCTCTGATAAGCAGGTCCTGAGCCTCTAGCCAGGGAAGCCTGGGTGTACTAGCACTGGGAGCAGGGCCCAGAGTTCAACTTCCTTCTCTCTTCCAGTCACCCGGAAATGGAGGGGAATTCCACCGGCCTCATTCCTAACAGTTAACTAACATCCCAGAACTTAACCAACCAAGCCCTGCCCACTTCAGAGTAACTACAAACTCTTTTAGACGTGTTCTCTGGGAGCCACCTTCCCCACCTGTAGCACATTCTTGTGAATCCTTTAGGTAGGCTAAGTGTCCTTTCCTTAAAAGGAATTCAATGTGTGGAAATAGCCAAAACCCATTAGAAGTCAGGATAAGGTGGATGAACACATCAGACACCACCACTTCCAGTGAAAAGCAAAGGCGACACAACAGTTGATGTTGGCTCAAGATGGGCCCCAAAGGTGATTTCCAAAGAGGACCTCTGTAAGTACTAGAACACATTTGAAACAGGCAAAGTCACTCCCAAGGTTCTGCCTCAACGGGCAGCACTCATTTGAATGTGTGAGCTCTGGTCTGAGGTTTAAATGCAGACTTATTTCTCCACAGCTCTGCCTTGGGTTTGTGTTCCCCAAAAGCTCGGTGGCCCTTGCATCCCACGCCCTGGAAGATGAATATCTCCTCCTGGAGGAGAAGCAGTTTGAGAGGGTAACCCACCCACTGTGGCTCCTCTGCTTACCTCAGTTGTGTCTCTAGACCAGCCAAGCCACAGCGCCCCACTCTGAGAGCCACCACCAAAACCCCATGTCACCAGGGTATAGTAGCATCAGCCACAAAGTTCTGCCTGCCACTTCTTGCGCCAAGCCCACAGATTGCCCGAGTCCCTATTGAGGGAACCTGACCTGCTCTGAAAAGAATAAACTGTGTGTCTGTAACTTTTTTCATATATGCCAGGCCTTGATGTCACAGTTGCCAACATGAGCCCTCTGGAACATTTTACCCACTCCTTGCAGGGCAAAAGAAAACCTGGTTCTACAAAGTAAGGGTCAGCCTGCAAGTCAGGACAGCCCCAGCTCCCTTGGCCTCTGACTCACAGATCAGCCCAGGAAAGAACCTAGCAATCTTGGTTGAGGGAGCTGGCCCTGGCCTATCCCCTTCTGCACATTCCCATGAGTTTACGCAGGCTTCTCAGCCCTGTTCCTATTCATAGAGACCCCAGGAAGACTCACAACAGCCAAGTGCCCTCAGAGTAGGCATAGTGGAACGAACAGGGACTTTGCAACCAGATCTGGAGTCCAACCCCAGCTCAGTCATTTCCTGGTTCTATGACCTTGGGCAATTTGTTTAACCTCTCTGAACCTCATTTGGATTTCTTTATAATAATAATTCCTTCCTCCCAGGGTTGTTGTAAGGATTAAGTGAGTTGATACTTGGAAAGGGCCTAGCACACAGTAGGTGCTCAAGAACAGTTACTTCCCTTTCTGTCTCGAATCTCCTCTGACATGGCAGTCCCATCCCTCAGTGACCCCAGCCTATGGCTCCCTAAACTTTCCCGCCAGCTCTGTCTTCAGCTTTACTGGGTGTGGCAGCATTTCCTCCAGAAAGTCTCTGCCAGAAACTGACCTGCTCCCCATCTGCCAGGCTCAGGCTGGAGGAAGCAGCCTCAGCAGGAGCTGTGCCTGGGGAGCTTCCTTCTCAAACTGGTTTGGGCTAGGCTCTTCGCTCTCGACACTGGCATCCCACTCTGGTCCAGTCATGGGCCAGCCAGCTAGAAAGTAATGTCTGCAGACATTCAGAAGAGGAAAGTTCAAAGCATTCCTCAGTCACAACAATGCATCCAAGCCTGGGAAAGAATCTTCAGCACCTCCCTGTCCTGTGTTGGGGTGAGGTGTCAGACGGGAGGTCACCCTGAGCCTGAGTGGCACCCTGCCTCTGCCCATTTCTACTGCATGTCTCAGGCCCACATTACTTCCATCAGGCTAGGCAGAAGAAAAGGCAAGGACTGGCTCTCTGAAAATCATCTTCCTCCTTCCTCCTCAGGGATATCTTCTTTAAGGAAATCTCCTCTACTAGAAGAATTGAGTGTGGATGCAAAGAAGTGAGATTCTAGGGACAGCAACTCTAAGGGCTGGTCTGGCCTGATTTACTTTAACACTGTGGCCTCAGGGCTGATGCAACAACCATCCTTCCTCAGTTCCGGGGCCTGAAGGTTAGAAACTGGGGTGGGCTTGGGTCTGAAGGTTAGAAACTGGGGTGGAAGATGGAGACCTAGGAGTGGAAAATTGAGGGCCCCTATCTGAGCGGGCGGGTATGCTCCAAGAGTATAGGCTTCATTGCTGAAGAGATGCAGGATGTTTGTGTCTCAGGTGTTTCACACCCAGTAACTTGGAAACATTATGGGTGAATGTCTCTTAGGAACTAGTCTTCATGATCACTCTTTTTTTCTTTAAAAATATTGTATTTACTTTAGAAAAGTAGTCCATCATCTTTCAGGAAAATTTAGAAGAGTAGAAAGATGGGGTGGGAGGAAATCACCTGTAGCCCCACCAGTCAAACAAAACAATGAATATTTTGCTGTATTTCCTTTAGCTATTCATCACACTCATCCTGCATTTACAAATTAACCTAGGTGAAATCTTTAAAAAGAAGCCCTACTCCTAACCTGTGTGATCAAGAATTCTGCTTTGGTGTGGAAGAAAAAGAGATTCTGTAGAAAGTAACCTCACAGGGTAATATGAGCATAAATTTCCAACTGGGCAGATCATGGTGGGCAGTCACATCTCCGGCATATAACTTCTTTAATAAAAGGCTTATTGTAACTTTATAATAAACAAGCCCCATCCATTGTTTCTGTGCATCTAGGTTAACATACCTTTAAAATGCCCCCTTTTAGACTCCTCCTTTTAAAGTGTGAGAGCACATAATCTTAACTAGTTTGTAATCCAATCCTGCCCTTGCTTTCTCCCACCTTCATTCGGTCTTCCTTAATTTCAAATGCATAAAAGAAACTGCGAACCTGTTACTCTAGGGAGCATTTGAGATCTTGCTCCCTGACAGTTTGTTCCTCGTCAGTTTGGCCCAAGCTCTAATAAAAAATAATAATAATTAAAAAAAAAAAATCTGCTTTGAACAACAACAACAAAAACCTGGTAGTTTAATTTGTCTCTGGCCTCAGGGCTGATGCAACAACTACCCTCCCTCAATGCGGGGGACCTTGGGCTTGAGTCTGAAGGTTAGACAAGGGTGGAAAAGGGAGACCTGCAAGTGGCAACCCGGATGTGGACAAGTTTGGGCCCCAGCAGGTGGGAACTCCAGGAGAGCCCACCAAACTTGGGCCCCACGTACTCACACCAGACCTGGGCCAGGGGATGGCCAGACATTGGGGTTCCCTTTCTCCTGTTCCCGCCTACCCCATTTAGATCCAATTAATTTTGGTGAATAATATGAATTCATTTTTCAGGATTTTTCCTTTTTTCATATGGATATCTAATTGCTTCATCTGTTCCCCCACCATATTGCAGTGTCACCTTAGTCATAAATTAAGTGACCTCATATGACTGGGTCTATTTCTGGATTCTCTCTTCTGTTCCATTGGTCTAGTCATCAATCTCTGTGCCAGTTCCACAGTATGCTAATTATTGTAGCTTTATAATAAACCTTGATATCTAGTAGTGTAATCCCCCAACTTTGTTCTTCAGGATTGTCTTGGCTATTCCTGGTTCTTTATGTTTCTCTGTATATTTTAGAATCAATTTGTCAATTCTGACCAAAAGAAATATGCTGGGACCTTGAGAATGAAATAAATCTTTAGGTTAATTGGAAATAATTGACATCTTTACACTATTGAGTCTTCCGATTTATGAATATTCTTTACTATCTGTAATCGTTTTATACTTTTCATAGTACAAAACTTTGATTAGATCTATACCTAAGTACTTGATATTTTTAATGGAAAATGGTAAATGATATCTGAGGGGTTTTTTTCCCTGATAACGCTTCTGACGTCAAATGAGAGGGTTTTTTTGTTTGTTTGTTCGTTTGTTTTTTTAACTTCCTGATACCATTTCTTCAACTCAGACACCAACTGGGTGTTCAATAATTCAATTCAATTCTGACACTGACTACCTGAAGTTAGCACAGACGCCATAGTCTCAGTCTCACAAGCCATCTCTACTTCAGATTCTAGTTACAAGTCCCTGTTCACCTGTGTTTCTGACCAACTGGCTATAAATCAAGGATTTCCATGACTCCCTCCTCACGTTTGGTAATTCGTTAGAATGGCTCATGGAACTCAGGAAGACACTTTACTTACTGTTACCAGTGCATTAGAAAGGATACAACTCAGGAACAGCCAGATGGAAGTGATGCATAGATGGAAGAGATGTGGCCAAGAACATGGAGATTCCATGCCATCTCCAGACACCTCTCCCTCCCAGCATCTTGATGTATTCACCAACTCAAAGTCTCCTCGAATACTGTCATTTAGGGCATTTATAGAGGCTTCATCAAATAGGCATGGTTGATTAGATCATTGGCCATTGTGATTGACGTGATCTATGGCCCTTCTCCCCTTCCCAGTAACGGCAGGTGAGGGTGCTGAAAGTTCAAACATTCTTGCCACTCTGGGGATTCCAAGAGTTTTAGGAGCTGTGTGCCAGGAACGAGGGACAAAGACCAAACTTCTATTTCCCACTGTACTACAGAATCTTTTTTAAAAATTCACTTTGTATTTGTGGCTGGTATGTAGAACTACAACTGACATTTTTATATTGACCTTGAATTGGAGACCTTCTAAATTCACTTATATAATCCCAATAGTTTGTATGTAGATTTTTCTGGATTTTCTATGTACACAATTATATTATCCCAGGCAGTGTTGGCTTCACCACGTTTTGGAAGAATCCTGGCAGCCTTCCTATAGGTGTGGATTCCCACTAGCTAAGTGACTGACTCTGACTTCTAAATCTCTGCTTGTACCACCCCCAAAGCCTGAGCTCATTCATGGCTTCGGCCAGCTCCCACCCTTACCACCACAACCCAGACCCTAGGACTCCATGCCACCTGTCCTTTCTCCTCAGGCCTTCTCTGCTGCCTCTGGGAAGAACTTGTTCTGGAATCATTGTTGGGGTCCTACAGAAGGAGGGTCCTAGAGTCATTCAGACAATGTGCTAAAGACGCTGTCCCCATGCATTTTTGCCACAAGAGCTGGGCCCTTGGGAGGGGCAGGGGAGTTAGAGAGAGGGATCTTCTGGGGACGGGAGAGAGAAGTATTAGCCAGCTCTTCTTTAATTCTAGAGTGTGTCCCTTCACCTCCAGAGGAGTTCACAGAGGAGGGGAGCAGGATGAAACCGTCAGCTAAGCTAAGCGTGAGATAGAGGCTCTGTCTCAGAGACTGTGAGGAAAGACTGTGGGATGAAGACTCCTCTATTGCCAAAGGCTGAAAGGGAGGAGGTCAAGTTTTATCAAACCATCCAGAGTCTACATAGTGGAGAGGTTTCGAGGGCCTGAGGTCCCAGAAGTCAGGCCTGGTCCCTTGACAAGTGAATCTGAGAGGTCAGAGTTCAGCATCACTCCTAGACAAGTATCTGCTCATATTCGCACAACGGTAGGGCCCTGAGCTTAGAAACAGGGATACAGAGAGGTAACACAGCAAGAGAAACAGCCCCCATTTACTGGAAATTTCACTTAATACTCTTCAAACCCTGTGAAATACCTTTTATCAACCCCATTTTATGTAGATAAAGAATACCGAGGCTCAAACTGTTTAGGTAACTTGTTCAAAGTCTCCCCAAATAAGTAGGAGACTCCCTACAACTCACCTGCAACTCAACAGGCATATGTCATTCTAAAGTGCTTGGTCCTTGGTGGTCCTGCACAGGGGCTTTGCCTATAGGGGCTGTTTGGTGGACTCCTAAACCTTCATGTCCCAAAAAGCAGTTGACAATCCAAAATATATGAAATGGATTCAAACTGATTCATGCTTGGTTCATTCTAGTGGGGAAGCTGTGGCTCTTTGAGCCCATGGCCTTTCTGGGTGGATACCAGCTGCCTCCCAGATGTGACCTACTCCAGAACCTGCTAAAGTGACCAGGAAAATGCCATTTCCAGAGCAGGAGTCAAAAGAACACCCCAGTATCCAAAGATATTGCAGATCTATGCATAGATGAATTATGCAAGCATTCAAGAAACAAACATGTTTGTTTCTTGAAACCTAGAAGTGACCATTCCAGGTGACATAAGAACCCATTGTGTGTAGTTCACCATAATAAAGAAAAATTAAAAACAACAACAACAACCTATTGAGCTGCTTTGAGCCACTTCAGACGCAAAAGCATTCAAGTGGGCACCAGCCACCCTGACTTCCATCCCACGTGGTTCCAGCCAGGTACTCCCTAAAGGTGAGGCTAGAGCAACACTTGAGAAGAATTACTTTACCTCCTGGGTTTCCAGTCTCCCTCTCTCAAATCCACACACCACAGTCACTCTGAGATGTTGAGGGAGCTCACCTGGGCCTTAGGCAAACCACACATCAGCAAGGAGGGGGAGGGAGGTTTGACTGCAAGTGATGTTTTGTACAGGGTTCTGAGACTTGAGACAAAGCAGCCCAAGGGGATGGGAGCTCTCTCTTCCCTGAAGAGCTGTAGCCCTGAGATAGCTGTCCCTCGGGGCTTTCCAGAATTAGGGCTGAGCACCTGGTGACCATGAGGGCCCTCTGGGGGTTCCTGGTTCTATGATAAATGGTCCCAGACTGGGTAACATGTCTGTGACTCGGTGGGTTGGCTTTTTATGAATGTTTTCTATCATATTAACAGATTTTCTGTTGTTGACCCATCCTGGGACAAACCCGAGTTGATTGTGATAAAACAAACAAACAAACAAAAAACAAGTAAAAACTTTAACGTACTATTAGATTCAACGTGCTAGTTTTATTTAGGATTTTCACATTTATGTTCAAAAGTGAGACTGGTTCAAATTTCCCTTTTCTTGTACTATTATCTGGTTAGAGAATCAAGGTCATACTTCCTTCATAAAATGCGTTTGCTGTCTCTCCTCCCTCTTTCCTCCATTTTTAATTCTTTGAGAGTGGAATAATATTTGTAATGGGCTTTGGATCTTATAAGTACACATCCCCCAGAGTCTGCCTGCTCAGCAGGGGACTTGGTACAGACAAGAAGACACATAACTCTGTTCCTTGTTTATAGTCCGTGTTGGCTTATATATGGTGCTTTTGTTGTTTCTGGGATTTCTCTGCTGGGAGCTAGGCATTTCCTTGAGGAAGTAGGCATGAGAGGTGAAGGGAAATCCTGGGCTCAGGACAGGAGAGCTGTGCTGAGGGGAGGGAGCCCAGAGCCTGGTGCCCCTGCACCCACCACAGCCACCTGTGCTGCCTGGGCCAGGCTCCTGCAAAGCCCCCAGCTGGAGCTCAGCCTGACTCTCCCCATGCAGGCACCATGTTCCGTAAGAAAAAGAAGAAACGCCCCGAGATCTCAGCCCCACAGAACTTCCAGCACCGTGTGCACACCTCCTTTGACCCTAAAGAAGGCAAGTTCGTGGGCCTCCCCCCACAATGGCAGAACATCCTGGACACACTTCGGCGGCCCAAGCCTGTGGTGGACCCTTCACGCATCACACGGGTGCAGCTCCAGCCCATGAAGGTAAGGTGGGCAGCGGGAATGGCATGGCCAAGTTCAGCCTCTTGCACTTCTTGGTGCCTGGCCAGACCACAAAGGCGCCTGGAGGAACCACCTAATCACCAGCTATCAATTAGCTGCTGTTTTCACTCCCTGCTAATCAGCCTCTCATTTCTCCCTGGGTGACCCAGGGAGGAGGAGCCTGGGGAGTCCCTCTCTGCAGCGCTGTAGGGTTGCCAGATTTAGCAAATAAAAATACAGGATGCCCAATAACATTTGAATTGCAGATAGCAACAAATAATCTTTTGGTATTAAGTGTGCCCATGCAACTTTTGGACCTGCAGCCCCTGTATGCCTGCAGGGTTTAGTTGTATGAGTTGAGAAGGGTGGGTCCAACGGCCTGGTAGGGGAGGAGGTCAGGGCCCTGTGAGGGACTGGAGGCCACAAAAGCAGTGCGTGTGGAGGAGAGCCCTGGACTGGTCTCTGCCTCCTCAGAGAGCTCTATGCATCTCCCAGAAGGCCACAGACAGAGCTGAAGAATGGCAGCGGGCCCCAGGTGGGGTCTGGAGGCCCCCTCCCGCACCTCCTCATTTCTCCAAATTCAGCTGCCCACACCATTTGGCATGCTGGATTATTACCCCGTGGTTACTCACCTGTGTGCCTGGCTGGGCTTCAAGCCTCATGAAAATGGGCCTTTTCCCTGTATTCCCACACCAGCACAGGCCTGACCTGCCATGGGCCCTGGTAAATGACTGAAAAATTAAGGAATGGATAGATAACACTACAAGCAAGGTCCTTATGTGTTCCTCCCTAAGGCACCCCTGGGAAGGCCCTCTGACCTGGTCCCACGCCACCCCTCCATGAACAGGCCACTCATTCATGCTCTTCTCCCCTCCCCTGCAGACAGTGGTGAGGGGCAGCTCTGTGCCCATAGATGGCTACATCTCGGGGCTGCTCAATGACATCCAGAAGTTGTCCGTCATCAGCTCCAACACCTTGCGTGGCCGAAGCCCCACCAGCCGGCGACGGGCACAGTCGCTGGGGCTGCTGGGGGAAGAGCACTGGGCCGCAGACCCGGACATGTACCTGCAGAGCCCCCAGTCTGAGCACACTGACCCCCAAGGCCTCTACCTCAGCTGCAACGGGGGCGCACCAGGAGGCCACAGGCAGATGCCATGGCCGGAGCCTCATAGCCCACGGATCCTGCCCAATGGGCTGGCCACCAAGGCACAGTCCCTGGGCCCTGCAGAGTTCCAGGGTGCCACACAGCGCTACCTGAAGCTGGGCACCTGCCTGCAGAGTTCCCCACCCAGCACCTCGCCCCCCGCAGCCACTGGGAGGCGTGGGACCAAGGCAGCCAGGCATGGATCTGAGGAGGCCCGGCCACAGTCCTGCCTGGTGGGCTCAGCTGCAGGCAAGCCAAGCGGGGAAGGCAGCCCCAGCCCTAAGACCCAGGAGAGCAGCCTTAAGCGCAGGCTGTTCCGAAGCATGTTCCTGTCTACCCCTGCCACGGCCCCTCCCAGCAGCAGCAAGCAGGGCCCTCCACCACAGAGCAAGGTAGGTCAAGGGGATACCCCCTGGGGCACTCTCAGAAGGGCAGGAAGCTGGCCTGGCAGGTGTCCGCTGAGGAGTGCTTGTCAGGGACACAGGCCCTGCCTGGGCTTCCCCACTTAAAGGGTCAGGGTGGGAACAGCATGAGAGAACAAAATAATCAAGAAACCAGCTCAGCCTCGGCTGAGGATTCTACTCTGAACCAACTGAGCCCTTGTGCTCCAAAGGTTTAGCATGTGTCAGAGGTTGCAAGCCAGGTCATTTTCTGGGGGGCCTCTGAGAGGCTTATTCTAAACTCACCTGCCCTCTGGGATGTGTCTGGGTGAACCACACCGGTCGGCAGACACCCCTCTGAAAAAGGAGCATCTTTAAACACAAGCCCAGACCTTCCTCTGTCCCTGGTGCCCAGCAACCCTCGCCCAGACCCCAACAGAGATAGGTGCTCCAGCCCTGAGCAGGACAGGGGCTTTCCCTGCTTTCCTCTTCCCAGACCTTTCTGCCTCCACCCCTCGCTTGCCCTGGTGCTCTCCTGAGGTCGTGCAGAGGCTTCCTGGGCTGCTTCTCCCTGAGGCATTCAGCAATGTTCCCTCTTCTAATGAGGATTCTTTTCTGCCCGGCTGCCTGCCTTCCCTTTTTTTTTTAGTGATGATTGTTTTGTTTAACATTTCTGTAATGATTTAGTCTCGAGTTTGTGTGTCATATGGAAAGCTAGAGCATTGCATTTGCCTGGGTCCGGAAGCAGCAGGAGAGCTGACTCTCGGCCTGTGGGACAGTCTCAAATGCATATATTTTTCTTACAAAAAAGGAAACAGTGAAAAGAGCCCTAATGGTGACGTTTCTTGGCAGTCAGAGAATGATTTTGCTTCTTACATGCCCTATGACACCCTGTCCGTAGTGATAATAACATCCTTTCCCATTTGGTAGATGAGAAGACTGACCCAGAGAGGGTGACAGAGCCCCCAGGGGTCTTAAATGAGTCAGAGAAGGAAGGCATGAGAGGGCCTCTCAGCTCTCGTCTCTTACTCAAGAAGGCTTTGCTATCTTGGCAGCCACTTTTCTCTAGCTCCTTCCTGAGGTACAGGCAGAAATGAGCTTAGGTGGGAGCACGAGGCCTATAAGTCAGACCTAAGAAATAACTGCTGACAGTGGCTCTAGTGATGGAACCTCCCCTCCTTGGAAGAGGACAAGCCTGTATCCTCCTGTCAGTGGTGGCTCAAGTCTGGTCCAGTCTGAACCTGGGTGGGGAGTTTGAGGAGCAGCCTAGACCCTTAATCTTTCCCAGTTACTGCCAGCCTGAGGCACTCAGGGAAGGAGCTGGGTTTTGGCACTCCAGCCCCACACTAGGACAAGGACAGTGGGCTTAGATCCCCCATGGGATGGGGATCTGGGAAACAGATGAGATGTGGCTTGATGTATCTATCCATGTGAGGAACGTGTCTGTGAGCTGAGGTGTTTCTGGAAGGCTGTGCCCCTGAGGAGACATCCTCCAGGAAAACCAAGGTGGGAGCAGCGCAGAGCTCACTGTCAGGGAAGTGAGAACAAGAACTGATCACTCTCTGCCTCTTGGGAGTTCTGTGGGGGTACTTAGCCCCTGGGATGTACTGCTTCTAAGTGGAAACATTTCTAAATTCCCCAAACCAGCAGCCAGCCCTCTGCACCAGGGATTGGGAGAAAGAACGCGTCAGTGCTGATAACTGATCACTCTCTGCCTCTTGGGAGTTCTGTGGAGGTACTTCAGGGATTGGGAGAAAGAACGCGTCAGTGCTGGGCTGGGCACGGACGTGAAGGTTTCTAGGCTCCTGCCAGCACTCCACAGCAGGGCACAGGCCATCCACCCAGCCTCGGTTGGCCTGTCCATGCTGCACATTTTACCGGTTATCTACCAAGGGCCTCTGCTGCTGTGTGTGCAGGGCAAGGCCCTGCTCCTGTGGGGGCAGGTAGGGGCAGATGGTGGTCGCCTTGGGCTTAGAGACGCCACAGTTCCAAATCCAGGGGAGTGCTTTCCTTCTCAGCACTTTGGGCATATGTTTCTTGATAAATACTCTAAGCCGGGCCTCTAAAGGCAAGGCTGAGCTGCTCTGGACCAGGGCTTCTCAACCCTGCACTGTTGACATTTGGATCCTTTGTCGTAGGGGCTGTGCTGTGCATTGTAGGATATTTAGTAGCATCTCTGGCCTCTATCCACTAGATGCTAGTAGCACGCCACTGGAATATCTGAATCCCTCCAGATATTACCAAATGTCCTTTGGAAGGCAGAGTCACCCCCAGTTGCGAACCACAGCTTTAGGCAAATTACAACACAGATGGGAAGCATCCAGCTTGTTCCTCCTCCCTCCCAGGAACTCCCAGATCAAACCAGCAGCCAGCCCTCTGCACCTCAGTGCATCCCAGGGGCTAACCATGGACACTCACAGCAGCTCCCAAGCAGCAGTCGTGCACTGATGCCCTGGGAGGTCAGGTTGCCAATGGCCTAGTGTGCCAGGCGTGGATACAGGAGGGTCTGTGGCCCTAGGGCTCTTGTACTCAGTCCCGGAAGCTTGGCCTGTGGTCACTCACATTGGCTAGAAGGCAAAAGAAGATCTCAAGTCGGGGCAGGGAGGCCAGTGAGGTAAGAGGGTTACATGTTTGGGGAATTTAGAAATGGTTCCACTTAGAAGCAGAAGGGCCAAGTCAGCAGATCTCAAAAATCAACAAACACTGGTTAAGTCCCTACTGTGTACCACGTACTTTATTATATGCCAAGGCTACGTGACACCACTAGGACTATAGCATAGGGGTCAGGGTTCAAGCTGACCAGGGCTGAAGTTTGGCCTTGCCCTTTACAACTTACTGACTTTGGGTAAGTTATTTGACCTCTCTGAGCCTGTTTTCTCATCCACAGATGTGATAACAATAGTTCCCATGGGATAAATAAAATAACCCACAGGGTTATGAGATAATGCATTCAAGGCCCTTGTCAAAGTGGTAAGCCCTCAATAAATGGCTTTATTATTATCATTTTTAATATTATGACATGGCCTCTGCCTTTGAGGAACTTAGGGTATAAGTGCCCCAAGCCCATAGCTGGAGAGCCTGGCTCTGCCAGCCATGGCCCAGGAAGGGAAATGAGGCATCATTATAACTCAGCGTATGACTCTTCTAGTGGCTTCCTGCCCAAGAAGAGGTCTCAGTCACACAAGTAACTCCAGAATTAATTCAGAGCCCATAACAATTCATTAATTCCACCTTTTGTTTCCCCTTTTCCTTTCTTGGTGTGGTTTAGCAAGTTTCATCTGGTCCTTTTCTGTGGTTACATCAAGTTAAAGCTTCCTCCTTGTGGAGGTAGGCAGCAGGGCCAGTGAAGGGACACCTGGGACCCACGCCTGCTGAGGTGAAGACCAAGCCTGGCCCCAGCCTCCCATGCCCTGTGTCCCAGGCCACGTCAGTGCTGTGCTCTCAACTCTGCTGGCAGGGGCGCCTGTGCACATGTGTGACCCTAGGCAAGGCCAGGGACTGCGATGGGGGTGGGAGCCCTAAAGCCTGGGCAGGGGCTACTGAAGAGATTGAAAAGACTCTGGCTGACCCTGGTGGGCCTGAGGCCCAGACTTGGGGTCCCCAAGCCGTCAGCCCAGCCCAAGCTGACTGTTTAAGGAGATTTGCTGGAAGTCCATTCAGCTCTGGGAATCAGGACCAGGAGCCAGTGGGCCCCTAGACAACCACTTTGTGGTGGGTTTTGAGAAGTTCTGAGAAGGCCTCCCAGCAGCCCCTGAAGTGTCCCCTGTTAGGTTATGTAGGACCCTTTCCAGGTGCCTCTTTTAAAAACACATAATCCTGGGCGGAGTCATGTTGCACATTGCCAGCTGCTTGGGGAGAACCCCAAGGATGGGATCATTTCCTGGCAGGGCTGGCCATAGGGCTTGGGCTCAGAAAGGCAAGGAGCCTCGAAGGCTTCCAGGGTGGGACCTGCAGGGCTCCCTGGGGGCCCAGTCTGCCACCCAGCTCCACCTTCCCTCCCTCCCCTTAAGGACAGGCCCTGCCTTCCCTTCCTTGTGGGGGTCGTCAGTCAGGAGTTTCATGTTTGGGAGCAAGCAGAGGTTTTCCTCTGGGGAACCCTTAGAAAACCTCCCCAGGATCCACGGCCCCAACACTTGGTTTGACTGGACCCGCCCTTCTGATCTCAGATCTCTCTGGCACCAGAGCCTCAGCGCAAGGGGAACCTCAGAACCCCAGGATGGAAACATGCCTCTGTGGTCCCCCTTCCGTCTGCATGGGCCCTTGGGTGGGGGAGCCATGGGGGCAAGTGCCCCTGACCCAGATTCCCCAAGCAGCCCCGCAGCAAAGGGAGGGCTGCGTCCCGGTGGTCTCTCTGGGGTCTGGCTGTCAATTACCCACGAAGAAATACCCAACACAAGGACACCCCAGGGACTCTGCTTTCTCTGTCTTCCCAGGAGCAGGCAGAGTGGATGTAGAGAGCTTTCATTTGGTCTGCTCTCCTGGGAACAGTGGGGGCTGATTTCCTAAGCAGGACAATGATTTGGCTTCAGTTCCATTTCAAAATCTTTGCTCATGGCACCTCCCCAGTTTGGTCTGATGCCCTGACCTGCCCGTGTCCAGAGGTCATGGCAGCCACCCGCTGCCTCTGGGCAGGCTGCTCCAAACACTCCCACTGCCAAACCCCCTTCTGTTTTTTTCTCTGTGCAGCCCAACTCCTCATTCCAACCACCACAGAAAGACTCCCCTCCAAGTCTGGTGGCCAAGGCACAGTCCTTGCCCTCAGCCCAGCCCATGGGCACCTTCAGCCCTCTGACCACCTTGGATACCAGCAGCCCCCAGAAGTCCCTCCGCACAGCCCCAGCCACTGGCCCTCCTCCAGGCCGGTCTTCCCCGGCGGGCTCTCCCCGCACCCGGCACGCCCAGATCAGTACCAGCAACCTGTACCTGCCCCAGGACCCTGCAGTGGCCAAGGGTGCCCTAGCTGGTGAGGACACAGGCGTCGTGACGCATGAGCAGTTCAAGGCTGCACTCAGGATGGTGGTGGACCAGGGTGACCCCCGGCTGCTGCTGGACAGCTACGTGAAGATTGGCGAGGGCTCCACAGGCATTGTCTGCCTGGCACGGGAGAAGCATTCTGGCCGCCAAGTGGCTGTCAAGATGATGGACCTCAGGAAGCAGCAGCGCAGGGAGCTGCTCTTTAATGAGGTGGGAGGAGAGGGCAGACATGGGTGGGCATTTGGGATGGGCAGCAGGGACTGCCCAGCACTCAGGCATCTCCGCCTGCCTCCAGGTGGTGATAATGCGGGACTACCAGCACCTCAACGTGGTGGAGATGTACAAGAGCTACCTGGTGGGCGAGGAGCTGTGGGTGCTTATGGAGTTCCTGCAGGGTGGGGCCCTCACGGACATCATCTCCCAAGTCAGGTAGGCAGCTGGAGCGCTGGGCCCCGAGTGCTGGCTGCACCTGCCATTGCCCTGGCAAGGGTATCAGGCAGCCTCGGGCCCAGCAGACTTGGGGGGCGGGGGCGGCTATCAGATTGTCTTGAGTACCCCCTGTCTGTTTGGATTAAGAGACCCAGGGGTCTCAAGGGAGTGGGAGGCAGGTGGTTGTCAGCCTAGGCTTAGGCCCTTTCCCACCAGGGCTCTGTCCTGACTGTACTCCCCTACACATTGCCCAGAAGCCGTGGGGCCAGGTAGCAGGATACCTACTTTCCCAGCCCATCTGCCCTGCAGCTCAGCCACAGCTAATATTCTCTTCCTCCGGTGACCCCACCTTCCTGTCCAGGCTGAACGAGGAGCAGATCGCCACTGTGTGTGAGGCTGTGTTGCAGGCCCTGGCTTACCTGCATGCCCAGGGTGTCATCCACCGGGACATCAAGAGTGACTCCATCCTGCTGACCCTCGATGGCAGGGTAGAGCCTTTCCCACCCTGACACACCCATGCCCCCACTCCCCTGCTCCCAGCATGGCTCCTCCTCCTAGTTCACCATTCACTCCACTTTGTCCCTCTCACCCCAACCCCAGGTGAAACTCTCGGATTTTGGATTCTGTGCTCAGATCAGCAAAGACGTCCCTAAGAGGAAGTCCCTGGTGGGAACTCCCTACTGGATGGCTCCTGAAGTGATCTCTAGGTCTCTGTATGCAACCGAGGTAACCGTTCTCTCCATCCCCGAGTCCTCCTAGGCGAGGCTTGGGAACACATGACTCTTCCACTTTTGACCCTCTCCAGAGGCCCCCTCCCACCAAAAATAGCCCCAGTTCTCAGGTGTTCACTTAGTCTATATCCTACCCCACTGCTCACTGTCGCTTCTTAGATGGGTCTACTCTTGCCTATGACTTTATGCCACAAATTGGTCCCTAAAATGCACCCCCCCCAGCTCAAGAGCAGGGTGGGATATGGCTAGGCTTCCCCACGTGTGATGGCCTTTCTCAGAGAGTGGCTGACAGCAGTGTCTCTAGTCAATGGTCACTCAGGTAGGAAGTAACAGCACAGGGTAGGTGACCAGGAAAGCCAACTTACCAAGGACAACTGAGACCAACTGCTCCCCTCCCCCTGCAGCACGCTGCTACCAAGAGGCCAGTGGAGTCAGGGGCATTCTCCTCCTGCAGGTGGATATCTGGTCTCTAGGCATCATGGTGATTGAGATGGTGGACGGGGAGCCACCCTACTTCAGCGACTCCCCAGTGCAAGCCATGAAGAGGCTCCGGGACAGCCCCCCACCCAAGCTGAAAAATTCTCACAAGGTCAGTCGGTGTACAAGGTGTGACAACACGGACCCCATTTTTCCTGAGGCTCAGAGGACCAGAGCCTGGGCTCCCAGACCCAGTTGCTCCCTTTCACAGAAGCCAGAGGGTCTGGGCTCCTCGAAAAGGCTCCTCTTTCTCCACACAAAACCTGTACCTGGGTGTGGAGCCACGTCTACGTACAACTCCCAGTGTCGCTCCGACAAGTTTCCACCTGCAAGTGATTGACGAGAGCACAAGAGAAGTGAAAGCAAGACTGCCAAGAATCTGATGTTCTGGGGTGGAATCTAGAGAAGCTAACTGAGCAGGAACTTCTCCACCCCATCTGTCAGCTACACCATGGCACGGTGTTCTCCGTCTATCACTGTGTTTGGCTTGTCCTCCATCAATGCATATCCTGACCACATTTGAGCTGGTTTCCCCCCTTAAAACGTGTGTGTGTGTGTGTGTGTGTGTGTGTGTGTGTGTGTGTGTGTGTGTGTGTGTAACCTTTTCTGCCAAACCCAAACCAGCAGGCCTTACCTGTGGATACCCCCAGGTCAGCAGAGGGTTGCAAAACAGCACTGCCATCTGCTGGCAAGAGTGAGAAATGTCCCAGAGGGTTGAAGCCCAGTCCCTAAGTGGCAAAATAGTTTTGTGGCCCCAACACATGGGGATGGGAAGACAGACAGAAAACATCTTCAGAGACAATTAGTCCTTGGAGACACTGTGGACCCCAAGATTTTCATATAGGGGAGATTTTCAATTGACTAATTCTCCAGAGGATGTAGCCTTCTGTAACAGCCAAAGAGTCAGCCTCATCCTAAGATATTGGTTCAAAATGAACCAAGATAAGCCCTTGACTTAGACTCTGAAGCTTACAGCAATAAAATCTTCTTATTTTCAGGTCCTACCTTGTTCTTTTGTATTTTAAAAAACACTTCTTCACCCCTGACCTCTTTTTTGTCTCCACTAAAGCCCCATGAGGCAGACAGGGCAAGCACATCTTATCATTCGCCCATTTCACAGATGAGAAAACTGAGGTCTAGAGAAAATTGCAACTTTGCCAAGATCAGGTATAGACCCAAGACTGGATCACTGATACAAATCTCATGCCCCTTCACACAGAGCTGCAGAGCCTAAACGCTGAGAGCTCAGAGAAGCGGGGTGTAGAATGGGCTGTATTAGAAGCTCAGCTCCCCAATGCTCAGGAACACCCCTTAGAGATGAACTGGCCACTTTCCCTGGACTGATGCTGACCTTCTTTACCTACCTACCTGATAATCCAAGGGACGAATGAGGGAGGAACCAGGAAGTAAGAAAAGAGAGAATTTAAGACTTTCAAATGATGGTGGGACCAGGCAGATGTATCACCCCAAAGTGACTACAAACTGTGGCTTCATCTCACTGCCCTGTCTCCACAGGTCTCCCCAGTGCTGCGAGACTTCCTGGAACGGATGTTGGTGCGAGACCCCCAGGAGAGAGCCACGGCCCAAGAGCTCCTGGACCATCCCTTCCTGCTGCAGACAGGGCTACCCGAGTGCCTGGTGCCCCTGATCCAGCTCTACCGCAAGCAGACCTCCACCTGCTGAGCCTATCCCTAGAGCGAGCCTGTCACCTGTGCCCACAGGCAGGGGACACTGGGCAACCAGCTTGTTGGCAGGGACTGCCTGCCTCATTTTCTCAGTATTCTCTCCAAAGATTGAATGTGAAGCCCCACCTCTGCCCTCCTGCCCCTCAGCCCACTGGGCCAGGCCGGACCTGCCCCTCAGAATCTCTCCCCTCCAAGAGAGTCCCCAGTTGCCTTTGGGATGATGGAGACCCCTTCTTCAGAATGACCCTTTGTTATTTGCACAGGGATATTTCCAAGAAACACCGAGACCAGCACTTCCGGCCACTGTGGCCAACACAGCAGAAAAGGCTGCTGTGGTTTTTTAAAGGCAGTTGTACACTAGCATCTCAGGCCACCCAAGAGTGCAGAATGCCTGTCTTCACCAGGATACTTCCTGTTCTCAGCTCCACCAAACCCTGGGGTCTCAAGAGGGCCATAGAGAAGGTTTTTATTGCCTGAATCCATCTTCTTCTTTTGTGTCTGACTTCCTGAAGGCACGGTCCCACTTGCACCTGCTTCCTGACCCACCTGCACTGATGACACGCAACACTCTCATGCACAGCCTGCTCATAAGCCATGGAAGGCCACGGGAGGAGGAGGGGCATTTTTTGAGTGAAAGAAAAATAATTGGGTTGGTGGCAAAGGTGGTGTCACTTTATAGGAGGCACATGCTCGTGTGAGTGTGTGTGTGTGTGTGTGTGTGCGCGCGTGTGTGTGTGTAAATGGAGGAAGGTCACCCCGACAGCCTGGCCCCTTCAGTAAGGCTTCCCCATCCTCTCTCCCACTAAGTTCTGCTCTGAAGAGACCTGCTTTCTTGGCCTGGATTCCCACCTTTTAAGTCTCATGATGCTACCTGACCAGCGAAGAGGTCTGTATTGAGTCTGATGCATCCTGCGGACTGGGCAGGTCCCAAGTTTCTCCTGTATTGTGTGGTCTGAGAGTCCGAGACCATAAGGGGGAGGAAACAAACTTTGTTTTACTTGTGAGCTTCATCTCAATAACCAGGTCATCAGGGACCCTTTCTTTTCAAAATCCTGGTCTGGGGGAGGTAAACCAGCTCCAGGGGTTCCATCATGTCAAAAGAATGGGCACCCCATTTGTGCAAACCTTCTGCCCCTAGCAGCTTCCTCAGACACCTGTTTCCTTGTCCTCCTTCCTTCCCTGCCTTCAGGGCTGTTATGACACAAGGAAGCCCAGGGAAGAACTCTAGGTGTCTGGACCCCATGTAGATCATATTTTTAGATTCCTCTACTCCCTAGTGGCCTGCTTTAGGGCAAAACAAAACGGAACAAAAAACTGCAAGGACTTTTTTTTTAAGGGTCAGAGTTTTAAAAACAAAAGCACCTTCCCTAGAAACTTTTGTGAATTGTTTGCACTTGTGCCTGTTTTAAATTAAACTGAGTGTTCAAAACCTCTGGACTTCCTATTGTTTCTAGGAGTGAAGGCAGGGTGTCTGGTGCAGCCCCTCCTCCTCCTCAGCATGAGCTCTCAGTGGCCACTCTAGTCCACCAACTCCCTGGTGGTGTGTGGGCCGAAAATGAGAGCAGAGAAGGAGGGAAACAGGAAGCGAAAGGCCCTTGGGACTGAAAGAGCTGAGAAATAGACAGGGTTCCTTTCCAGGGGAGAAGAACCCAGCCAGGAAAGCCAGGGCCATGCGTTTTGCTTGCTGGCGCCAAATGGGCTCTGGGGGCAGCCACCTGGGCTGATGGCCACTTTCTGCAGCAGCTTCTGCCTTCTTCTGTTCACTTCTCACTCCCTAGAAAGTCAGAAACTGCTCTCCTCGAGCTGTCCATAGGAAGGGTCCTGGAACTGAGGGAGACAGGAGTTGTGCAAGAGCAGTGCAGTGGCTGGAAATCAAGAAACCTGGGTTCTAGTCCTGGGGGTGGGGAGGTGGATGAAATTATCTTTAAACTTTTAGCTGTGACACTGATCCCATTACTTCCTTCCTGAGAGCTCATTCTACCGCCTAACCCAGGGCTCACTGAAACCTTTTAATGAGAAGCAAGGAGTCATAGCAGACCTTCTGCTCCCCAAAGCATTCACACCTAGACAGCTGCCCTTGTCCGAGGGCCCCAGTCCCACTAGCTCAGTCAGAAACAGCACCTGAGTCTTACCTTCTGGATGGGCAGAGATGGAAGCTGAAGGAAAGTGGAACCTTTGCAGGAAGCAAGTGCACCTTTCCACCTCTCCAAAGAGATCCCGGAGTCAGGAGTGGTTGATAAGGCAAAGAGAGGCCAGTTCTTGTAACTGAACAATACTGAATTTATTAACTATTCTTTTGCATTCTAATAGTCCTTCCACCACACAGTGTCATTCCAAAAGCGTATGCATATGTCAGTCAGCCTCACACAGACCAGTTTCGAGTTTGATCTTAGAGTACCAAGCTCCAGTGGCATGGATGACTCTTCACCACGATGAAAGCAACAAGAGTTGGAAAAGCAAAATGTTTAGAAAAGTCTCTTGTAAAGTGGAGAGAGCTAGAGAGGATGCCAGCCCCGACACCCTGAGGCTGACAATGAGAGGAAGTTCAGGAGACTGAAATATGGTGAAACATATAAGTTCTGCACAGAGCTGGGCCTGGTAAGAAATCTGCAAGAACAGCAAATCAGTCGAACACACAATTCAGTTCAAACAGGAAAGATCTGCTGTGGTTTTTTAGAAACGTCGCTTTCAACCACCAAGCCCTTGACAACTCCATAGAGAGGAGCCCTCATGGTTGCTTATCCAGTAAAGAGGGAACAAGGTGACATTCAACCAGAAAGTCCCATGTCAGCGACACTTGAAAGATAACACCTTCAACACAATGAGCAACCCAGACCTGAAGAAGCCAAAATCCTGATATTCTTACACCATTAAAAACTTCACGAAAATTAAACACAGTTGGAAAGGGAATAAGTGAGCAAGCAAGGATCAGAAAAAAGGAGTTTGCACTTGGGATATCCAATTATCCCCCATCCCACCCCAGATCCTCTCCCTCTGGCTTTTCAGGCGCTTCTGTATTCTTTACCCATCACCCAGAAAGTGGAACTAAGGGGAGGCAGATGTTTGAGGAGAAAGGAGTGGGGGAAGGGCAAAACACCCCAGAAACGAAAGCAAAGCTCATCAGAAGAAAACGGTGCATAATTAGTAGGTCCCAAGGTTCAGAAATCATAAGGGAAGGGTTGGGAGCTCCAGTTTTTCAGAAGACAGCAGGATCTCTCAGGACACAGAGTCTTGGAAGATCTTGAGGTCCTTAGTGAAAGGTCTGGGTTCCCGCTACTCCAAATGTGAATTTTTTGTTCATTGTCCCTCACTTCACTGCTGTGAAATGACTTCAAGTATCAGGATTTAATACACTACAAGAGTTAGAGGATTCCATGGGTAAGTGCACACGGAGAAATAAATACACAGCAGAGATCTCAAAAAACGAAAGTCCGAACTCCGAGCCAGGGCTCAGCGAGGAAATCGCAGTACTGCCACCAGGGGGCACCAGAGATCACGTCCAGTGTGAGGGCCCTAACGGCCTCGCGGGCCTGGAAGGGTGGAAGGATTTGGGGAGGTGTCTGACACCTACCTACACCAGGCGCACTCCTGATCACCCACCCCTCACCACTAGGCCCAATTTCTCAGCACAGGTCATTCTCTCTCTGGGCAGTTCTCTTATTGTTACTAGTGAGAAACCTTCTGTTCTGCCAAGAGGGATAGATTGACGTCTTGGAAAGACCCCAATGCAAGTGGGTAAGGGATGCACGTTCAGCCTTCGGGGTTTACAGAAAGAGCCCCCACGCACGGCCACCCCACGAACTGGGCACATATACACGTGCCAGCGCTTCCGCAGGGTCCTAGGGCACGCGATTTGCCAGACCCGCTAGTTCCCCCTCCCTAGGCCCGCACAAAGAAGGGGGCGGGGAGGGTGGGAACGAAAGACCCGGCCGGGAAAGGGCCTTTAACCACTTCTCTGCGGTTGCCTCTGACTCACTAATCTGCCCAGTAATGAAGCAGGGCCGGGCCTGCATCCCACGCGTTGGGGCAGAGGCGGGGGTCCTTGGTCTCGACCTCTAGCATCCATCATCCGCCCTGCCCTCCATTAACGACCCAGCAAGATGCAGGAGCCATTTAACAGCCCCCTCCCAGCTCTCCCCGGAGTTTGATGTAATTTAAACCCGGACCTGGTGCTCGTGTGGGCTTCCGACTCCCGCGCGCCGCCGTTTAACGTGGCAAACACTTCAGTCAATTATCCCCCTCGCGGAGCTTCTATTTAAAGAGACATTGTCAGGTTCTTAAGCCTCAGATCAGACCTGCTGCTTTCTGCTTCATATACAAAGACTCAAAACACGAGTTCTTTGAGGATTGGAAGAAATACAATTAAGCAAAGCCTTCGCAACGGTTCCACCCTGCAGGAGCACCCACGTGCGGGATGGAGGAGCTGGGAGGCAGTTGGGGTGGGGGAAGTGCTAAGTCCTTTCCATTTCATGCCTCTGAGAGTGAGAGGAAGAAAGGGTGGGCCAGGAGGGGTGAGACCTTAAAGGTGGAACTCAAATACAACTGAGCCCTGGAGTGGGCTGAGTAGGGGCTGGGGTGGGACAATGACCACACATTGTCAATGAAGTTGAATCATGATGGGCCTGGGGCAGAGGTCAAAGGAGCTGGAATTACCAGAATCTGGTCAATGGACAACTGACATTCAACACAGGGGTCTCTGCCACATCCAAAATATGCAATCATTGTCTTGAGGCAGGAGTTTATGCCCAGAAAAACTTAACCTCGATTCCTTCCTAATCAGCCCTTCTGTCCAGAAAGGATCTGAGGCCCATCTCCGTGCTCCCTTTCTCCAACACTTAAGGGAAAGGGAGACTTAGGTCATGTGTGGCATTATTGTCAGCATCACTGGGAGGGAAGTGGGGATAGGTTCTTGTTCTGCAGGTCACTCTTCTGCCTGCCTGGCTGCCTGGGTGTTGGAACCCCCTCCCCCAAAAGAGACCTGACAGGAGCCAGCCCCGACTGGGGACTGAGCCTTAGGCAGAGGAAAGGGAGACCATGTTCTTGGCTAGAAGGCTGTATGTAGTCCATGGAACCAGGTCTTCTAATCCTCCCCTTCCAGGATAAAAAAAGCAGGCTGTGGGGAAGGTGAGAGACTTAGGTAGGAAACACCAAAAATTCCAGCAAGCACAAAAAATAAATAATAGGGGTCTCTTTCAGAGACAGGACAACTCGCCTCAGCAGTGGGGACAGGTTCTGGGATCACAGCGGAGAGGGAAAGTGCCAGGAAAGTGAGGGACCCGGAAGAAAGAGAGAAATCCCAGTGGAGCAGAGACAGGAAGGTGCAGGGAACAGGGCTCATTCTGGACACTATTTACCGCTGAGCGTGCAGCACCACGGCCTCCGTGTCTGCTTGCCACGGCTGGGGCCCAGGCACCGAGTGAGGCAGAGCGTTGGCCTCTAACTCCAGGCTGCTCTCGGGCCCTGGCGCCTCTCCGACCAAGCTGGGGATGTCTGGGGCTGTGGAGCGTCGGCGCAAACCCAAGCGGCCAGAGCTCAGGCCGCCCTCGGGGTGGGGGCTAAGGCCGATGGAGGCTTGCACTAAGGTTGGGGGCGATCCTTCCAGCACCTCATGAGAACGCCACCGCCCGGTCCCCGAAGACTGGGGTGAGTGTGGTCGGGCCATCAGGGCTCCCGCCCGCAGTCGAGCCGCTTCCTCTTCGGTCACTGCACCCAGAGCCAGACTCATGCTCCGGCCCAGCTCCGGCCGCTCGCTGCCCTGTGCCCGGTGCCGGCCCAAGCTCTTGCCCCCTGAGCCAGCCTCGCTGCCATGACCATGGCCTCCGGCAGCTCGCGCAAAACGTGCTAGGAGAGGCCGCGGTAGGCGGCGGGGGCTGGGTCGTCGGCGCTCCGGGCTGGGCGCAGGAGCTGGACGACCAGGTGGGCTGTCGGAGTTGGAGCCCCGGGCCGCAGCGGCGGCTGCTGCGCGGCCCCAGGGCCCAGTGAGGGCCTGCACGCAGGTTCCGTGGCCGCGGGCGGCGGCCAGCTGCAGAGCCGTAAGGCCCGCGCGGTTGGTGCGGTCGAGGCGCAAGCCGAGGCGGCGGAAAGAACGCACCAGGAACTCGAGCACCGCCCCATGACCGCACGCCGCCGCCCACATCACTGGACTGTTGCCGGAGGAGTCGGCTGCCTCGGGGTCACCGCTGAACTGCACCAGCAGCTGCACCGCGTCCAGGTGGCCGCGCTCGCACGCCAGGCTGAGTGCCGTGCGGCCGCGCTCGTCGCGAAGGTTCACGGCTGCACCCTGCTCCAGCAGTAGTCGCACGAAGCGCGCGCGCAGTGCGGGGTCCGGCAGCCCCACCGCCACCATGAGCGGCGTGCGGCCCTGCTCCGCGCGGCAGTCGATGATACTGCGGTCCAGCGCATCAAGCACGAAGCGGGCCAGATGCACTTTGCCAGCCTGCATGGCCTCCAGGAATGTGCGCGTACCCGCTCGGGGGCACAGGTCCTTGGGCTTGAGCATGACCCCGGCTGCCGCGCCTAGGCGGCCCGGCAGCTCCGCACGGGGGCGCCCCTGTTCCAGTGCCCCACCGAGCTCTGGACCCCTCCGGTGCTCTGGCGTGGCTTTCTCCGCGTTGGGCGGCCGCAGCCGAGGGTCCTGAGCTTCCCACTCTTGTACCCCGGCGGCTCCCGCTGCCCTGCCGCTCCTGGGCCGCACGCCTGGCGTCTCGCTGCTCCTTTCCTGGGCTTTCCGCCTGCCTGGAGGTGTAGGTTGCTCTCTATTCCGCGCTCCGCGTCTGGCCCGCCACGAGACGACGGGAGCCGAAGCCTGGCCCCCTCCTGACTCTCCCGCTGCTTTCCCCGTGTCCAGCGCCCCTCAGTCCCTCGTAACCTGGAGCCTCGCCACTCACCCGCACCCGGGGCAGCCCCCGCTCCCCTGCTGAGACGGTGGCACCCGCCTTGCGAGCCTGCCTCCAGCCCTGGCGGGGCGCGCCGCTCCTCAAGCTGCTGGCGCCGCTCCTCCGCCTCCTCCCCTCTCGCGGGGGCCGGGCCACGCCGGGGCGCTTGCTCCTTACTTGAGGGGCTCAGCGGCGCGGGAGCCGCCGCCCGCCTGGATACCCGGCTTTATAGCCTCAGGGGTCTCCATGGCAATGGCTGCCCTGGAAGCAGGTTAAGCCGTCAAGGTAGAAACGGACCGGGCGGGGAAGACCGCCCCTGACCCCCTACTCCTTCGTGGGCCTCGATGTTGGGGAGCGGCTCCTCCTCTGCGCTCCCCTGGGGTTGCTGCGGCAGTTGCGGGGCGGGGGCAGGGGTTCCTCGCTGCGGACCACATGCACCCGACCTCGCCAATCCCAAAGTCACAGTCTTCTCTCCTCGCCCTCCGCCCCCATCGTAGTCGGGGTCCTAGGCTCTTTAGGAACTGACAGGACCTCGGGTCCGTCGGGGAAGACCGAGGGCTATCCCCAGCCGTCCGGATGGAAGGAAATGGGATCCCATGAGGGTGGAAACTGGACCGTAAATTAGCTAAGGGTAGCGGCGAAAGGCAGGCTGGGAGTAATTGGGGGGAGGGGGGTACCTGCGCTGCGCGCGGGGTGGGGGCTCGCAGTCTGACTGGGAACTGCCACTCGAAGTGTAGCGAAGCAGGCACTCACACACAGTTGTTCCTCCGCACAGGCTCACTCGGAGCGGGGGTGGGGAAGAGTGCGCTCTCCAATCTCAGACGTCTCCAACCCCGACAACACGCTCGCCTGCCAGCTCCCAGTGGCTGACGAGCAGGAGGAGCAGACACGCGGCGGCCGGCGGCGGCTGGAATGGGCGCCTTAGGATCCCGGAGTGCTGCCGCCGTGTTAGCAACTCCCCGGCGCCGTCTCCCCGCTGCTTCAGAACCGACAGCCACCGGGAAAGAGCAAAGAACGAGGGACACACGCTAGGCTCCCCCCAGTCTCCATCTTACTCTTGAGCACAAAACTAACCCGAGACCACACGTCTCTGACCTTGACCACTAGCTGACCCCTTAGGAGAGGAAGGAGAAGAAGGGAGCTAGAGTCGATAGGGTGTGCGGAAACCACCGCATCCAGTCTTCCTCTGGCCGGACTGCTCGGGCCTGGGGCGGGGGGAGGGGGCTCAGGCTTCGGGTGAGGGGGATTAGGGCGCCTCAGAACAGAAGGGAGGTGGGAGGGTGTGTAGGGTTTGAATGATATTTGTAAAGTAAGAACCGAGTCAGGTATCAACTACAGTATTTACTGAGACTTTTCGTGAGCTAGGTATTATCTTCCCAGCTGTGGGAAATACAGAAGCAGAAGTACAATTGTGGATGGAAAAGACCTCCCCTCTCAAGTGGGAATTCAGGACCAGGACATAAAAAGTGGGGATTATCACCTGAGAACCTAATACATCTGTTAAATACAAACCAAGACAGTCCTTAGAGAAAAAGGTGGAGTTGTGGGGAGTGGAGGGCTCTGGGTGTTCCAAGGATAGGGCTTCTGAGGTGGTCTTCTACAATGTGTGGGATGCGATCTGGCTGCTGAGAAACAAGGAGGACACTTCAGACAGCTTAAGGAGGCAAGAGGATGGATGGAGGAAAAATACCTTTAAGGGACAGCGTTGAGGGCTGCTTTAAGGGGTCCTTTCCTATGAAAGACAGGAAATTAAGGGAAGAATGAAAGTGACAAGAAGCATTGCAGCAGGAGCTGCCTGGAGAAAGGCATGGGGCAAAGAGAGGATTTTCCTCTAGGAAGAAGACCATGGCTGAGTAGCAAAGTGGGCGCATCGCCCTGAACCCTGAACTTTTGCCTCTCTCCAGCTCCCAGGCTCCAGGGATGGCCACCTGCATGGGGCCCAACTATGGAGCAAGATGATGCCCCTCTGTTCTGAGGGATCATGTGATGTATACTCATGCACATTGTGAAGCCTCTCTTTTTCTCTTTGCGTTTTTCAACCCTAACCCTCTGCTCAGGGCTCTGCCAATTTCACATGGTGTCACAGAAAGGGTACAGTATTTGACATCAGAGTTAAGTCCCAGCTTGAAAGCATTTACTAGCAGTGTGACTCCAGGCCCGCATATTCCCACCTGCAAAATGAAGCAGTAATACTACCCTGCCTGCTTCACTCAGGATCGCACTAGAGTGTCAGGGAAAGAACTGCACAGTTATTCAGCCTGCAGAAAACCCAATCTGGCCCCTAGACCTGGGGTCCCCTCTTGCATGTTGCCCAGGAGTGGGTATAGACTCTCTACCTCATCTACAGCCCAGTAAGGACTCAGGAATGCTCTCCCTTTTTACTCAGCTGAAGAAAGACTTTTCTTCCCTTCATGACTCAATTCCCTTTTCTCCAGCATGAGAAAAATTGCTTTGTTTCCTTCTTTCTCTGTTTACAAGGTCAAGGGAGAGGGTACCCCTGAAACCTGTGTGACAGGCCATCCCACAGCCAGACAATGACACCCCCCAGGTGGAGGAGAGAAGCAGCAGGAACTCTCATTGGACACTTCCTCGGTCCTAAAGAGCCATGCCTCCTCCCCGCTGAGCCTCCTTGAGATAACTCTGCCTCACTTATGTCCCTGTTCCCTGTGGAGGGTGGAAACAGTTCCAGAGAAGAAGAGATGCTGGGGCAGGTCCCTTTCAGGGCCTTGTTCTGGTCTGTCAGAGAGCCCTGTGCTGGATGCTCTTTGAAAGGAGGAGCTGGCTCCATTTGCCCCAGCTGGCCTTGCCAATCCAGCCAGGCCTGTGGTGGTGGGATTGTGGGGAGGGGGTGCTAGGTCTCAGGCCCTGAAGCCTTTGCTCTGAGTTCCCTATGGCCTCAGTATGTTCTGAACAGAAAAGAAATAGCAAAGCTGAAAAAAAGCTCAGACTTTGCTGCAGAGCACAGAGGCACCAACAGCCATAATTAGAAGCTGTCGCTTAGGGAGCTGGAGGCTGACAAGAGATAGAGCCTAGGCAGGCAGGGGGCAGAAAGGCACTCCACTCTCCTCCCCTCCCACCCGCTGAGCCTCTCCCACTGTGGGCCCCAGGCTGGCAAAAGGGCTTCCTCCCAGAGGCGCCTCAGGTCTGCAGTCTGTCACTCTGTCTGCTGCTGCCCCCCTACAGTCCCCCTTCTTTCCTCAAGTGTCACCAACCCCCTCACCCTGTCACGTTGCACCAGCTCAGCTGGGTTGGGCCTGGCGGCACGTGGCTGGGAGATCCAGAGAGCTAGGGGAGGGGGGTTGCCAAGGGGAGGTGCAGGGGGTGGGTGAGTCAGCAGGGGACTCTGACATCTGAATCAGCAGTGAGATTGGGAAGGGGGTAGGGGACCCTTCTCTTATGCAAAACGTAAAACTGAGGCATAACTAGTGGACAGGAAACTTGCCCCAGCCCCATAGATATGCCACGCAGATGGAACCCA
>NW_006442109.1:28599518-28616908 GCF_000325575.1 Pteropus alecto | reverse complement strand
CAGGTGCCCTTCACCTGCCCAGTGCCCTGAGGGCGGGTAGCTTTTCCTCTGCACATCCCCTGAAGCCAGGGATCAATTCATCTCCAGGGCCCAGAGACTATGGCATTTTCCCAGGGGCCACCTTACTGTTTTCTCAGAGGACAGAAAGCAGAGAGGCAGGTACCGGGGCCAGGCCTCATGGAAAGCCCCCAGCTTGCCTGTGCAGAGGCCTCTCTAGGAGGCAGGATTGCATCTACTTCCACATTCCTGGGCTTCCCAGCTCTGTACTAGAGGCCCAGAGACAATACCTGGCCTGGCTGAGAGGTGAGAGGAAGGAAGGCAGCCTCTCCTTCCCCTAAGCAGTTATTAGCAAAAGCTGGAAGCTGCCCAGTGGGCTTTATTTGGCACTGGCTCTGGCTTATGCCCCTGTGCCTGGGTCAGTAAGTTCCTTTAGGCCTAGGTCCTCATCCCTGCATGGTTCTACCCCTGGACTGGGGAACAAATGGGGCAGCTGAGTGCCCAGCTGGAGGGTTAAAGGCAGGGCACTGCCCAAGGCTGTATCCAGTCAGTACACAGGCTGATCAATGACAGGCCTTACCCTGTGAATGAACAGGCCCCTACCCTCACCTTGCAGCCAGGGACTGCTAGGATCACAGAGATCAGGACCCCAGAGGGATGGCTGGGAGAGGGATTCCTGTTTATTTTATGAAGGCACAGGTGTCTACAATTAATGGCATTTACTATAACTCTCTGATAAGCAAACAACCTCTTCCCAGAATCAGCCCCAACTCTGTCTCTCCCAAGCCAGTGCCTGTTCCTGTTTGAGATCTGACACAACACCATAGGTGTAGTGAATGGCTGCCCACCAGCCCCTCCACAGCAAGTGTTGGAGTCAACCACAACTGCTACAGAGGACTGAGAATCTGACCACCCTAAGTCTGCCTAAAGGGGCACAGGTGGCCTGAAGGTTTGCAACTCCCCAAAAGTAGGAGGGGGCACCTTTACACTAGGTTTTTTGGCTCCAGCTCTGAGGGTGGAGACAAGGAAGAGCCACATCTGGGTGGGAGTAGAGAAGAGGGGTGACATCATTTTCCAATTGTGGCACCAGGGACAGCAGAAAGGGAAGTGAATCCTCTTCAAGCCTAGAGGCAGGGCCATTCTGCTGGGCTCTGGAGGGCACCTTGCCCCGGGGTTCAGCTCCCAACGGTTTTTCTGCAGCCCACTTCATTTAGGAGAAATCTACTCCCTTGTCCCCCATTTCTTAACTGTGGAACAGAGGCCAGGCTTAGGCAGGAAATATTGGGACAGGGTTCTTTAGTAGGAGTAAGAAGGAGAAAAATAAATAAACCTCATAAAGTCAAGAGAAAAAATGATGCTGACCTTGTCAGGCAGCCTGGGTGGGGGTGCTTCCTAGCATGGGTGGGAGAGTACCCAAAAGGCTGTCCTTCTCCCCTCACTACAGGTCACGGACCCAGTTGTCTCAGCAGCCTGAGGGCCAGACAGCTGAGGCAGCTTTTCCATGTCAGCGTCCCATCCCCCACAGGCAAGAAGCCAGAAAAGGGATGTAGGCCTGGGATCCTAGGGCCGGCCGTCCCCAGGGAGCTTGGAGGTAGTGCCAGTCTCTGTATCAGGGAGCTGACAAGGAGGTCAACTCAGGGCAGGCCTGAGGTGGGGCCTAGAAGCTTGGGTGAGCTGCCTGCCTTACTGCAGAAGGGTTTAGAGGTTGGTCCTGCTTAAATTACAGGCACTAGAGTGGAGGTTCCATGTGGCCAGGCCTAACTCTCCAGGTGAGGAAACTGAGTCCAGAGTGGGGCACCACTAGTTGCATATTAGGAAAGGTAGGAAAGGCAGAGTGGGGCCAGGACCCCATTTCTTGCCTCCTAGTCCACTAAGTTTTTGGGGCTTTTTATGTTTTTTGTTTTTGTTTTTTTGGGTTTTGTTTTTTTTTGTTGTTGCTGTTTTGTTTTTTGCCCTCAACAAATATGTGACACTCACTCAAGATGGAAGAGAAGGATGAGGAGCAGAAAGTCAACTTGGAGAGAACCTCGAGGCTTGAGATGGGCCACCGCCCTGATGGTATCTGGTACATGCCTCCTCTGCTAGCCTGGCTGTTGAGAAGGGGACTCCCGGATCCCAGGGAGCCTCAGCTTCCTACAGCCTCAGAGTGCTGGGGCTGCTGGGG
The DNA here is from genome assembly GCF_000325575.1 of Pteropus alecto. Lineage (NCBI taxonomy): Eukaryota > Metazoa > Chordata > Mammalia > Chiroptera > Pteropodidae > Pteropus > Pteropus alecto. The sequence goes on along the minus strand of NW_006442109.1, from coordinate 28,614,747 downwards.
CCTTTTCTCTTGGAGAGATAGAGCCCCATCCCAGAGAAGGGTGAACGTCCTTGCAGAATGTCTCAGTTGGATAGGGGTATCAGAAATGGCTCTCTTAGGTGTCTATTTTTGCTGTAAGTGGGTCCTGTTCACACAGCTCCCCAGAGGCCCCACAGGGGGTCTCAGGCTTGTCCTCAGTCTCAGAAGGGAAGCACGCCCTGAAGCAGGTCTTCAATGACTCCTTCACCTCAGCCTCCAGGCCCTTCATCCTGGCCTCATATTCTGTCAGTGCCTCCTGCTGGAACTGTGGAGACAGCAAGGACCACCGCCTAGCTCGGGGGTGCCACCTGCCTACTCTCCCTCCCCTGGACAGTGGAACAAGGAGATGGTCTTTTCAGAGCTTCCAGGAAATAAGAGTGGGATGTGGGGCATAGTGGAGCCCATCCGGGAGCCTGTCAGGAGAGGGGGTGCCAACCAAGCAAAGAGATCTGCAGAGCTACCTTATTTGAAAAGGCCCCAGGACCCCATGGGAACCAGAACCTATGACCCACTGGTGAGAGGTGAGCCTCCACTCCCCTGAACTCCTGACTGGCAGCTCCCAGGAGCAGGACCCTCTTTATACCCTGGAGCCAGGCTAACTTCTGGGAGCCAGGGCGGTGGTCACTGTCACCTGCTTTTCCATCTCCCGGATCTGTTCCAGGCAAGCTGCCTGCTTCTCCTCCAGCTTCTCCTGATGCCTCCTCAGGTTCTCTGTCATCTGGGTGAGAGTAAGAGGCAGGGAATCAGGACAGCAAGGACAGGCAGTCTGGGTTGGCAACCAGCTACAATCGCAGTTAACCAGCTGTAAGACTGCACAAATTCCTTAACCCATGAACATATCCTTTTATTTGTAAAATGAGGTTAATAGTACCGGTCTCTCTGGAATGTGAAGAATTACATGAGACAGTTTATGTGAAGCCCCTGGCTTAGTGTCTGGGACAAGGTCAGGACTCAGTAGCTGGTAGTTCTGTTACAGTTGTTAATAATCCCCAGGGGAGATTTAGGTCCATTCTCAGCAGGGCTTTTCTTCCTCTTCCAACTCCTTGGAGCCTCAGGAAGCCCCTCTTGCTCCCTCTCACCCACCTACCCCAATCCCATCCTCTCCCTGCCCTCTCACCTCCAACCCCCCGCCCCCTCCCCCCAGCCAGCTAGCCCATATCATTTTCATCCAGGACACCTGGCCAGAGACAGACTCCTTTAGGCTGGTACCTCAACCTCCACAGAAAGACCAGAACCTCAGGCTGGCCTTGGAGCCCCTCCTCCCCTGGACTGACTCCTCCCATCCCTAGCTGTATGGGCTTCTCTGGACAGTGTATCTCCTAAGGGCAAAATAAAGGCCCAAAGCCACCTTTTCTCTCCCATGGAGAGCATGCATGCGTGTTAGTGTGTGCTCAAGCATGCGTGCATAGGTATGTGTTTGGGAAGGATACAGCTTTACCCACCTGTTCGACGACCTGCACCACGTCCTGGATATGGGAGTCGTTAATCTCTCTTTTCAACCTGTTGGGGTGATCAGAGTTTCAGGGAGGGCTGGAGGCCCCTAGGCAAGACTCCTCGGAGTGTAGGCAAAGTGAGAAAAACATCTGCCAAAGGGACAGAAACCAGCCAGAGTTGTGAGCATGGGGACCCAAGGAGGGTTTGAGGGGCCATTGAAAGCCCCAGGGGCTCTGTAAATAAAGAGCTTCCTCACTAACTCGCACCATTCTTCAAGCATGCATGGGGAAGCACATGCGGGAAGCTGCTGTCTCAAGGTTTCACCTCTCTCTTTGTATGCTTGATTTTCCCTTAAATTCTCCTCTCTGCTCAAATAATATTGGCATCTGTGTTTTGCCTGAGGACACTCTGATCAGAGGTTACAGAAGTTAGATAACTTTCAAGAGATATGAGACAGGCATATCTTTGGGAATTGAGTCAGGATCCACTTGTAGGAAGGCCCCTTCCCACCTGGAGTGGTTCCTGCTCAGCACTGGGCCTGGAGTTTGAGTCCTGGGCCTCTCTCTCCTCAGGGACTCACCTCTCCTGGGCCATCTTGTCCGTGGTAACCTTGACCATGGCCTGGATCCGCTCCAGCCTCTTGGCCTCCAGCTTTTTCTTCATCTCTTTAGTGTCACTGCAGAGAGACAAGCATCAGAGATGATTTATGGGACCTGAGCCCTTTTGGGAGATGAGAGTCAGATATGAGTAGGGGGCAGTCATACCTCTCTGAGGTCTCCTTGAGAGTCTTAAGCTCTGCAGCCTGTTTCTCTCTAGCCAGCTCCATCATCTTGGTGATTTGCTGAAGGGGGAGAAAGGATGGGTTTGGCAGATGTGCTTAGCATGAAGTCTTTTGTTGTGCGCAGGGTGTGGGGTTGGTTAGGTGGTCGCTTCTTCCCCACCCCCACTCTGGCACCTCGGCCACGTGCTGCTCCTTGCGCTTCAGGATACACTCGTATTGCTCCTCGCCCTGCTGCAGCAGCTCCAGCTCCAGCCTGTCCCTCAGCTCGCGCACACGCAGGTCCGTGCCCTCGGGACCCTCACCCGGTGCTGCCCCAGCATTCTCCTCGCAGGGCAGAGTCCTGCGGAGGCCACGTAAGACTGGCACTGAGCCCTCAGCCCCCCGCCCCCGCCCCCGCACAGCGGAAGGCAGGATGCTGCCGCCACCTTTACCTTTTCTTGCGGGAGCCCTTGCCCGGACCGAGCCTACGGCCCCCGCAGCCGACCTCCGCGCCCAGTGGCCCAAGCTCCGCCAGCTGCGCGGTGCCCCTCTGCAGCAGCTCCTCCCAGCGCCGCGCACCGCGCCGCTCAAGCTCTCGCAGTTCCTTCTCATGCCGCCGCTGCAGCTTCACGACGCCCTTCGACTCTCGTAGCTCCTCCGGGCTGGTGGTCCGCAGCTCTGTGGGGACCCAGGTGAGGCGCCCCACCGCCCAGGAGCTCCCCACGAGCCTTGGGCCCTCCCCAAGCTCGTACCCAAGACCACTAGGCCTCAGCAGGCTGTACCCGCAGCATCTTTCATGGCCTCCTCGCTGGCCCTGACCACAGCTGCTGCAAGAGCCACGGGACAGGCTGACATGTGCCCTGGGGTCCCCCGGTCAGTTCTATTCTTCCCCTGCCCGCCAGGGGAGGCAGTATGGACCCCCTGCAGCACAGTTGCTTGGTGCTGAGGCTTCAGACACAGTGTTCCCTCCCCAGGTTAGAGTGTTAATTTTTTAAGCACATTTTTGGAATGTGGTTACAGCGAAAGAAGTCGAGACCCTTCCAGTAGGTGGGAGGACACTGTAGTACATACCTGCTGATCCATTGCTTGTTGGGGCAGCTGCCCCATTGACCTGGCTGGCAGCTGGACTCCCCAGAGGGAAAGGCTTCTGTGTAGGGAGAGTGGATTAGGAAGATGGCTCAAATGGCCCTCTCTCCCTAAGTGGGTAAATCTTCCCCCTCCCTCATCTTCCCACTGAGAAAGCAAAGCTCCTGGGGGCCCCTGGCAATGGACCCAGCAACACAGACCTCAGGCGGACCTCCCGTGGCTTCCTTGAGCTTCACAGACTTCTTATCTTGGGCACTGAAGAACTTGATGGGATTGGTAAGGGCCACGGTGAGATCTGGGTGCACAGGGGCATCATGAGCCTGATATGGAGATATACCTGGAAGGCTCCCTGATCCTCACCTACGCTAGGATACCCTGGCCTGCCCCACTCCGGAGGCTGGCTTGAGGAGAAGGGAGGGGAAAAGGACAGCTCCGGGCTCCCAGCATTCCGTAGGCCTCCTACCTGCCCACCTGTCAGGTACATAGTCCTTCAATTCCAGGAAGACAAAGAGTGAAGGCATGGTGAGGGGCATGTTGCTCTCGCTGTGCAGGCACAGATGGTGGTATCCTGTCGGGCATGATGGGGTGGGCAGTGAGCAGAGCCCATTGCAGCCAGCACTGCAGGTGAGCAGTCAAGTAGTCAAGACTTCTGACTTTAGAGTCAGAGACCAGGGCCCAAGTCTGGTTCTGCACCTTCTTGGCTATGTGACCTTGGGCAGGTTACTTTAAATCTCTGAGACTTTTCTCATCTGTGAAATGGGGATAATAGTGTCTACCTTATGCAGTTATTGTTAAGATTAAGTGAGAGTATGTTATAAGCCCTTAAAGCATTTTAAGTGCCCAATAAATGTCAGCTACTTGGGAAACTGCCCCAGTAGTTCCAGAAAATTACAGACGTTCTGTTAGCTGGGCAGAGTCCCCACCTCTGTCAGTATCCTAAAGTGGTACTATTCCTGCCCCCACTCTTTAGAGCTGATAACATGAGAGTGTTAAGTAAGGTCTCAGGACCACCTCCGTGAAGCTGCCTCACCCTCTGGACAGGCCCCTGAAGATGGCCTTGGTCTCAGACCTGCTTGAACAGCAAAAGAAGGACCCATAACCTTACCAGAATTCAGGGCATTGATGGGGATGATGCGGTGTCCGAGAAACTTGTTGCCTTCCTCCATCACAGCCACCCTGAGGGAGGCCAACTCAGGCATCAAGATCTGGGGAGAGTTCAGGACAGGATAAGCTGGGAAGGGGAGAGGGTGGCCAAGCTGTCCCACTCCCTGGTTCCAGAAGTCTAGGGTCAGTGTGAGAACATAGCAGGTATGACCAGATTTGGTAAGAACAGAGGGCACAGTCTAGGCAACACACGTAGACATCCTCACAGCTCTGGCCATGGTCAATCCACACAGGAGAAAAGGGCTAGATATGCAGCCCAGGGCTCTGGGGATCCTGGTACAGACAGCCTGTGGCAGCTTTGCCAAAAGTATCCAGTGGGGGTAAAAGACCCCTGTGATCCCATGGGACTCTGCACCCTGGTCTGGGAGTTCACGTTTCTGCCTCTGATCCTAACATGAACATGCATGCACGCTCACACACCGGCACATGTACACACTCAAAACCTGCCCACCAAGTACATTTCTGTAAACTTGCCGTTTGGACTCTGGAAACTCGGGAGGGCACAGAGTGAGCGGTGGGGAGAGGAGAAGTATCAAGGACCTCCCTTTATGTATTTCCTCTTTTCTATAAAGAGAAGCCAGGAACTAGGGATGGACCACAGCCCCTGACCTGCCCTAGCCCCCTACCTTCTCAAAGACAAAGGGCTCCTCCTTCCAGACAGGGTTGATGGAGTTGGTACTGGGCGACAGCTTGGTGCGATAGCGCCGCTTGGGGTCCCCAGGAAGGCCAAACAGCTCCACTTCCACATAGGTGCGCACACTGCGTTCTGACAGGAACTGCCCAGAGATTACCTGGAGGTGGGGACCAGGGGAAGCCAGCATCAGCTGCCCCACCCAGGCCATTCCCCAGCACCTGGGGTCTCCAGCTCCTCTAGCTGAAGCATCCATTCTTGGGTACTGTGAAGAGCCCCACTCAGCTCTGGCTACCGAGTAGAGGCTGTGTGGCTCAAGGGTTAAAGCTAAGCTCTGATAACCAGGGTGCTTTCAGCATTCGTATGCAAGACTGCTGACTTTAGAGTCAGAGACCAGGGCCCAAGTCTGGTTCTGCACCTTCTTGGCTATGTGACCTTGGGCAGGTTACTTTAAATCTCTGAGACTTTTCTCATCTGTGAAATGGGGATAATAGTGTCTACCTTATGCAGTTATTGTTAAGATTAAGTGAGAGTATGTTATAAGCCCTTAAAGCATTTTAAGTGCCCAATAAATGTCAGCTACTTGGGAAACTGCCCCAGTAGTTCCAGAAAATTACAGACGTTCTCTTAGCTGGGCAGAGTCCCCACCTCTGTCAGTATCCTAAAGTGGCACTATTCCTGCCCCCACTCTTTAGAGCTGATAACATGAGAGTGTTAAGTAAGGTCTCAGGACCACCTCCGTGAAGCTGCCTCACCCTCTGGACAGGCCCCTGAAGATGGCCTTGGTCTCAGACCTGCTTGGAACAGCAAAGAAGGACCCATAACCTTACCAGAATTCAGGGCATTGATGGGGATGATGCGGTGTCCGAGAAACTTGTTGCCTTCCTCCATCACAGCCACCCTGAGGGAGGCCAACTCAGGCATCAAGATCTGGGGAGAGTTCAGGACAGGATAAGCTGGGAAGGGGAGAGGGTGGCCAAGCTGTCCCACTCCCTGGTTCCAGAAGTCTAGGGTCAGTGTGAGAACATAGCAGGTATGACCAGATTTGGTAAGAACAGAGGGCACAGTCTAGGCAACACACGTAGACATCCTCACAGCTCTGGCCATGGTCAATCCACACAGGAGAAAAGGGCTAGATATGCAGCCCAGGGCTCTGGGGATCCTGGTACAGACAGCCTGTGGCAGCTTTGCCAAAAGTATCCAGTGGGGGTAAAAGACCCCTGTGATCCCATGGGACTCTGCACCCTGGTCTGGGAGTTCACGTTTCTGCCTCTGATCCTAACATGAACATGCATGCACGCTCACACACCGGCACATGTACACACTCAAAACCTGCCCACCAAGTACATTTCTGTAAACTTGCCGTTTGGACTCTGGAAACTCGGGAGGGCACAGAGTGAGCGGTGGGGAGAGGAGAAGTATCAAGGAACTCCCTTTATGTATTTCCTCTTTTCTATAAAGAGAAGCCAGGAACTAGGGATGGACCACAGCCCCTGACCTGCCCTAGCCCCCTACCTTCTCAAAGACAAAGGGCTCCTCCTTCCAGACAGGGTTGATGGAGTTGGTACTGGGCGACAGCTTGGTGCGATAGCGCCGCTTGGGGTCCCCAGGAAGGCCAAACAGCTCCACTTCCACATAGGTGCGCACACTGCGTTCTGACAGGAACTGCCCAGAGATTACCTGGAGGTGGGGACCAGGGGAAGCCAGCATCAGCTGCCCCACCCAGGCCATTCCCCAGCACCTGGGGTCTCCAGCTCCTCTAGCTGAAGCATCCATTCTTGGGTACTGTGAAGAGCCCCACTCAGCTCTGGCTACCGAGTAGAGGCTGTGTGGCTCAAGGGTTAAAGCTAAGCTCTGATAACCAGGGTGCTTTCAGCATTCAGGGAAGTAGTGTGGTCTCCCCATCTCTCTCCCTCAGGGCCTGGGGCTCCTGCTGCCCTACTCTGCCCACTCTTCTCCCTTCCCCCATCCTAGCCTCAGCCCTTCCCCTTGGTTTCCATAGGGACCAAGAGGCAGCCTCCAGTGCTGAGGAGGAGGCAGTTTCCAAGGCAACTTGCTACTGCACGAACTGGCTGGGGCTGAAGTTTCCATGATATCAGGGGAGGGGGTTGGGAGTGGAGGAGTGGGGCTCCTGTGTCTTTCTCCTCAAGGCTCCAGCCCTCCCAGCCACTTGTTTGCCTCAGGGTCTTGCCGTAATGGAAAGGGTGGTGGCTACCACCACGTCAATGCGGTCCACTGAGAATGGGTTGTACTGCTTGTCCGGCCGACGCATAAACTCATGCTTGAGGAGGTAGCCGCTCTGCCCATTGAACTCAAACAGCGCCATGTTCTGCTGCATAGGCAGGTCTGGGGGGACAAGGGCACTGGATGAGGAGGGCCCTGCTCTGCGTCGGCACCAAGTCTCTGTTTCCTCATTTCCCAGCCTTTCCCCTGTCTTGTGAATGGGGAGGTTGAGTAGACTGTTGGCATGAGGGTTTCTCATGTCTCAGCCTGCTTTCTTTGGGTGTCTCATCTCTCAGAAAGGGCCCACAACCTGGAGTCAGCAGGACCAAGGCCACAACCAGATCTCAGGCTCACAGGGGGAATAGAGGCCAGTAGAGCAGGTGTTCCCGCAGATCCACCCAGAGAGCAGCCAGAACCCATGCAAGCACCCTGGGATCTTCACATACATACTCGTATACGTGCAGTCATATAGGCATGAGCTAATGCATTTCTGTCCCTAAATGCTCACACGCCTGCACGTGCTCCCAGAGCCCAAACAAACATCTGGACACCATGGTCTATTCTAAAGACCCCCCCACGAAGGGATGGGATGAAGGTGGGAGGGGCAGAGAAAGCTTCTTAAGGGCCTGGGAGTGCCCTCACCCATCGTCTGGAAGTTGAGGGCGACCATCTGGCAACCAGCATTCCAAAACATCTGGGGCATGTAGTTGGAGGAGTCCATGCGGGTTCCCTTGGGATAAATGCGGCTCATCTGGCGCTTGTTGTAGCTGTTCCAGAGTATAGGAGGCCGAGGCTGCCTGCACCAGGAGGACCCAACAGCACCCACCCCTGGCCCGTGAGCACTGTCCCCCTCCCTCCACCTCAACCAGGGACCCAGGCTACTGAGGCCTCAAGGATACTCCACAAACTGCACTGTGGCCTTGGAGAGCAGATCATAAGCCTTGAGCTCGGTGAATGAGGAGATGACATAACTTCGGTTCTTCTCTATGTAGGGGGAAAGAGGAGTGGGAGTCCTCGTCAGGCTGTGCCCCCCCTCAGACCTGCCCTCCTCTTTGGCGTGGCTCCCTCCAGCACAGAATTGCCTCCGACATAGCAACATAGTGAAGCCTGAGGGTTCAGGAGCCAACCCCAGGGGGCAGGAGGATGTGCAGATCTGTGTGGGTAACAATGCATGCTGGGAGATATGCACAGGGATGGGGTGTGTGTCAGTCTCAAGGGTGAGGAGTGCTTGCCCTGGGTGGGTGCCGAGGGTGTGGGAACATGCTAGGATGAGCCCAGGGGGTCAGGAACGTGCTGTAATGGGCAGCGCCTAAAGCACACCCGCTCTGCTGAACGAGACGGGTGGAGGTGGGGGTGAGAGGTACACACCAAGAGTGCTATCTGTCATGGGTGGGCACAGGTAGGGGTGAGGGCTGTGGGTTCAGGGGTGAGGAGTCAAGGTGGCAGAGGTATACACCATGAACCAGTATATACAGAAAGAGGTGTTCATATTGGAAACATGCGCAGAGAGTGGGAGGAAGGCACTGTGTGTCTGTCCCGAGAAGATAAATAGCATAGAGTGTACAGAAAGGGAAAGGTAAAAGGAGCAGAAGTGCACTGGCTGGTTTCTCTGCCTTCCACCCTCTCCCAGAGGCTATGTCACAGGGCCTGGGCTTTGGGGCTTGGGAGCCACAGAACCTGCAGAAGGCTGCAGGAGCCCCAGGCCAGCCTAACTAAGGTGGCCTGTCACCGACACACTCCAGAGCATTCTGCTTGGTGCCAAGTTCCTGAGTACTGTGCCAGGAAATGGGAGCCACTGCCACTTAAACAAGCCCTTTGCCTGACTCCTCTGCTGAATATTTATAGACAGTCCTCAGTCCAAGGAAGGAGGAGGACTCTCCTTCCTCCTACCCCCACCTCTCAAGCTGCCTGGTGTCACAACACACTTCCTAAGGGCCTTCCCCTGAGTCTAGCTGAACCTCCAGCTTACCACCACCTCATGCTAACTTACGGGCAGAGAACTCGAAGGAGATGAACTTGGCGGGCTGAATGTAGTTGACTAGGCTGGACATCTCCTCATAAGCTGTCACCTCCAGGCCCGCTGTGCCCTAGGGAGGAAAGAGGAGGGCGGAGAAGAGAGTAATAAGCACAGGGACATTGCCCACTCCCTCACCCGAAGGGCTCTGCAGTGGAGGTGGCAGAAAGGGTTCAGGGCTGTCCCCACACACCTCATCTGACTGCAACTTCTTTATCTCTTCTTCATCCAGGCTTCCCGACTCCTCTTCCTCTTCCACCTCCTCCTCCAGCTCAGCCCCTTCCTCACCGGTCCACACTGCCACACACAGTTCCATCAGCATTGGGGATGGGGCAACCCCCTACCAGTCTGGATCCCCAGCACATCCACTCCAGGCCCAGCCTTCCTCTCCCATTCCACACACTTCCCCATCCCTAGCCCCATTCCTCCCAGGCTGATTCACCTGTGTCTCCACCCACAGGGGCACTGGGTGGGCAGCTGCCCTCAGCCTCTCCACCTGGCTGCTCTGTGCTGGGGGATGCTGAGCCAGAAAACTGATTCTTCTTATTCTTGATGAGGATCTTGCCACGGAGATCCTCTGGGCTGGGCAGGGGGGTGCCTGGTTTCAGCTGTGGGAGAGTAGGGAGGGTCAGCATCATCTCCTCACCTTCAGGGTGTACCCTAATTTTCTTCATACCAAGCTGTGCTCCATCTACCCCTGCTTACTTTTCCAGCCTCACCTCTCATCACTCCCCCACATACGCTAAACCCCTGCCTGACCCGACTGACTTCAGTTCCTCAGTGATGCTCTCTCTCACCTGTTCAGTCTGTCTAGAACTCCCTTTCCTCAATCTCACCAACGTAAATCCAATATTTCCCTCTGTTTCAGCTTAGCCATCACTTCCTCCAGGAAGCCTTCCCTGATCCCGAGACCAGATCATAATTCCCCAAGTACTCCCATAGCAGTCACTGGTTGTCAAGGCCGGGTTCCTTATCTGTCTCCCCACTAGAGGGTAAGTAGTCTGAGGGCTGGGACTGCATCTTTGTTGCTAATGTACCCCTAAAGCTCAGCACAGTGCCTGACATGTGGTTAACCTAGCCTCCACCACACCCGAGGTCCCCAGCCCCCGGGCCCAGATGCCCCACAGAGAAGTTCACTCACAGGGAACTTTTCCAGGGGCTCTGTGAGCAGCATATCGCCAAACATCACCCGGCAGTACTCGGCCATCTTGGCTTGTTGGCGGGGTCTGTAGGGAGCAGAAGTGGGGTGTGTTTCAGCAGCTCTGCCCTCATCTTGGTCATCTTTCTGGGCTTCTGATCTGGGACATCAGGGGGACTGGAGTTTGAGGAAGCAGGGACACAAGCAGGAGAGCCTGAGGTCCTGAGGAAATTGTATTGAGACCAAAGGGCATGGCTAGAGGCTGGGGACAGTTGAGGGCAAGGCATGGGTCTGGACACTCACGAGTCCACGTGGTTTTCAAATGACAGAATGACAGGATATGGGGAGGTCTTAAAGGCACTTTCTGCAATCGCTTCAATTGCTTCCTGGAGGAGACGGGGACTCGATGGAGAGGAGGACAGTGCTCCAGGCTTCCCCTCCCCCAATGATATCCTTCTCCACTCCCCAGTTTCAACCACACATAGAACTGGAGGATGACTATTGACTCCCTTTGGTTCCCTCTAGTCCCCATGCCAGTCTGAGGCCTCCCAGATGCTTCTCTCTGCTTCATGCTCCCCCACCCCCAGAAAGCTCGGGGACGAGGGCCCTTCCCCAATGCCTCCACCACCAGCCTCCACACTCTGAGTCTTACCTTGAAGTAAATATCTGTGGTCATGGTGAAGCCATGGGTGATAATAGGCTCCTCATCGGGGGGCTTCCCCTTCCAGCAGTCCAGCTCCACACAGCGGCAGCCAGCTAGCAGCACCTGGCGATACATCTCAGCCGAGGAAAGGCCTGAGAACTGGCCAGCTGAGTCAGAGCAAGGGGAAGAGCAGGGGCTTCATTTAAGGGCTGTTCTGCTCTCCCCCATCCCACTCCAGGATGGTCTGTCCTATTGGCAACCTGAGGGCAGCCCCATGAGGAATTCCAGGAACAGGAGCAGCCCCCATAAAAGGAGAAGTCAGCAGTGAGGTGGCCAGGGCCTACCTGTCAGGTAGGTGTTGTGTGAGGAGTTGATGAAGTAATGATTGAGTGGCTGTGTCATGTCATGGTGGAGCAGCAGCTTGTCCTGGGCCAGCACACTATTCTCAGGCCCACAGAGAAACCATACCATGCCCTCAGGTGACAGCTGGCCTGGGGAGGGCAGGGGATGACTGTCAAGGCCACAGTCCAGTGGCCAGAGCAGGACAGGCCCACAGGGGGTAAAGGGTTCCCTTGGTCCTCACCCCTCTGCACGTTGATACCACTGGGCTCATACTTGTCAATGAGGCCCTGCACCTGGTCAGACCGTGCTTTCGGAAACAGTACGGAGTTGAGGCGGGAGTCCCTCTGTTTCTGGTTGATGAATGTGGTCAAGTGCTCCTTGGTCATGTAGGGTTTGGCCTTGGAATGGCTGCAGGCCAGAGAGAAGAGCACAAGTCTACATCCCCTAGGCTGGGGAACTCAGACAATCCCCCTTCTCCAGTGAAGCCACCTAATTGTCAGCATGGCAAGTGAGAATTTTAGCCACCACCTCTTCCCCATATCCAGCCCAGCCCAGGAAGCTCACTAGGAAGTGAAGATCTCATCTATTTCTGGCCGAGGACAGAGGCTCATGAGGAAACTCTTGTAGACAGACTCTGGGAAGTCCTCAGGATTGATGGCATCATTCTGGGGAAACAGAGAGTCACCTGATCACTCCTGTTCGACCCTCTCAGTGCTAAGAATCACCAACTAGGCCCAGCCTTGTACAAGGGAGCCTGGTAAGAGAGAGGGCTCTGGGCAGACAAAGAAGCATCAAGGACACGCTGAGCACCCACTTTTCAAGGCCCTGATTGCTGAGTAGAGAGCATGCTTAGCTGATTTGCTTTGCCCCTGAATTTGGATACCGGTTACTCTTTTGGCCGGGGCAGGATTGGAACTAAGAATGACCAGACTGGGGAGGAATTAAGTGACGCTGCTTGCCAAAGCAGTGGACTAGTTGTTGTTGTTGTTGTTGTTGTTGTTTCAGTGGAGGACAAATTTTCAAAAAGAAGCAATTTGAATATAAAAAATATGGCTCACAACATAGCCTCAAGATGCATAAAGCAAAAACTGACAGAATTTAAAAGAGAAATGGACAAGTCAACAATAATAGTTAGAGACACCAAAAAGCACAAGAACAACAATAACAAAAAAGATAAATTAGACTTCATCCAAATTAAAAACTTTTGTGCTTCGAAGTTTACCATCAGAAAGCTGAAAAGATCCACAGAATGGGAGAGAATATTTGCAAATCGGTATCCAAGAAGGGACAACTCAGCAGTGTAAAGACAAATAACCCAATTGAAAGAAGAGCAATGGATATAAATAGATATTTGTCCAAAGAAGATATTTAAACAACCAATAAGCATTTGAGAAGATACTCAATGTCAGTAGTCACTAAAGAAATACTTCATTCCTACTAGGATGACTAAAATAAATTTTAAAAAGACAATAAGAAATGTTGGGTCTGCAGAGAAATTGAAACCCTCGTACAATGTTGGTGGGATAGTAAAATGGTGTAGTCACTTCTGAAAATAGTTTGGAAGTTCCTCAAAATGTTAAATATAGAGTGACCATATGATCCAACAATTCCACCCCTAGGTATATACCCAAGAGAATTTAAAACATATACCCAGAAAAAATCATGTATAAGATGTTCATAGCAACATTATTCATAATAGACAAAAAGCGGAAACAACCCAAGTATTCACCAACTGATGCATAGGTCAGCAAAATGTGATATATCCATACAATGGACTATTATTTGGCCATAAAAAAAGAGTGAAGTACTGATATGTGCTACAATATGGATAAACCTTGAAAACATTATGCTAAGTGAATGAAGCCTGACATTAAAGATCACATAATATATGATTCCATTTACATGAAATATCCAGAGTAGGCAAATCTATAGAAATAGAAAGTAGAGTAGTGGCATTTAGAGATTCTGTGCCTTTGCATTCCATCTCAGAAAAACCCATCAAATGTCCTCAAGGATCATACCGGAAGGCCAACATCAGTCTTAGTTTGGAGCAGGAGAGCTAGACTAGATCTCCCTAAGACTAAATCTTGAACCCATCAGCTCCAAGCAAAGATGGGTCAGTGGCCCCTACTGGGAAACAGGAATTGCTGACAAATCAGGAGGATTTAGTGAATGTAGGAGTTCAGGAGGCAGGAGAAAAGGAGGGTGGAAGTGTACTGACAACAGCTTTCAGTGCTTGCTACAGGGCCCAGAGCAGGAGCCTGCTCCCACCTTCTCCCCGACTCCGTGCTTACATCGCCTGAGGCTGAATGCACCCAGGGGTCACCAACTCCACAGAGCTGTGACTGTGGGGGAAGTATTCTTCCTGGAATTCATGGGGACAGGTGATCAATGAGGTTTTAGTTTAATTATAATATTCCAAATTCTTACCAGGAGAAAAAACTGTATGGGGTGCAGGAGGTTCCCTGTATAAAGGCATGGCTAAGGGAGGACGGAGAGCTGAGATTCACTCCCCCAGCCAGGCATGAACCCGGGCTCGGGCCTGTGTCTACCTGCCCCAGAGGTCTCCTTTTTTTTGTAATTCATATAATGCACCTCATGGGATGACCCTACATACAACTCGTAATTAAAAAGTAATTACTTAACTAAAGAGAAAAATGTTTTCCTGTGTAGAGCTGAAGACTGTGTCTTGGCAGCTTCCACCCCTGGTTCTGTTCTTCACCCCACACCCTGAAGAACTAATACCTTCCCACAGCTTTCAGATCTCTGCAGACTGCCTCCTGTCCCTGCTGACCTTATCTTGCTCCTGCAGGCCGAAAACATTCATCTCCACGTCCATTCCAAGGCTGGAATGGGAATGCACCAATCCTTGCTGCTTGCTTTGAACACCACCCACTGCTCCCACAACCACCCAGAGATAGGGGTACGGACCGGCCTGCTAGAACCCTGGCACCTCACCCCCATCACCCTGGTACTGTTTCTGTGTATCAGAAACCAGTGGCTCTAAAATTAACTGGCTTTGGCACTGTTGACTGGAACTATGCTGTCATTCCTGCCCTCCTCACCCCCTACCAGGCCTTGCCAAGTTGCTCTCTGGTCAGAGCCAGCTCAGGTAAGAAGAATAGTAGGGTGGGCTAGGGAGGGGGAGCCACTCACCTTCCCTTTGGGGAGGTGGCAGGCACTGAGGGCAAGAGAGCTTGGTAGGAACCAATATTAGGATAAACTGAAGGAGCAGAGAAAGGCATCAGGCAAAGAGAGGAGTCAGGGCCTGGAGAGGGAAGGTTTTGGGGAGCTGGGAAGAAGTGTGGGGATGGGGAGGGGAGACTCACTTCTTCACAGGAATCTTCCCTTCAGGGTTGAGCTGCATCTTGAGCTTCACCAGGCTAGTGGGGCAGAAAGCAGCCTGTCAGGCCCTGGGGCTGGCACACTTAGCCCCGAAGGCTAAGGCCAGGCAGGCAGGCAGGCACTTACATCTTGTCCAGGAAGGTAATGCGGGGGGCATTAGCTGTCAGCGGATGCTTGACCAGAGCCAGTACATCTTCAGCCCAGTCCTGCAGGACCCCAGAGCACAGTAGTCAGACCCCTGATCTTAAAAGTGCCTGTACCACCCCATGGCCCAGACCTCTCTCTCAAAAAGTCTAGCCTATCCCAGTTGCCAATTCCCACGCCAGGTTTCCTCAGTGCACCTTGCCCACGTTCTCCTTGTAGGAGACAAAGTTGTGGAAGGTGAGGTCCACCATGTCGGGGCCAGACACCACAGTAAGTGTCTTCAGCAG
>NW_006442109.1:28583757-28598032 GCF_000325575.1 Pteropus alecto | reverse complement strand
GGGGGGGCATTAGCTGTCCGCGGATGCTTGACCAGAGCCAGTACATCTTCAGCCCAGTCCTGCAGGACCCCAGAGCACAGTAGTCAGACCCCTGATCTTAAAAGTGCCTGTACCACCCCATGGCCCAGACCTCTCTCTCAAAAAGTCTAGTATCCCAGTTTACACATGGTTAGGACCATCCCTGCCCGCGGTGGCTCTCCTCATCCCTCCCTCTCAGCCACCTGAACTGTAGTCCACTGGGGTGAAATCCCATCCCCATCTTAGGAGCCACAGGCCTCAGCATCTTCCATCCCTCTCCAGGAGCGGGAAGTTGTTGTCAGGAAAGTCCATGTTGAAGACATCCCGGAGCTTCTGGCTCTGCAGCAATGGAGACATGGTTAGGACCATCCCTGCCCGCGGTGGCTCTCCTCATCCCTCCCTCTCAGCCACCTGAACTGTAGTCCACTGGGGTGAAATCCCATCCCCATCTTAGGAGCCACAGGCCTCAGCATCTTCCATCCCTGACTCCAGGAGCTGGGGCTGGGAGCAGGAGGCCCATAGGAAGAGGCTAACCAAGACTTTGCGACCTGGGAGTCCTGTGTGTCTTGTCACTTTTAATTTGAAGACAGATTCTTAGCTCCCAGTCTCAGGGAATCCTGCTCCCATCAATCTTTTCCTCTAATCTTCCTACCAGCATTAGGTAAATATAGTCAAACTAGTCAGGGGGTCAGGAGTGTGAGCAACACCTGCCAGATAGCCTGGGGTGCTCTAAGGGCAGGAGATGGCCTCATGACATCTCTTCTGATGGTACCCTGGCACCGAGGCCCCAGCAAGCCCTGGAGCAGCCATGCCCCTTCCTCATCTCAGAATGAAGCCTTGCTGCCCAGCCCAGGGACACTTCACCTTGTTCCAGAGATCAGGCTTCCCACCCCCTGAGAGACTCCTGCCTGCACCTGGGCTACTGCTGGGCCCACCTACCTTGGGAATCTTGGCAAACTTCCCAAAGCGGGTGTCGCGGATGCTGGTGATATCCAGAAACTCCATCTCCTGGAAGGTGCCCCATGGGAGCAAAGAGGAGATGTGGACAAAGAGCAGGGTGGAGGGAACATCCATATCCCTTCACATCTCAGTCGACTGCCCTCTCTCGATGTCAAGACTGTGTAGGGCCACCCAGACCCCAGCCTTCCCTTCCCAGTGATCAGGTTCTCTTTACTCATGATGACCCTCCTCCCTTCCTCTCTGCTCATTCCTTCCCTGGCCATTCAAGTTACTCAAATTACTTGGGAAGCTGTAGCCTGCAGTCTCACCTCTACCATCCTGGACTCTCCCCAGGCTCCTGCTCCCTTCTTTCTGCTTGGGTGCTGAGGTCCTTCTCTGATTTCTCTAAGCCCTCAAGTTCACCCAGAACCACAAGCAGAGAATCAGCCTTCAGCTGCAGCCCTCTTCTCTCTCTCTCTCTCTCCTCCCACCCCCTTTCTCTCCACAGGATGCTAAGGCTGGAGCATCTGAGTGAAAGGCAGCCATGACTGGAGTAACTGCATCCTCCATTCCAAAGCAAATAGCCCCTACCTACAGGAGATCCCCCAAAGCCACCCTTCCAGGTCATTCTATACTCCCTAGCATCCACATCTCCACCTTCAAATCACCAAGAAGCTGCTTTAACTCAATGAATCAGTAGGAACTCAGGACCATGGTAGGTAGGGGCTGTCTCACCTTACTCTGATATGTCCAGTATAAGTAATAGCCCTTGGGGTCCACACGGAGGATAACCGGGGAGGCTATCGTTGTTTCCTGTGGAGAGAAGGAATCAGCACCCTTCTCTGAGACTTCAGGCCAAGCTCCCTTGGCCCACACCAGGGGTTTCAGAGCTCACCATCTCCCTAGCAGGTGGCCGTCCCAGGAATCTGCAGGCATTTCCCTTTGTTTTCCAGGGCTAAGGGCTAGGCATAAGCTTTAAAAGCTCTGGACCAGGGGTAGAGAGGGGTAGAGGATTGGAGATGGCATTTTCGCCTCTAAACCCCAAAGAGAAGTTCTCCCTCTAGACCTCAAACAGGGTCTTGACTCTCACCTCACCTTGTTTTCAAGGGCCGCAGCTCAGCCAAAGGTGTAGAATATCTCTCCCTAAGTCTCCATACTACCTCCAGGATTGCTCAGCACAGTGAGAGCCAAGAGCCCAGCTCCTGTGCCTACGTCCAAAGCCCTGCACAACCTAGCAGCAACCTAGATTCCCACATGCACAGTCCTCCCTTCCATGGACCACCCTCTATCCCATCCATTCAACTGTCTATAGCCACCAAGGGCATTCCACCTCCAAGCCTAAATACCCTCCCCTGCCTGAAACATCATCAAGGACCAGCCCAAGCCTCACTTCTTCTTTAAAGCCTTTTCTGAAACACACTGGGTGGGGACTGGATCTCAGACCTAGAAGCCCACCTGGAAAATCCCCAGGGACTCGTGGACTCCCAGGAAACAAGCCTGTACTAGACCACGAGCTCAGTGCTGCAGGTTTGCTGAAGGAGCGAGTGACTGATGAATATGAATGATAAATAAACTCACTTCTAAATTTCTGCTCTGTTCACAGAGCACACAGACTACCTTTGATTGTAATGGTCTTTGCATATATAACAAGATATTAAAATGGAAGTTTCCAACAATGCATGGTAGTTCTTGCATGCCAGACTAGACCAAATGCAGAATTTACAAAGGAAATAATCTCTCCACTCCCCACCCCAACGCCAGCCCCACCCCCCGCCAAAAACAAAAACAAAAACAAAAACAAAAATGTCTCTCAGATTAGGGGTGGTTGAAGTAAGGAGCAAAGAGAACACTTTGTGGGGAAGCTAATTTTGGAAAAATCTGTGTTGTGAGTTGCATTCCCTTGCCTCTTCAAGGGAGGATTGGGGGTGCCTGCCCCCCACTTTAAGTCTAGTAGGGGGTTTCAACTACGCTTGGAGAGTTTTTATTAACCCTGTCGTTGCGAGACACAGAGATGCAGGCATGCTAGATGATCCCAAACCCCAGAGTCTGTTGGGGCCATGAACACATATTTGCTGGGGTCCAGAGTGGGTCTGTGGAAGGAAGGGGCAAAGAGTCCAAAGCTACAGGAAGCTGAAGATGGTAACTGGATTTGGAGCGGCTGAAGAAGTCATTTCAACCAACCTTCTGAAATAGAGATGGTGAGAGGACTCTAAGCAAGAGATCCCTAGCTCAAGGGGCGGGGGGGCGGGGGGGGGGTTGGGCAGAGGCAGGGAGGGCGGGTCTCCGGAGAATCCTCAAAAATGTGTACCAGAAAATGAAAAGCCTACACCTCTACCAGGCTCAGAGAATACAAGCCAGCTGACAATAGCACCTGTTCAATAAGCACTTTGGCACCCCTTTCCCATCTCCCTCCCTGCACCCCATCCCTGAGAGGAAGAGGACCCGGGAATCCCACCTGAAGCCTTTCCAGGGGGCCTGCAACCCATGTGAAACCATTTCTAGAGGGAGGAGGGGAGATATCATTCTAAATGAAGGTTGAAATTTTGAATGATAACTAGTTTCTGACATAAGCATTGTGAGGAAAAGTGGCCATAGAATTGACTATTCTCCAAGAGCAAATGGAATGTCTGTGACTGTCTGACTTTCCTTCCACGGGCAGGAGGAGAGCTTCTCTCACCAAATACATTGTAAAGGAGCATGCGAGACAAAATTAAGTTGGGAATTGATTACATCCTGTGCACTGTGCTTATTCAACATGGCACAACATTCTCAAGTCATCTGCCAACTGGGCCGAAAGCAATCTGAGAGCAGAGCTCTGGCTCCTAGCTGTATGTGCCCAGTGACCAGGCTTGGGAGGTTCCTGCTCTTGGAAGTCAGAATCGAGGACTGCGCAGTACTCTGCATTGGAGAAGGGAGCGGGACAACCAGTTACTCAGGCAATGGCTTGGAGAGAAGGCCATAAAGCATGTCCTCATCCTTAATGACCCTCTGCCTAGTCAGGTTACGCAGAGGAACTGAGAGAGGCCACTTCACTTTTCATTCTGAGCCACTTCCCTCATTCCATAAGCTCCTGGGACATGCCACCACCATGCCACATTAACCACACACTCCTAAGAAAGCAGAAAGCATCTAGCAAGGGCCCCCTCCCCATAGTCATGGCAACTAGCTGATTCAGCCTAGTCCAGCCCTGAAGTCTGCCTTAACTCACAGACCCAGAACCCCCTCAACTCACCTGTAAGGAGGACCGGCCAGCCCTAAGGGCTCTCTCCTCACTTCACCCCCATTCCCGTAGAGACTGCATGTTCCCTCCCTGGGACCAATGCCTCTGACTCTCATACTGGGCCAGCCTGATGGCATCCTCTTTCTGAAGAAGGGGCCCCATATCATTCTCCTCGAATGCCCAAGAGGATCCCTGGCCTCTGGTGCCTGGGAAGACCAGAGGCTGAGAAGCAGTCCCCAGTTTGGGAAGAAGCAGACACAGTGGAGACAGAGGTGCAAGGCAAAGCAGCGCCTTCCCCCTTCCCTTGCAGACAGGCAGGCGGCAGGCAGCCTGCCTGAGAGCAGCCAGCGGAAGCAGAAGTCAATGCACTCCCTCCCAGGCTCCTGGGAGCAGAAGCCTCCGATTCTCTCTTGGGATCCAGGGGCCTTTGGTGGCTGCCCCAGCAGCTCAGGGGAGAGCAGGGCTTCCCTTGTTCAGGATCAGGGGCAGGTGGGGAGGAGTTAAGGATTCCAGTCTTGGCATCCTAATGGGGCAAGAGTCGGGTATCTGTGCTGGGAGTAGGGCCCCTGGCTCACCTCTGCTTCTAACTCTGCCTCAGCTCTAGGACACACTTTCCTCCTACTAAGGCTGGGACCAAGAGCAACAGATCTTGCTCTTCTTGGGGGCTTTGGGGAAGGACAGACCCAGACTCAAAGAAACTTCCTCCTGTGACCACCCAGGCCCCCACCCTCTTCTCATATCCACACACAGGGCCCTAGCCCCGGCAACCCAGGGACATATGCTTGGGGCACACACCCTCACCCCCAGGTTTGTTTATCAAGGCAGTTGTCAGCTGCCTGGCCCAACTACACAGGCACCTGGTCCTGGTAGACATAAACCAACCCACTCACCCTGGCAAAACCTATAGCAGCTTGCCCTCGCCCTCCCCCACTTCTGTCATCCCAGCGCCCCAGCAACCCACAGCCCCTGCCCCACTCACATCGTCCCATTTGATGAAGCGCTCCCCTTGGCTCAGATAGGCCTTCACCTTGGGGGGCAACAGGACAGGGTTGAGCAGAGACATGGTGCCAAGTATCCCTCTTTGGAGAAGCTGGATAAGCAGAGGAGTGCAGGAGGAGGGAGAGATGGAGGGCGGGCAGGAGGAGAGCCAAGCTGGGCTCACATGGCACCCGCCCTGAGCCAGTCCGGAAGTCTGGGTGCTCCACGGGTGGCAGTGCTGGGTGCAGAGCTGAGTGCTTCGGCCAGAGGCCCAGCTGCTTTTTAAATCAGCCTCCTCCCGTCTGCCTACAGTGGAGGCTGTGGTCACAGCTCCTCAGCTCCTGCCCAGGGAGGCTGGCTCCCCTCCTCGAAGCCCCCGCCCTCACCCTGTGCCTCAGCACTTCCTGCTCAGGGCTTCCTTCTCTGTGCAGTTCAGGACTGTGAGGCGGGTCATAAGGCCTGGTCGTCTTGGAGCAGGGACCTCCCAGTCCCAGGGTTACACCCTGGTCAGAAGCAGCTGGGGAACTGGAGAAGGAACAATATGGGACCCACTGGGGATACTGTTGCCCAGGTGGGGACTGAGAGGAGGAAGCAAGGAGGTCACCAGGGAGAGTGACCTCCAAAGGGGTGGGGTCCAGAGCATAAGAGTCTCCCCTAGAGCCTGAGGGGTCTGGGACCACCCTGGAGGTTGGAGTTAGGGTGCGGCAGGGCCCAGGTAGGATTGAGTGTTTTGAATAAGCAAAGTTTGCTGAACACTCGGCTCCTCTTTCTCAATGCTTCCTCTCCATGAAAATGAGATGCAAGTGAGGCAATCATACCCCTCACTCACCACACATGAATCTCTCCTCTTGGTCCTCTAGGTCTGGCTGAGACCTGGAACCTCCACTGACTAGCCACCATTCAACACATGGCTGGTTTGAGCAACAATTGGCCACTAGCCTCCATTGGACTTTCCTGTCAGGCTCCCTCTTCTGCTCTGTGCCCAGAGCCTGCGGTGAGAACACTTGAGGCAGGAGGCTGTTTGGAGAGGACTCATCTCGGGGCACCTGCTCAGGGTGCATGACCCTAACACTGTTCCAGCCCAGGGAGCTCAGTCCTGGCCCTGCTCAGTGAGCCCACTTCCTCTTGCTTAACCTGATCTGCATATCACCCTTGTTAATTCAACTGGGGGAGCAGGGAGCTCTGCCTAGGACTTCCTTCCCCTCTCAGGGCCTGGCTTTTTGCAACCAGATTCCACCTTGAGCCTTTGTGCAACCAGATTCCACCTTCAGCCTTTGTGCCACCTCCTGACAACTGTGGGGTCCTCAGTCCCTAGAACTATCTCTGCTGGCCAGTCTGGGCCAAGGCAGGAGGGTGGGGGACAGTGGGGGCTAGAGCTAAAAGGATTCTCTAGCAGAAAAATAACCCCCAGAAAAGCAATTCTAAGACCATCAGGGTGGAGCCTGGAGCAAGGCCTGACTGAGCCTTTGGAAGCAGCTTAGAAATCCTCTAGCTCCCTTGCCCTCTGCCCTCAGGACTCATCCTGTCTTCTCTCCCTCCTTGTCCTGCTGTCTCCCATCTCTCCTCCCCCATCCCTCCAGCTCTGGGCCCCTCTGGTGGCCCCTCTGGTGTCCCCTGCAGTTCCGATTCCCTCCCTGGGATCGGGTTCCCTCTCTGACTGTTTGAATGAATTTTGCAAGGGAAATCCCTGCCTTTCCCAAAGCCCCTGCACCTGTCACCTGCAGCCACCCTGGATCTGCACCCAAGTCCCTCCCTCTTATCTGCCCTGCAGCCATCATGCTTCTCTCCACTTTGGGCATGGAAAGACAATTCCTTCCCTGTCCCCCAGACTAGAGAAAGAAAAGAACAGGCTCCTCTCATTTCACAGGACTGGGGGTGCCAAAGGAAGGCAGAGAATTCAAGATTCTTTACCCTGATCCTTTCATTCTTGGGCTCTGAAGATTGAGGTTCTGAATCCACAGAATAAATCCTTACCCATCTTTACCCAGTGATTGCACTGCCTGGACCCAATTCTTGAGACCCTTCCCCAACTGTAGCTTCCATGAGGCCTGTACTCTCCTGCCTACATCCTTCAAAGCAGCCCTCAGAATGCAGGAAATCCACACAGTGAGGGGAGCTGGGAAAATCTTCATCAAAGAGGGCTTTTTTCTTTTAAAAATTAATTTAGGTTTTTAATAAATTGACAAAGAAAAATATTGTATAAATAATAGTAGAATGGATATGGAGAAAATCAGGAGGTCACACGAATACCCAGTTTGGAAAATATACTTCCTAGGCTGAGCTGAGCAAAGCCCCCCCCCAGGCCGTCTGCCAATCCCACCCGCAGGGCAGAAGGCAGAAGGGCAAGGATGCCCCCTGCTGGGTGCACTGGAAAGCATGTGCCTCCTGGTGAAAGGCCAGGTATCCAGGAAAAGCAGACCCTCAGGGAAGTCTCCAGAGGGTCTGTGTCAGTTGTGATCTGTGGAGACAGATATGCTGGAGAGTTTGGTATGTGTGAGCTTTGGGCTGTAGAACATTCTGAGAACTTACATTCAACTCACTGCTGCTTCCCAGGGAGATGTTGGTGGCCTGGAGCCTTAGAGAGAGATCCTGAATTCACTAGCTCACTTGGCAGCTTTGTGTGGGGACCTCGTACTTTGTTTACCAACCTGTTCATAAGAGAAGTTTAGTGGAAGTTGAACTCAGATCTTCAGATGAGCCAGTTACCAGCCAAACAAGAGTCAGACTAGGTGGGTTTCTTACCTGAAGGAGCAGTGAGGTTCAGGAGCCTAGAGGCCTGTCGTGGGTCTTGAGACAATGGCTAGCTTACTTTTGGAATAAAGAGGGCTCAGTTATTGCATCCTCTGGGGTCTGTTTCCCAGTCTGACCCAGGGAACCACACTCACTACTCTACGAATCCAGACACTTCCTTGCTGGTTTATCTTGTGATACCTAACCTTCCTGTGTCTCAACTTTCTCACCTGTAAAATGGAGATAACAATGCCTCAAGTGCTGTGGTAAGGACTAAATAATATAATGGATGAAAGTACTTAATACGATGCCTGCACTTGAGCTCAATAGTATTTTTTCCCCCTCTTTAATTTCCACACCCCACCCCCGCTACTTCCACCCCTGACCTATGGATGTTGCTGTTTCCCCTTAAGAACTGGATCAGTGAAGGTGGGACGTCTCCTCCCACAGGCTCTGGGCGCATACCCAGGGCCCTGGCGCACCGCACCGTAGGGCGTGAACTCAGGACCTTCTGCATGTAAAGCAGACATTATACTATGGAGCCACCCCCTATTTTATTTATTTTATTTTATTTTTTTTTAGCAGACACGGACAGGACAAATGCAGTTTCTTATTACTTCCTCTTCAGTATATATGCTACTCATTCCCTAACAAATATCTTCACTGACTTGCTCTTTGGCGATTGGTTGTTTTGTTTTCTTTTGTTTGTGTTGCATTGTTTAGTTTTCAGCAGTTTGTGCAGATCAATGGCTGAACCACCTTCCCAGGGCAGGCTGAGTTAGGGGTGCTGCTGATTGTAGACTTGCAGCAGACTGTCCCCCAAGTGGCCAAAACTTGTGAAGTAAAATGCCAACCTCCCACCACCTTCGCACCACCACAGCCCCGACAGCTGATGAGGCAGGTGTGAGACTGAGGACCAGGAGCTGTTCATTGGTCTGGCTATATGTCCAGCTGTAGCTCCAGATCCAGTCACCCTTTGCAGGCTGAGAGCTGAGTGTGAATGGAGGCAAGGACAAGGCTGGGTAGCAGGTGCTGAAGTAAGCAGGAGAGGAAAGGCAATCAATAGTTCTCTGCAGAAGCCCAGGAGGAAGATGTTGCTTATCCTCCCATGCCAAGCCCTTCTAGAATCATAGAAGGAGCTATCTGTGACTCAGAAACAGAAAAGAATAGGTCTCATGTGTGTGTGTTTCCCTTTGAAGTGCCATGTTGGATCAGGCTGTTGTAGCTGAGTGAACACTGGATCCACTCTCAAGAAACCCAGATTTTAGTCTCAACCAGAGCAAAGGTTTGCGGTATGATCTTGGCAAGTTACCTGAGCTCTCTGATTTGTTAAGCTTTTAATCATTTCTAAGGTACCTTTTAGCTCTAAAAACCTCTGCCTTTTCCATCCGAAAGGCCAACTTTGTCAATTTTATCTCCCACTATTTCTCTGAGAGGTGACGAACCTAGAGATGAGAGTTGTAAATGGCAGGAAAGGATTGGCCCCTACCCCAGCAGGGCATTCTTGGACACATTATTCATCTCCTCTGTCCCTCTTTATCTACCTGGAAAGGAAGCTGTTTACCTAAGTGTGATGAAAATAAATTAGAAAATGTTCTTCTCCAGGCGGTCATGGTGCATTGCACATAAGGACTACCCTCAGAACAGATTGCTTGCTTCTATCCTTACTCTTGTCCTCATCCACCTTTTTATCAGGACCTGGGCAAAGCCATAGAGACTCCTGAAGCCAGTGAGAACAGGGATATGTTGGGAGACACACTTGGGTCATCCTAACCTGCTGGAGTAACAGCCTGAACCTCAAAGGTGAAATGAATAGGGCTTAACTGAGAGATCCGGGCTTGGCTCCAAGGCACCGACTGTACAACCACAGGGTGGGGAAGTAGCAGCTTAGCAGAAGCATGTGTGAATAAAACTGAGGGTTTTTGCTGACAGCTAGCTCCATATGAGTCAAATGAAAAGGCTGCCAGAAAAGTGATGGATGCTTGGGTTGCTGAATTGAAGTCGAGTACTGAGCCCAGTGATTCTCCATCTTGATATCAATCAGAATTTCCTGGGAAGCTCTGGTAAACACTGTGTATTCCTTGTTGCACCCAGACCCTCTGAATCAGGACCCAGGCTGGGTGGGTAGGCAGAGGGAAAGGAAGGTGAGGAGTTTGAATTTCTAAAGAGCTTCACCCTTGGTTCCAATGTGCAGCCAGGGCTCTAGAACCAAGGAAGACTCAGTCCCATCTCATTCTTGGTATGTCAGGTCACATCTGATATACTCTGGGACTTTGGTTTAGTTGCCTTATTGCGGTGAAACACATAACTGGAGGATATTTGGTGAAGGGCAGCCAGGATGTAGGATTCAAGCAACACTGTGGGAATTGGTAGAGGGAACCATGGCATAGAAGACACAGGTGGCCAGGAGGTCTACCTTCAGATGAATGAAACTTGTCCTCTGTTGTCTCTAAGCTTAGAATCTTAGGTGACTTTATTGACTGTCTTAGGTCAGGTTTCTCATGAAACATCATGAGACAGAGATTTACTCGCAAGAAGTTTATTGGGAGGTGTTCCCAGAAACAATACAACACATCTGACAGAGTGGAGGAGTCAGGATTGAGAGAAGGAAATTGATCAGTGACTCAGTCACAGCAAAGGAGGTCTCCCCAGGGACTTCTGGGGTTGGGATGATCCTTCAGAGCTGGCCCCAACTAAGGCAAGATGGCTAGACCTTTGAATCCTCACATTGACCAGGCAGATTAATCTTAGGGAGGGTTCAGGAAGTTAGATAAGGCAACTCCTTTTGAAAATGCCCAAGGAGAGACTCGGCTATGAGCCATTAGCAGCTGACACTCCTGGAAACTTGGAGATAAGCTTCTTGGTCTCAAAGGCAGGATCTGGGTGGTTCACCATAGCACCACAACAGTATCCCCTTGGCATGGCTCCAACTACTTGCTTCACATACTGAGGTCACTCTGCCTGGAAATAGCACCTCCAGAATTCTGGTGACCACTTTCTCTGGTAAACTTAAAGAAAGATAAATAGAAGGAAACATAGCTCCCACTACAAATGGTGTCGCAATTGATATCCAGCATTCTCCACACCCCATTACTCATTCTAGATTCTCCTTACCTTCAGCTTGTACCTCTGCTGGTCTAGGTTGCTTACCTAATGGCATTTCTGAGGAGTCTGAGCCCATAATTACCATGCCCTTCTCAAACCAAGCTTCTGAAGTTGTCCACTTACTATCAAAATTAGGCAAGGGAATACCAAGAGATACCCCAGTGGATCACCTGGGTGCCAAACATATTCTTCCCTAACCCCACTATGCAGCAGCAGCCCAAACTCTTCTAAAGAATCAGGGTCAAGTACCCCTGTCAGGAAGTGACTCCTTTCTTTTCCTGCTGGTGTCTTAGCACAAGGAGTATGAAGGACAGAAAGCAGCCACAATTAATGTTTATGAGATTCTTATTCTGTTCCCTGGTGAAAGTGTTCTACCTCTGGGACCCAGATTCTCTAAACCCAGAGGACCTGGAACTATAGAATATGAACCACAAATTCCACACACATCTCCCCACATAGGTGACTGGGAGTGATGGTAAATGAGGTTACTTCTCCTTCTACCCCTTCTCTGTATTTTAGCTATTGAGCCATAACACAATATTATAGTTATTCAACAGGGTACATACTCCATGCCAGAGCATAGTGTCCCATTGTCTCTAAAATGATGCTTCAGCCTCATGAACAGCCTTCGAAAGGCTGTTCTTTTACTCTATCAACTCTATTCACCAGTGGGCAACAAAATATGTAGTATGCCCAGAAGATTCCATGACCATGTGCCTTCTCTTTTGCTATAAAGTGAGACTCTTGGTCTAATGCAATGTTATGTGAGATCCCATGTCAGTGAATCAAACACTCTTTAAGTCCTCAGAGAGTGGTGCTGGTTGAGGAAAAAGAAATCCATATCAAGAAAATATGCCCAATGAAGTTCAGATGTATCACCAACTCTTCCAGAGTAACTACCTGATAGGTTGTTGTGAGACAAATGAGACAACAAATATAAGTGCTTACTATGGTGCTTAGCACATAATAAGGGCATGGATGTTGTTACTATTATAATTGGTCAGAACTCTCCAAAGCCTGAGAAGGCTGCCCTAGGGAGCAAACAAGGTATACCATCATGGAGGGTTTTTTAGCTGATGCTGGAGAGTGTTCCATAGGGATGTTGTGCATGAGTTCTAGGGTCTGTGGGGGTATTTACAAAAGATAACTTTTTGGGCCCTTTCTGTCCCCACTCTGCCATGATTCTCTGATTTCTCTCTGACTACCCTTAGTAGGGGAGAGGCACTTAGAGAAGCATATTCACTTTCAGGCCACTAGGGGGCCATTTAGTTTCCTGCAAAAGGAATACACTAATGGTTTCTTAATGGCTCAGGCACCAGGGAGATCAGGCTCAATTATATCTGAAAGCAATTTGAGTTCCTAGGGTAAAAGACACTATGTAAATCCAGATAATAAATAGGGTTTATTGATGATAGGTTAAAGAATCTGGCACTGTTTAGTTTGGAGAAAAATAGGGTAGGAGGAATTGAATAAGGGCTTCAAGTACATTTATTCTTTAGTATAGAAAAGAGTGACATGCTGTTTTCCGCTCCACTGAGAACCAAGCAAGAAGAAAGAAGTTTAATTTGCAACAGAATAAATACAGAATGCACTCAAGAAAGATGATGGAAGAAGGCTTTGTTTTTGGCCTTACCTGGAATCTTTCAGAATAATTCACCTTGGTATGGTTGGTATGATCGGTCCTGCCAGGAAAGCCAGAGAGCAGGGGAGAGAAGAGAGGACAACATCCAGAAACAATTCAGGGATTTTAACTTAACAAGCCACCCTGCTAGACCCGCTCTGGAGGAGGACTGAGAAAGAGTGATTGTCTTTTCCCCATCAGCCTACAGAAGACAATATACACTGCAAACTTCCAATATCCTTGAAAGTAAAAAGCATCCAGTTGGCCCCTGCTAGTGGCAGACTCACACCTGGGTCTCAGGAATTGGAGTGAGGGGCTGGGTTTTAGGCCATTGGTTCCCCCAGCATCAGCACACTGGATTCTGACAGTCACTTGACTTCTGTGTGGGTGAGGTAGCCCGGCAATAGTGTTAGGGAAGGGCTTTCCCATAAAGGGGCAGCAGAAGCCAAAGGTTCCTGTGGAGCAAGAAGGGAAATGGGAAAGGCAGAGAGGGTCCTGCCCCGCAGAGCCAGAAGCCAGGAGTCAGGCTCACATCTGCAGGGACAGCACTTGGGGTGGGAGGAAGGTTCACCCACAGAAGCCCATCAAGAGCACAGTCCTCTCCCCACATACACTAACACAGGCAGAGTCTCCCATACCCATTGAGACACCCAGGAGGTCCACACATCCAGCTCTGAGAACACAGGAAATAGAATTCAAGGAGGAGAAAGCCAAATATTCTGAAAAGCCTTGTAGGGAGGGAATGGGAAGGAGAGAGAAGGGCGGAAGAAGCGGGAAGGCACAGGAGAAAGCGACTGCCGAGAGTCCGAGCTCGGAGAGAGGTCGTCAGAACTCACCTGAGGGAGGACGACCCTTACATGGAAAGAGGGGCAAGGGAACAACGGCCCGGGCTCTGAGACTCGCACAAGATCAGAGGGGGAAAAAGTTCTGGGAGCCGTCCACGGGTTCAGTAAACCCCTTAACCTGGAAGTCGGAAGCCCGCAGAAGCGGGACCTGAGACCTGTTACAAACTTTGGCACGAGGGTAGGAGAGGCGTCTGAAAAACCAGCTGAGCACAAAATCATGATGCAGTCTGGAAGGTCTGGGCAGCCTGACTGGGGGCTCTAAGAGGACAAGGAATCGGGAAGATTTCAGCAGAGCCCCGAAGCCCAGGCGGCACCGGGAAGGCGGGGGTGGGCCCGGAGGGGAAGGGGCGCGACTAGCTGTGACCACAATGGGAGTTCCCGTGGTTCTCGTCTGCCTACGCTGGACGTGAGCCAGGCTCACCAGGTGTAAAGGGGTCTGGAAGACCCGACCAGTGGGTACGTGGAGCGAGGCGCGAGCGGAGAGCACTGGCGTGGTAGCACCCCCACTCTGGGGGAAACCGAGGGCTGAGGGCCGAAGCCGCTGCTGCAGTTCCATCCGTCGTTTCAGGCAGGACAAAGAAGAGAGGTGCCAGAGTTGACAGCTCCGCTCTCCGACCGGCCCTCCACGCCCCCCTTCCAGGTCGGCGCTCCGCTCGGAACGACGCCGTTCCCCTTTTAAAGAAGCGCGGGGGCTCCCCCCCCGCCCTCGCTGCTCCACCCCGCGCGGGGCTGAGGCGCCGTTGCCCTTTTAAGAACCAGCCTCCTTTAACTCTCTCGTAACGGGGCGTCGCTGTGGGGCTCGCAGAGCCAGCCCGCCTC
>NW_006442109.1:28583052-28583365 GCF_000325575.1 Pteropus alecto | reverse complement strand
CCCCTCCAGCCGGGGCAGTGGAGCACCGGGGCAAAGGCCGGGGGCCCCCCATGAAGGAGCGCGACGCGGCCCCGGCCGAGCGGGGCAAGCCGGCCACCTACACCGGGGACAAGAAGGCGAAGATGGCGGCCAAGACCAACAAGAAGTGGGTCCGGCTCGCCACCGTGTTCGCCTACGTGCTCTCCGTGTCGCTGGCCGCCATCGTGCTCGCCGTCTACTATAGCCTCATCTGGCAGCCGGTGGGCGCCGGGACTTCGGGTGGAGCTGCCGGCCCATCCCCCGGCGGCTCCAACGCCACCGGCCCGTCCGGGAC
>NW_006442109.1:28579126-28579795 GCF_000325575.1 Pteropus alecto | reverse complement strand
GCCCCGGAGTCGTTGAACTCCTCTGCGTCAGGGGCGGCCGGGAACCATCCTTCCCAAGCCCGGAGGCTGGACTTTACAGCAAGACGGGGCGGAGAGCCCACGAGAGTGACCCTCACGGGAGTGGACGCCCCCCTTCCCTCGACGATCGCTGGCTCGTCCCGGAGGCGAGTGGCCTGCAGTCCGATCTTCAGCCAGGAGACCACGATTCGCCGGGGACTCGGGATTTGGTCTTCCCAGGACCGTGCTGCGGCGCCAGGGCCCTGAGCCATAAGGGGGTGGGGGGAGGGGTGGGGAGATCCCAGCACTGAACCCTTCTGCGCGGCTCTCTCTTGTGTATCCTACATGCAGGGGTGACACGGGCTTTCCCCCTCCAAGACTCAGAGAAAGGAGGGAGCTGCAGGGGCTCTTAAATAAGCTGAAGCTCTCACAGGGAGGAGGGCACCAAAAGTAGCGGAGCTCAGGTACGTCAACCTAGTTGCAGTGGCCACAAATGCATTTAATTTATAGATCCCTGTATATAGTTGTCGACATATGCACTAGAAGCTATAATTACATAGATCTATATATATCCTCCCACACCCTGAGTAGCTACTGACTGGTGGGGTCAAACAAGCGTTATTTGCTAGCCCCCCAGAGTGCAGCTAGCTAGAGGGCACAAACACGTTTTTC
>NW_006442109.1:28562578-28579116 GCF_000325575.1 Pteropus alecto | reverse complement strand
TCCTCTATTCTCCCTCCTATTTCAGAAACATAGGTTTATGACACAAAAGAATATAATCATTCTTTGAGTTGTTGAAAGGAGAGTGGAAAACCTTAGAAGTAGAAGCAGTTTAGGGAGGGTGGGGAGTGTACTGATACCCTCCTCTTCCCACCCTAGTGCCCCCACCCAAGAGGTTTCCTGTTGCAGCCCTAAGTATCTGGATATGGGTCAGGGAAGAAGGAAGGGCAAGAGCCATGCCTCTGTCCTTCAATCCTTGACTGTCTCCTCAGTTTTTTAGGAAGAGCAAGCTTTGTAAGTAGAGTGACTCACAAGTATGTTATCTTTTTTTTTTTTCTGTTCCTTAAGATCTTGTTCCAGTAATCACCCTAGCTCTTTCCTGAGCCTGTAGTGACAATGTAGCCCTGCGATTAGGATGAAATCTGTTGTGAAAGAAGAACTTTGAGCACATTCTCTGCTTTTGAGTTGTATTATAGAACAGGAAAGGCTAATAAGGTGGACTTCAAATTAAGGATTGTGCCATGGGAAGGTTAAATTGGCTTGTCTTTACCTCTCCTGATAAACCCTATTTACATGCAGCCTATACTTTTGAGATGAGAAACATCAAGGAAAATGACATGTATAGCTCTGGGGCAGCAAGAATTGTGCATTCTCAATTTGGGTTTCATTTTCTTCTGCCACTTGCTTTTAGGCAATTGAGTGTGGGTAGTGACAAGATATCAAACCCCTTAGTATTTCCTTTTTGGGAAATAAGGCACTTTTTAAAAAAAAAAAAAAACTTATCCACCTGAGTCCCGAAACAGTTTGACTCTCCAGTTTTCTGGCCTACACTCTAGTCAGCTCTGATCCAAGTTTTTGTAGAACAAACAGCCTTGCTTTAAGCCATGTCCTGTTGTGGGCCATGTAACAGCTGAACTGTCATAGCCTGGGGGCAGGCTGATAGCCAGGGTGTCTTGGCTGGAAGAGATTTTGGGCAACTGACTTGCCTTTGGTCATTAGAAAGCCTCCGAGGCCTTTTAAAATTTTTGGTGGGGTTTGGAGGGAAAAAACATAAAATGCCACTTTATAACTCCAATAATAACCTGTAATTTATATTTATTGTGTGAATTTTTAGTCCTATATTTTAATAATTTGTAAATTGATCTTATTCCAAGAATCCTTTGAACTTGCAGGAGAACATCTGGGAATCCAGCCTCCTGTCCGGATCCTGATCCCTACATTCAGACTGTTTAATCCACTTTGGGATGGATCAAAGAGTCTAGAGAGACCACTCGTAGGTCCAGCTGCTGGCCTCCTGACTCTCTAAAGCCTTCACTGGAATTGGAACATTAGCTCCAGCTCTAGCTGTGAACGTGACCAGAGACATTATTTATAATTCAGCCATTTAAGATATACCTGTACTCAAAAAGTCTTGTATATTTTTTAAAAGTTTTATTTTTAAGGTGAACAAAAATACATTCTAAGAACTCTACATAAGTCCGTGTAAGTTGATCGTTTCTCTTTTTGAACTTCTTGGGGAAGGAGTAAGAAGTTGGAAGAGGAAATGGTCTGAGATGTGGTGGATGGATGATGAGTAGGTGTGGGAGGAAAAAGCAATTACCCTTATGTTTTCTGTGCCTGATGGCTTCACTGAATTGATTAGTGAAGGATGGCAGGAATACATCCTAGGAAACACAAAGACATGAGGGTAAATGGAGATATGTAGCTTTAGGTTGAAAAAAGTTCTGCTTTTAAAGGACTCTGAGCAGGATGCTTAGCTGAGGAAGCTAAGAGACCAGTCAGCATGCATATTAAGAATTATTGCAAACATTGAGCTGGCCAAGAGCTGAAGTGAGGATAAGCTGCCTGATAGCATCACTATTCTCATCTTTAAACCACTGGCCCCCAGATAGCTCAAGAAGTGCTAACATTGTCAAAGACACACCAAGGAAGCTGCAGTAGTTGGTCAGAGCTTTGTCTACAATGGAGGAGGTAAGAGAGCCAAATGGTTTGAGAGAAGCTGTAGGTTGCTTCAAAGGTGAGGCTTTTTCTGCCCCCAAAGTAAACACAAAGACATGAGGGTAAAAAGCACAAATATAAGGGATTAGTTATGCTGCAAAATACATGGCAAGCAATTGAGTTCAGCTCATTATTAGACAATGCTGCCCAGTACACACCAAGCGGGAACCCAGTGTTGGTGGGGCCCCCTGAGGCCTGTACTTCTCCAGAGCCGTTTGGGAGGTGGCTACTGTGCTTTTATATCACCTTGTAGTCTGCAGGGGAGCATGGAAAAAGTCCGCCCTTCTTTTATTTTCCTCTTCAGCCTACACAATGGCTTTCTATGAGAGGACGTGGTAAGGCAGAACAAAAGGGGAAGGAGAGTTTTGAGGTTCTTCTAGTCAGCCCCTCCTGTAGATGATGACATATGGCTTCTGCAGCTTCACACAGGCACTTAGAGCAGTGCGTGCAGCAAGGCCCTGCTGACCAATGAGAAGGGCAGTGTTCCACCAGAACAGGGCCCAGTTGGCCGGAGCAGTGGTCCGAATAGCTTTATTTTCAAGAGTTAGCTGCAAAATTGTCCTCAGATTTTGGGCCAGGAAGGAGAGGTCTGTGCAGAGGAGGTTATTTTCCTTCAACTGCTTTGCACCTGCACCACCAGGATCGTTTCTAAGTGTTCACTCATACTGGAAGTTGCTTATATTAGAACAAGCATGTGCTTATTCCCTGACATCCTGAATTTGAAGGAAGAGATAATCCTCTTTTGAAAGTGAAGTTTTGGCGAGTGAGAATGTCAGGAGTTTGCTAAGCCAGTTACATTGAATGTGTATGGGTTATCATTTCTCTCCTCAATGGATGCTAAGGAAGAAGTTTTTCTCTAAAGTTTTAAGCATAAGAAATATTATTCTTCCTAAGATCTCTCGATTTCAACACAGTGTGAGACCATTTTCTGTCTACCTTGTTTTCCAGTTTTCACTCGGGAATTCTCAGTGCATTCTTTAGTTGAGTATTTATATACTGTTTTGAAATGCTGAGTGGAGAGCATTTACTTGTTTCTCCATGTTTCTTTAAGGGGAACTGAAAGGTCAGCTCTGGAGCTTTAGGGCTACCACAGCTATTTAAAAGGGGTAATAATTGTCCTCCCCTTCCTGTCTGCAGAGAATGGAAGTATTTCTGGAATTACAACACAGAAACTAAAGGGCTATAGCTGTACTTTTTTTTTTTTGGTTTTCCTCCTTAGGGGGAGGGACCACAATAGCTTTGCTCATTTCACAGGACCAGTGCTAAGCTCATTGCTTGGCACAGTAGTAGGTGCTCTGAGTTTGCTGATCCCCTGGTTGATCCCTATGTTGGATAGAATTGTTCCTTGTGTCATTGTGGTGTCACTATCATAATCCACTTGTGGACTCACATTCACAGCTCATAATCTGGTTCAAGGGCATGGATTGCTAAAAAGAACCCCTGCAGATCACAGCAACACTGGGCATTCTGGTCACAGTTTCTTTATTTCCAAGTTGAGAAACTTGGGCTTGGCCCGTCTGTTCTTTCCAAGCACCAGAAGTCTACAGTTGTGTTCCGCGTGGTGCTTAACAGAGGCAACATAGATATGTGACCTGGTCATTTTCTCCTCTGTTTTGGCCCTATGGCTTAATGTTGAACTATACCTACTCCATTGACAGTTTTTTGGTCACATCTGTTTTACTTGCTGACATAACCTGTGCGTTTCTGCTGCCAGGAAACCTATGTTATGTTCTTTGTTCCTTCCAGTAGCTAATTTTAAAAATACAAAAACAAAGCTTTTTTTACCACACACCCAGACTCTATCAGGCTCTCCATCCTAAGTGCAAAAACAGCCATGGCTCCCATGGTGCATGTAAGCCACCTGGTCAGCAAGGAGCACCCGGGCCAAACCAGTTTCCTGGTTCTACTCTATAAACATTTGTTAACTTCTACTAAAGGACCAGAAAATTACCACACAGTTCTCACTCTCAAGGAATTTACAGTCATGACAACAAGAATCTACCCTTGTTACTGCCCTGTTTTCTTAGCTTCAGTAATGTTTTTGCAATAGCTTATCAGTTAAACAGCAATAAGATTCTAACTTTCCTTAGAAGAGTTTCTGTAAACCGCTACCATTAATTCAAGAACTGCTTATTTAATGCCTACAGTGTGCCAATTGAGCTTCAGAAGTCCCCAGACTAACTTGTCCAAAAAAAGTAATTATGTTGATTACCAAAGATTTCCTTTTAAATATATCTCTGTGCTACCTCAGTGTTCTGCGTCATGAGTTGAGGTCTGCCCCTCCTGTGTCCTGAAGGCACCTGCCCCCTCAGCTCCCTGTTGGGCAGTCTGGGCAGTGTTGTGACACAATAGCCGGTCTCTGATCCGTAGACAGCTTACAGCATCATGAGGGTCTGGGTGGGAAGCAATGCACTCTTAGGAGGAACCCTTGAACAGGAAAATAGGAAACCTGAGGACTCAATAATGGCATTAGTTATGGCCTTTGACCCCTCTATTTTCTCCTACCCAAAATAGAATTTATGTGAGCAAATGGAAGTAATAGATGTGATGGGGCTTGGAGATCTTGGGAATAAAAGTACAGTGTACACACATGAGGTAATATGTTTTCAAGAGAATGTCTGTCCCTTTGGGCAAAATTGATACATAGGAAGAAATGTGAAGGGGCAGGTAATAAACGTTACACCAGTGTTCAGACCATCAGCATCAGCTTCACTGGAACTTGGTAGAAATGCCATGTCTTAGGCCCCATCCCAGACCAACTGAATGAGAAATTCAGGGAGTGAAGCTCAGCATTGTGTCTCCCAGGTGATTGTGATACACACTAAAATTTGAGAACCACAGGCCCAGCCTTTCCCTCTGATACCGTAACTTAGGGTTAGGGTGTTTCTGTTTTGATGGATGGTTATCAAGGGGTTTTGATTCTTTTTCTTGCTTGAAGCTAGCTGCCCTGCTGGGACGGGGGTGGGGACACTGTCCCCAGAGTTTATGAGAAAAGGAGAAGAAGCCTACATTGTTGGTTATTTTTGACAATTGCAGGAGAATTTACCCTGGAGAGCTTATTAAGAAGGAGACAGGCCTGAAACAGTCCTCCCTCCCTTTCCCACAAAGGTACTGATATGTTTGTCTTACCTCCTACCCTAGGGCCTGCTGTTCCTCCAGCAAGTCCTTAAAAGGAGCAGTGGGTGCCACATTTGTACTTTCTGGTGCCAAGTCTGCGCTATTTCACTTCCCCGGTGTCAAGTGGATGCTTAATGAGAGGCTGTGACGTGGGCCAGCAGACTTGAGAGAAAGCAGCCTCAGTCTGGGCCTTATGCTGTCTCCTCTCATTGCCTTTCCCAGCCTTGAGTTCTCCCCCTCAATGAAGTTGTAGTCACCCAGTGTCAACCCTTCCTTGTAAGCCCTGATAACCCTTTCTCAGAAAGAGTTGCTTCCCAGGGCCTGTGGACACTGATAAATGACTTGAGAGGCAGAAATAAAGTGGTTGGTGTCTTTAGTTTCTCCTACTCCTTTGCTCCCCGCCCCTATTTACTACCAAAAATAAGATACACGGATTTTACCATTTCTTTTGTTCTTTTGGGGAGCTAGTACCATCTCTGATTACTCCTGACCCTGATGCCAGGGTTGGAACTGTAGTTGACTGGCGGTCAAACTGTGCCTTGTTAAGTAGCTGGGAAGCCTCTGGATCCCCAATTACCCATCCCTTGACCATAGGAAAATATAGTCATGCTGCTCCTTTGGATGATAAAACTTAACACTCTGAGGCATGGGGAAAACTCCATAAGGGAGTTTGTTTTTGGTGGAAATTGTAAAGCAAAAGCCGTGGTGAAAATTCATGAGGTTGCCACTGATGTGAACGAACAGAGGAAAAGAGAAACCACTCTGAGCTATGGGAGCCAGTGTGTGAAGTTAGGGAGAAATGCTTACAACATTCTTTAGATCCCACTGGAAGATGGGGACAAAGAACCCTCCCTGTAAAAGAAGAGTCACTTCCTAAGGCTTTGACTAAACTAGACTCCCCAGGATTAAAGCAGCTGACTGTCCTGGAAAGCTGATAAATTTACAAACCATCCCTTGTTTCCCTGAGAGTGTACTGACTACAATAAAGATGAGACTAGAAGAAAGAGTAAAGGAAAAGATAGGAAACAAAGTAGACAGATCACACCAAATAGCTACTTCATTTATTCAATAAATAATTACTAAGTGCCTTCTGGGTGCCAGGCTGTTAGTAGTGTGCCTACTGTGTGCCAGATATATTTTACATACTCTTTAATTTTCTGAACAACTCTTCAAGGTATGTATTACTAGCCCCGTGTTGCAGGTAAGAAAACTGAGGTTTTAGAGGTTAAAATGGACCAAGGTCACGTAGCTAGCAGATGGCAGGTTTCAGATTCTGTCTGTTGGATTCCAAGGCCCATATTTGTTCCACTCTGCCACACTGCCTGTCATCAAAAAATATACCTCCCTTGCAATATGGTCTGCTGCTCTCTTCTGTGAGGTGATATGGACCCAGGAAGGGGATGTCTTCTGCCTCTTCTGCCATCCTTGTTTTGAGGCCTTAGGTAAAGCTGTCCTCTCCCTACTGGCTCCCTACTACTCTATGTGCCCTCTGTTCTCAGTTTTTCCAGCTCTGCCTGGGTTCCTGATAGCTGTGTCTCATGAAGAACTTCCCATCTTTGAAGAGCAATCTTGTCTGTTGGTTGGAGAGGAGAAAGGCATCCAAGAGGAAGGCTCCCAGTCAGGCCTTTAAACAAAGGAGCCAGGAAGAGATAGAACCAGCCTTCCATGACCTCCAGGTTTGTGGGTCATAGCTTGTTCCATCCTAGAGCAGGAAGGGTGGCCCCGATAGCTGCTAGTCCCCTTTGTCCTGAAGAAGGGCTCCCCTTTTTTGAGTAAAGCTCAGCAATACTTGTCTTGCCCTATAATCTTCCTCCAGTGAAGACGTCCTGTGCCAATCTCCATTCTCCCAGCCCCTAGTGACTCCTATGACATTCTTTCTCCCAACATCCTTCTAGATGTTACCCTCTAGGAGTAAAGCCCTATCTCACCATAGCCTTTCTGCCCAGCTTTCTCTCCTGCTTAAGTCCTGTTGTGAAGGCTGAACCAGAGCTATGCGCAAATACTACATCCTCATCCCATAATCAAACATGCCTTGGCACATACCCTTGAACGAAGGCACATCTGTAGAGATGGCAGCATTGGGGGTTGGGTGCAGTTTGTGACTCTTAGAATTCGAAATCTTTATCACAGTTATTCTTGGAAACATCTACATTCAAAGACTTCCTGAACCTGCTTCACCCCAGCTTTATCCTTTGGGAGACATGGGTTCCAGGGCCTGAGCCATGCTCCAAAGCCAACTGTATGTGACTAGAAGGCAAGAGGAAAACTTGAGCTGGGACTCTTCCACTCTTTGCCTATTCATTCTCACAGGGGTCTTCCTCCCACATACGTAAGAATGTTCCCAAGCCTTTCCAAAACCCCACGATCAACCCCACAGCAACCTCTTCAACCTCTTCAACCTCCCTTCGCTTCATCCCATTCCCACCCAGCTTTCTCACTCTCTCTACTACAGGAAGTGGGCATCACCACTCACTGGTCTGTCAAGCATCTTCCTAAGTGCCTCAGCTTCCCACCCAACCATGAAGCCAGGAAGCTCCTACCCGCAGGGGCAGTGCTCCCCCTTTCCCTATGTAGCCAGCAACTGAGCAATGAGAGTTTAGAGTCTACCTTTGCCCCAGCCCTCCATGTATCCTAGTCCAAAGCCTTAGTGGTCTGGGAATCAGCAGCCTAGGCATCACCTAGAGATGCATTAGAAATGCAAATTTCCAGGCCCACCCCAGACCTACTGACTTAAAATCTGCATTACTCTATGTCCTAGCACGTGAGAAGCACTGCTCTAAACAATCTGATCCCCTCCTCACACTTCCTGGAAATGTTTGTTGAACTGAGAGGAAGCCACAGCTTGGGCGGAGTCTGGATAATTCACCAGAAGGGCAGAGGGGGAATAAGAGCCAGTGAGGAAGCCCAAGGCTGTGACCCCATGGTTAAGGCCTTTCTTTGACAGTGGAGAAATCTTGGGGATGATCTGGACACCTCTGAGAGAACCCAGGGAGGCTGATGAGGGCCAGGACCCTCAGCAGAGAGGAACAACCCAGCAGGACCAGAGAGGAGGGGCACAGAGGGGGCCAAACAAAGAGAGATTCAGGCAAAGGCTTGGGGGCAAAGGGCAGGCATGATGAGAAAGGGAGGAGTACCTGCCTTTGTGAACAGTGGTGGGATGGCTCCCTTTGGGCTCCTACCACCATCCTCAGCCTCTGTCAGGCACCTACAGCCAAGAACAGCTCCTACTGTGCAGCCTGGATCTGCCGGATGACGGTTTCTTTCCTCCCTCTTGCTGGCAAAGTTGCCATCGCCCACCAGCTGCATTGCTGGTAGTGGGTGCTCAGGAAATGTTTGTTGAATTGAGAGGAAGCCACAGCTTGTGCGGAGTCTGGATAATTCACTAGACGTGGGCCTCAGGGGAGGGGCAGGAATGGAAACTTAAGAAGGAAAGACAAGTCCTGATGTTGTACTTAGCTAGAGTTGATGTTTCTCTTCTCTGAGTCCTTGTCTGAATCCTTGCTTTTGCCTGACCATGGTGCAGGGAGGTGGTGGGAAAAGGAAATAGGAGATGACAGGAAATGACCCTGGTATGCAGGGCTGCCCCTGCATATTCAGTGTGCACACAGTGTCCGACCTGGGTGTGGGGGAGGGAGTCCCTGATGGTGAGCTCTCCCACCCTACTGTGGGGAGAGGAGGCTGTCCTCCCCCAACCCGACTTCAGAGAGGAGGCCTTTCTAGGTGCCCTTCCTTTTGCTGAGGAGACCTGAGCTCTGCTCTTCTAGCCCCAGCTCAGTCCCTGCCTGCTATGGCCTCCTTTCTCTGGGCCTCAGCCTTCTCTTATAGAAGGCAGGAGGCTTCCAGCTAATTGGTGAGATTCCCCTGGTTTCGCCACTCTGTGTGTCTGGGGCTATGAGTCACCTGGGTGCAAGGCAGAGGTGTGGGAAAAGGGCCAGGCCTGGGCTGGCCATGCCAGCTGCTGAGGCTGCCTGCACCTGAGGAGCTGACAGCTGGCAGCTGGAAAGGAAGGCCAGGCTAGCCAAGTGCTAAGTGCTTGTTCTCTCGCCATGCAGGGGAAGCTCGTGGCCTAATCAGCAGTAGTCCCGGGACAAGGCTCATCAGCCTCAGAGACCGGGTGTGGCACAGGAATACACCAGATGCTGCACCTGCAGGTGAAAACACACAGGTGCACAGGAATGTGCACATGAGGTACAAGGAAGGACAGCTCCTTGCCCTCACAATATCACTGTGCCAGAGAGTTTGCTAAACCGTTCAACCATACGGCCATAAGCTACCAGCCACCAGAAGCCCATCACAAAGAAGGCTCTTGACTGTGTTCTCCCCTCCTTCTCTCCCCAGCCTGGTCCCCCTGCTCCCAGGAGCTTTGCTCAGCATCTCCCTGCAGGCCCAGGGCCCCCTGTCCTGCTCCTCATACCTCCTGTGCCCCTCGCCCTTTGGCTGTTTCCTCTGGTGGGTCTGCTTCGTTGTGCCAGGGACTGCTGGGCCCCAGCCTTGCCAGACCTATCTTTTCTGGGCTCTAGGGGCCCTGCTCCTCTTTGTGATTCAGAGAAAGTCTGGACTTCTGGCTCAACCTGGGGATCATTCCACCCCAGGGGCTGCTCAGAACTATCCGGCCAGGACACAGGGTTCTCCTCGGCACCAGGCCTTGGACTGAGCACACATGTACTCTTCCCAGGCCCAGAGCTACTAGTGCCTCCTAGAGAAAGGTCAAGGGGAACCAAGTCAGTGTTTTGTGTAGAGCCAGGGCCTGGACTGGCTGTTGAAGCTCCTGACTCCCTTTTTGGCCCCTCTGGAGATGTGGGGGCTGGGCTGGTTGCCAGGGCACTCGGGGGTCTTCCTTGCTCCATCCTGCTCTGCATCTGTGCATGTTCCTTCTCATTCAGAGTCTCGCTGATGCTTTGACTTCTCTGAAACAAGAGATTGGCCCTGCTGGCTAGCAAATCCAGGGATCGTGTCCTTAGCCCACCCTACCCTCTATCCAGGTACCTACCTCCTGGCTCTCTACCTCCTCCTTGTCTTCCTTTGTCTCCCACCTGTAGAAACATAGCACATGATGTGTTTCTCCTGCCATACTCCTGCCCTCCACACTTCACATCACCTGCACGGTAGCCGGCAGCCCACGTTCCCCAGGGAGAAGCTAGAGCTCCAAGGTCTCAGAAGCATCAGAGCCAGAAAAAGGCTCCAGAATGCTTGCCCTTCCAGCACACCTTGCTCCCCAAGTCCAACTATTTCCTCTAAACACCACCCTCTTTAGCCCCATCCCAGATCCCCAGCTGCTGTTTACAGCCAAGCCTGTAGCACCTTGAGTTCTGTGGGAACTTCAGGCATGTCTCTGCCTGTGCTGCCTGGGAAAGGCACCTGACTTCCCAGGGGAAAGTAACTGCTGTAATTATTGCCAGCCTCCCTGGGCACCAGACTCACTGCTGCTGCCTTTGCTGATGGCCTCTCCCTGAATCTCATTAACCTGCCACCAGGCAGCAGTCAGCCAGGAGGCAGAGGCCCTAGGGACCCAGAGCAGGCACCTG
Source organism: Pteropus alecto (assembly GCF_000325575.1). Classification (NCBI taxonomy): domain Eukaryota; kingdom Metazoa; phylum Chordata; class Mammalia; order Chiroptera; family Pteropodidae; genus Pteropus; species Pteropus alecto. The sequence goes on along the minus strand of NW_006442109.1, from coordinate 28,568,479 downwards.
GACCAGTGCAGGTCCTGACCTCCCAGGGGCAAGGGAGAGCCAGGAAATCAGGAAGCTCAGATGCCTCCCTTGATGTTGCCCCTTGCCATCTATTTATTACCTGCGGGCCCTGCCAGTCAGCCTCTCTGTTCCCCGGGCTTTGCTGCATGTGGCCGGTGCCACCAAGAGTCTGCTTGGTTGACCACCCCAAGTAGTACCACCTGTAAGAAATGGTCACAAATCAAGAAGGGAAGATGACCTTAGCGGCCCAGCTCATAGGACTCTGCTTCTCCTCTCCCAACTCACCTTTGCTATCAGGGGACAATGGTGGGATCTGTAGCTTTTGGTGACTCCTGGGACCTAAGGAAAAGAAAATAGGGAAAGGATAGGGTGACAAAGGACCCAAAGCGGGACCACCAATTCTTCTAAGACCAGGAAGCTGTTGGTCCTCTTTTTGGTCCATTTGTGGGTTTTCTAGCTCCCCAAAAGATACCTGGTTCTGGAGATCAGGAGAGCTGGGTCCCTGTGCTCACTCTGCCACTCCTGGCTAAGTGACTAGCCAGCTTCTCCAGCCCCAGCTTCCCCATATATAAAACAAAGGGACCAGTTAATTCACAGAGCTCTGTTCCTACAATAGTCCAGGGACAGGAGAACTAGGGCCTTCGCCCATGAGGGACCAACAACTCAGTGCGACCTCAGCACAGACTTCCTCATGAGCTTCCTCCTCAGACCTCTGGGGTCAAAACCCCAGGGCAGGAGCTGTGGTTTGGAGGAAGGGCAGGGAGATCATGGTGCCCTCCTCTGATAGGAAGAGGAAGGAAGATGTTCTTCCATGCTTCCTTCTAGCTCTGAAAATAAGTGGTAAACCAAGAGACAGAGAAAAGAGAGGAAGAGGCAGGTGAGGGGTAAAGAAAGCCAAGGAAGGGCAGGGGGTGAGGTGGGTTTTGGCTCACCCCTGGAGCTGCCCGCCCTGCCTGGGCCCCCTTTCCGAGGCTTGCTGAAGTCCTGTAGCCTGTGGAGACAGAGAGAGTCAGGCTGCTGGTGCAGAAAGGGCAGAGGCTGCAGCAAGACCTACACCGATACCATCTCCCTCAATCCCAGACCCGGGACTGAAAGCAGCAGGGAGATGATAGGCCAAGAAAGATGGGGGACCAGTGCCTACATAGAGCCCTGACCCAAAGGCCCAGACAGACAGACCCTCGCCACCCTGGGGAGGGTCCCAGCAGCCCTCCAGGAAAGACCCACAGTTAGCCCTACCGCAAGCCCCACAAGCATGTCAGCCCAACAAGCCGCCCAGCCCTGCCACCCACGTGGGCTTGGTCTTGTCCAGGTCCCACGGGCGGCGCCAGTCACCCTGTGCATCTCTGTGCCGGGCGAGGCGGGCCAGGTCGATCTGCTCCCGCTCCTGCTTCCACTGAGCATAGTCCCAGTTCACCTCCAGGGCCTCCCGTACTGGCTGGTGGGGAGCTGGGCCTGGGACCAGGCCTGGACTCGGGGGTTCCTGAGCTCCCTGCCAGGAGAAGACACTCAGCACCAAAGGGTAGAAGCAGAAAAAGCACAGAATTTGGAAATCCAGAGTCTACCAACCCCTTCCTCTCTCAAGGCTTTTGACATCCCCATCTAAAAATTAGATTAGTTCAATCTCTAATGTACTGTTTGCCATAGGCACGGTTTCCATCCACTTGCTAGCTGTGTCTTTTGGGCAAGTTACTTAACCTCTCTGTGTATCATTTCCTCATCTGTAAAAAGGTGGTAACAATTGCACCTATCCACAGGGATGCTATAGGAATGTGTGGCCAGGCCCAGAGAGGAGAGGCACCCAGCAGCTGTGAACAAGAGCCAGAACTAGGGGCTGCTGCCACCTAGAGGTCATACCTGGCACATGGCCAGTCCCCTACACTCTCCTGGCCCCCACCCACTTGCCACCAGAGGTCCAAGGAGGGTAAGGGGCTGGATCACACATCTGGCTGACCCTATGTCTTACTACAAAGCCCTCCCAATGTGGAAACTGGCCCAAGAAAGGAAGGAGGAGTGGGAATTCTTGCTAGTCCTGCCTGGGCATGTCCCCAGATGGGGGACCTACGTGACTCAGCTTCTCAGCCTCCCCCAAATGGGGACTGCCCAATACATGTTCCCATCCCTTCTTGAAGATGTACCTTCCGTGCAGAATCCATGCTGACGGCCATCTGCATGGAGGGGTCCCGGCCCAAGCCCTCTCCAGGTGACCCTTCTGCTCCACACTGGCTCCTTGCTCTGGAGGGCTTCTCACGTACAATCCGCTTGGCCTAGGGAGGTAAGGATGGGCAGCATAGCAAAGCTGGGGGGAAAGAGGCTACTTGCCTGGAACCTGGGCTTCCCCCACCCACCCTGCTCACCTTGGCTTTGTTTTCCATGGTCACTGCCAGCTCTACTCGCTCTCCAGAGCAAAAAGTACCAGTGTGGTCTTGCACCATCTCATCTTCGAGCATCTCAGTGGCTGCTCCAGGTCCAAGCGTGCTCTTTGACCAGTTCCGGCTGACCACGCGCTTCTCCTACAGAATGAGGTGCTGTCCCCTCAGGCCACGTGGGCAGCGCTGAGCAGGAGCTGGGGGCTGGGTCCTTCGGGTGGTTCCCCAGGCCATCCCCTGGCCCTCCCTGGAATGCCCACAGAGGAGCTGACTCCGCAGGGCATTCACATGCCAGTGGCATTAGGTTATCCAGGACCTGGGGCCACCCAGGGGCCCAAGATGCCACAGTGCCCGCCATCTCTGAGCTGGGAAATCCAGAGTACTCGGACAATGGGGCTTTGTCCCTCAGCCACTGTTCCTGGCATTCAGCCCCACTTCTCTGTCCCCCAGGGGTTTGGGGTTTAGTAGTGGCCTATGCTTTGAAGCATACATACAGGGCTGTGGGGCTGGAAAAGGGTATGAGAGGGCTTCTATGTGGTGACCTTTCAGCTATGGCCCTTTGAGGACAGGAGGACAGCAGTAGCCTGGGCTGCATAAAGTTGAGAGCTGGAGGGTGCACCCCAGAACTGTGAGAGAAGCAGAGGAGCAGGGGCAGTTGTCCTCCCCTGATACAGGCTGGGCTTCCACCTCCTTGCCACCCCACCCTGTCTCCCAGGTGGGGCTTACACCAGGAACCTGGCTGATGGTGACAGTGAGGCTGTCAGGTCGGAGAACCTCTGGAGTGGTCACAGCCATGCACCCCTGCTCTGCCTGCCGACGATCTTCCTGGATCTCCTGTGGGAGGGCCCGGGGTCAGCAGAGGCCATGGCCCCCCAGATGCACAGAAACACAAATGCCGACAGGCCTACACAGAGAAATACCAGTGGGACACCAGGGGGCAGAGGCACCACATCACAGAGTCCACAAGACCCTCTCAGAGCCCTTGAAATGGACCACCCTCACCCAAACCTTGATCCCAGGCAGAGCCTGCAGGGTGAGACCCCCACACAAGGTTCTGTGGGTCAGATAGAGAGTGCCAACCCAGTCAGTCCTCCTGGCCCCTGGCACAGCCCACTCACCTGATACCTGCGTAGTAAGGCCTGGTTCTTCTTGCGAAGGGCAACTATTCTCCTGTCCAGCTCTGCATCCTTCTCTTCTTGCTTGCTCACTGGGGACTCAGCCCCATGAGGTCCCTGCAGAAAGCAAGGGCCCCAAGCTCCTGACTACTGGGTCCATTCCTTACTAGTGCCCCAACTTTCCCACCAGATTCTTATCATCCAAGGAACAGATCCCAGATCCAGAGCTAGCATCACGAGGGGGGATGGCACATAAAAGGCCCCAAGCCCCCACCTGACTAGGCCTGTCTGCCCATCTTTCTGCCTCCTCAGGGGTTCACATCAGGGCCTCATACCCAGGCCCAGAGCTCCCAACAGTGGGCTGCCCCTCCCCCAGCTCTCCAGGGAGCTCCACTGCCTAGCAGAGCCTGGAATGGAAGTTATAAATGGCTCTGGCAGCAAACCTGCCGTGACTGGGAAGTTGCCAGGGGATTCAGGAGGTCGACAAGGGAGCTGTTAGGCTCCCAGGCCCAGAACCACAGTAAAAAGAGAGGCCCCTTATCTGTCCTGAGCTCCCAGGCCCTGGACCCCACTCCCCAGGCCTGTGTCTAGCCTGTGGGAAAGAGCCGCTCCCAGGGGCCCAGCCTCTCCAGGCTGAGAGCTGCTGGCAGTAGAGACAGGAGAGAGCCAGCTCCACGGGCAGGCCCAGGTCCCTCCCTGTCTGGCTGCAGGGTCTCCACCGTGACCAATGCCCTGCCCAGCCCCCCACCCGCCTAGGCACAGCCCTCTTCCTCCCAGGCCCAGCTGTCCCCAGCTGCCCCCAGAATATGGCTTCCTGGTATCCCAGCCCTCTCCCAGACCCGAGAAGCCCTCCACCAAGGGCAAGGTGCCACTCACAGCTGAGTGCATGGCAACAGCAGGCACAGAGAGAATTCCAGAGCAGCCTCAGGGGAGCCAGAGCAAGAGGGACGCCGTAGCTGACGGAGCCGGGCCTCTGCCGGGCCTCTGCTGGCCTCTCCCTGCCGGCTTCGCTTCTCAGCACACGAGATCATGTTGTGATTACAAAAGACTCCTCTGGGCTCCCAGCCAGGAATGCTGTGGCCACTGCCCCCACCCATGCACGCTCAGAGGGCGAGGACCAGGACACCAGCAGTCAGCTGGCCCAGCCCAACACCTCTCCCCTGTCCTGCCCCAGTGTCCCCAGACAGACAGGAACCGCTTCCTGGCAGGCTGAGGCTGAGCCCACACAGGGGACCCGGCGGCCCCAGGCCCTACTTTCCCCAAGGCTCTGTGCCCCAGCAAAGCCTCAGCTGGGCCTGCCTGCAGATAGCTGGGCAGACAATGTGGGCTTTCGTCTTCCCCATTAGTACAGAAAAGCCTACAGGACACAGCCCATCGGGCTCCCTGACCCGAGGGGCCCCACTTCAAATGAGCCTCTCCCGACTCTCTTTACCAGCACTGGTTTAAAAATTTGAGGGAACCAGGAAGCTCACCTCCCCTAGGCCACCAAATATTACTACATACCTAAAATAGCACCGTTCATATTTATTTCCTTGGGTCGAACATTGTCTTCTCTGTATTTTAAAGTATAGCCATTCCTGGGAGGCTCAACTATTCGGGTCTCCCCTTGGTGTGGGGTGCTGGGCCTTCCCTCAAGGCCCTTGCCTCCACAATTCACAGCTGGCCACCAACCTTCCCCGCTTGGGCTCTGAACTCTGGGCTCTTCCTGGCCTTGCTCTCTAGGGCTAGGCCTTTCAGCCTTTCTGACCCAGAGAAAGGAAGCAGCTTTCTTGGGAAAGTCTCTTTCAGATCTTCCCTGCATAGCTAACACCGGTCCCCCCACCTAAGGGAGCAGTTTGCCTGGCAGTCCTACCCTGAGAGCTTCTGGGACCGGGGATTTGGGGTGCTGGGAAGAAGGGTACTGTCTCTGTATCAGGAGCACCTGGGATCTGTTTCAATAGTTACAGGGCCCAAATCTCTAAGCCCTGAGGGGGAAGGTCAGAGGCATCTGCATTCCCCACGTCCCTGATTGATCAGATCTCAGTTTCTCTAATTCCATGCCATGACTTGTCCCCGTCAGTCTCCAGAGCAGAAAGTCCCACCACCCTCTCTGTCCCCCCAGATCAGCCCAGGCAGCCAGAGGGTCCAACCTCTGCTCCCCCTGAACCTCCCCTTCCTGTCTGCCCTCCCCTCCCCACCATGTTTAAACTCTTTTCTGGACAGGCCTTCACAACAGCACCTCTGACCCCACACCCAATCTCCGCAGCCCCAGAGTTCCCATCCCAAATGCCACAGTGTTCTCTCTTCCTTTCCTGCCGGATGTTCCCACTGAGTCAGACTCATTTACTTTCCCAGCAACGTGACGCACCCAGGCTAAGGAGCCCTGGGTCTCTCTCTCTCTCTCACACACACTCACTTCATCTCTCACCTTCTCTGTGTGC
>NW_006442109.1:28548961-28562395 GCF_000325575.1 Pteropus alecto | reverse complement strand
CCAGCAGAGGCTCTGATGGTGAGGGGCAGGGCACTGGTGGGGTGGCAGTCAAGCTTCCCATCACCTGCCCACACCGTGTTGTTGAAGCTGGGAGGTCCACAGAGCACCAGCCTGGGAGGGGAAGATGTAGCCGAGACCTAATGTTCTCTGTCATCTTTGGAACCCAGACTCCTAGACCGGGTCTGAGGAGAATGGGTGTAGATAGAAGAAGCTGCAGGGGTGAGGCAAGGTCTGCTGTCCCCCTTCCTCCCTTTCCCAGCCAGACTAGGGGCAGGACAGTAGCAGGGGAGCAGGAGGCACAGGTAAAAATCCAGCCATCCCGTTGGGCCCACAGGGAGAGACTTCCAACCCATCAGGCTGGAGGCCCACATGCCCAGAACATACCAGCATTAAGACAGGGCCTCAGAGTTGTTGGCTATGTGCTTCCCAAGTGTTACTCACACAATATGTCACACCTTGGAGCAGCCACCACATTCTCCTATTTTCTCCAGAGTCTGTGGTTTGCTTTTCTGCTCTCCCACTGAACAGAGCCTCTCTGAGGGAAGAAATGGTGTGCCAAGTGCCTCCAGATTTCCAGGGCCTGGCAGAGTGCCCTTGCAAACTACAGACCCTCCTGCAGCACTTGCAGAATGAATACATGAGTGCATAACCCATGCAATCCTAGGCATAGCCGTGCGTACCCTGAGCATAGGCTGCGACTGCCTTTCTCTCACCCAGAATGCACACAGCCTCGAGGGAGGCAGTGGCTGGTAAAGGCCCCTAAAAGTGAACCTTTCTTTCATGTCTGCGGGAGGCAGGGAGATGATCTGCATGATGTTCTCCATGAGACCATGTCTCTGTTACTCCATGCAACCACTAGGGGGCAGCAGAGTTACACGAGCCTGGTTGGGGGAGGGGGTCTTCCTTTCCCCGATTCCTCCTCCCCAGCTCCTCTCTTAAGTCTCTGTAATCCCCACCTCTCATCTCCATCAGACTAAAGAAGCTATGCAATTGTAGAAGACTTATTTTATTGATGAGGAGGCCCAGAAAGATAATGCCATTTGCCCAAGCTGCACAGCCTGTTTATAGCACAGATTCTACTAGAAGCCACCCAGTCACCTGCCTCCCTGCCCAGCTCTCTTTCCACTCCCCACCCCCATACCACCTACCCCCATACTTTACAGGGGCAGGTCATATCTCTTCCCTTGGGAAGGTATTCTTGGTCCACCGTACACAGACTCAGCCAACCCTGAGGGCAAGATTGGCTGCAAGGCTGGGGATTCTCATTAAGGAGGAAAGAGGAGGGAGGTCTCAAGGGAAGAAAGACCCTCTAGACCACATACTGAGACTGAGGGCACAGACCTGGCAGAGGCCCCATCATGGGGCCTGCGCTTCTCAAGACCCCATTTGCTGTTTCCAGAACGGCTTCTCTGTAGATGTCTGATCATTAAATATAAGCACTCCAGCCCTTGTCCTTCTTCACCTTTGTCATAAGATGAAGCAGAGCAGGATGGTAGATTCCAAATTATCTCTGCCCCTCACTGGCTGTGTGATCTTAGGTAAGTTCCTTATGTCTCTGGTCCTCATCTCTAAAATGAGGTATACCTACTTCACTGAGTCATTGGCAGATGAAATAAAATAACATGGTAACATCCATATATATCTGGAACAACATGTGACCCAGGGTAAAGCTTAAAATAGTTTTCTCCTTGCCTCAGGTAACCATGAGAGGCACATTCTGGATCCTTCGAGGCATCCCAAAGGCTGCCTCCTGCCAGCCTTCTAGAGCCTGAACACATTGAAGACCCCTAGGGTATGAGAACATTTTGTGACCTGGTGAGGAGATCCTGAGTCACCCCCTCAGCATTCTCACTATGCCTCTCTACATGTTGTCCCTTGCTCAGCAAATCCAGCAAGGCCAGGTTCCTGCCCCACCCCCTCCAGAGTGTCCTCCCTGCCTGGTCCCCTCCCCCATGCCCTCTACCTTCTGAAGTCCCAGGCTCTGGCTGCCATCTCTCTCCAGCCAGCACTGGGTGCTCCTGGATGTAGTCCCTGTGCTTTACCTGCCTCTGCATCCCACTGAGCCCAGTTTCAGGCTTACATCCCAGTGCCTAGGAATCATTCTTCTTGGCTGGGTCTGAGCCCTTAGAGGTCACTGACTGGTGCCACTTACCAGCTCTAGGTGGGTGGATGAGTATTGAGGAAGAGAATGGGCAAGGCTGGATTCCATGAGAGCCCAGCTACTAGACAGGTGGCCCTCCAAATGGGAGGGAGGAAGAGGGTGGCTTAAAGTACAGTGTTCCTTTCCTATAAACCCATTCCCCCTACTCCCCACCGCAGCCATTCCTAGCTCAAGAGACTGCTATCCTAACTCCTACTTAATAGAATATGTACAGACCTTTCGGGTCAGGATAGTCCTAGCTCAGTGTGGGGAGGACTAAGTACAGGAAGTAGGGCCTAGGGCTGGATGGACCAGTCCTGGGCAGGCTCCAGTTGCCAGGGACAAAGTCTGGGCCCTGCCTCTCCCAAGAACACACATGCCAGAGCAGGGTGCAGCTGAAGCCCTTTGAGGCATCAGGAAGCAGGAGGAAGGCTAGTCTGGAGACCCATCCCTCCATTCTGCTTTCTAGGGCACACCCAGGGCTGGGGCTTCTTCACAAGCTTCCCAGTTCTAAGCCCGGAAATGGAATGTGAACCCTGATGTGGAACTGAACCCCTGGGGGTTCCCTTGTTGAGGTTCTCTTTTATTGGGGGCTCTCTTCTCCTTGGTGGCTGCAAAAGTGACTGACAGTGTTTTCCCAGGACTACCCAAACCCCACTCCTGAGACCCAGCCCAGAGCTGCCCACACCAGAGGCTAAGTACTGCCCCTGTTAGGGCTTGCCCATGACAATAGCAGCACCTACTGTGTGCTTCACCTGGCCAGGGCAACAAAGGAACAAGTAGGTGAAGCCCCAGGCTCCACTTTGGAGGCACTTGCCAATGCCGGGCCAAGTTAGCCTGAGTGAGGCCAGGGCAGCATAGGGCTCAGGCCAATGGAGGAAGACTGTTCCAGGAGATCAGTTTCAAGGGGATGAGCAAGACTCAGCAAGGAAATGGTAGTGAGAGGGCCTTCCACGAATGCAGCATGGGAAGTGGTGTTGGCTCTGACCAGCCAGAGAAAGTTAGGTTAAAAGGTGCAGACCAGACTGGGGAGGCTACTGAAGGACAGAGGAGGGTGTGGGGAAAGGGCGTGGGGCTGCGGGGGCATATAAAGTGGTCCAGAGGGGCTTGCTGGAAGTTTCACAGCAAGGGCTGAGGAGGCCACACAGTAGTTTAGGAAGCTGAAGCCAGAATAGGTCAGCCAGGTGAGACATGAGGAAGAGTGGGGTGCAGGGAGCGCACAAGCAGGAGGCTATGGCCAGAACCTGGAGGGACCTTGCCAGTCCCACCAAGAAGAGGGAAGGGCCTTTGAGAGAGAGCACGCTGAAATGCCCAGGACATCATAGTCACCACAGGGAAGAGGAAGCAACCTGGAGGTGGGGAGGACAATAGGGTAACCAATTGTCTTGATTTGCCTGGAACTGACTCCGTTTTAGCACTGAAAGTCCTTCATCCAGAAACCCTTTAGTCCTAGGCAAACCTGGACATTTGATCACCTTAGGGGAAAGGAGGGTGTTGCAAGAGGCTGGGGCAGGAAGGGAACCTCTCAGGAGCCTGTCAGTGAGATACTCTGAATGATACCGGAGGCCAGAGTTAGTGTCATGTCTGGCAGGAAGATCCCAGTGTGACCAAGTGAAGGAATGAGAAGGCCAGGAAGTCAAATAAGTTCTCAGTTCTAATCCTGATAATAGTAATAAAAATTTGCACTTACATCTGACTTTGCCAAAGCCCTCACACATGTGATGCTGTTTGATCTTGTCAAGCTTGAAATCTGTGAATTAGCCAGGGCAGGTGATATTAGCTTCTCTTTGGCAATCAGGGTCAGTGACATGCCCAAGAGTTTGGGTGGTGGGGTGGAGGCCTCCCCACTGCACCTGCCCTGAATCGCTGAAGCCATTGCCCCAGCCCTGCGGCAGGCTCTCCAGCCCCCGCACCCAGGGTCAGTCACCTTCGCCCTCCTGCTGTGAGAAACCTGTCCATCCAAACCATGTAAGGGTGCTTGGCTGTCCTGCCTCCCTCCCCACTCCATAGGGCACCCCAGGAGCAGGAGGCCTTGCTGGCTCTGTTGACAGGAATTGGGGGTCACAGAGAGGGACATCCTGCCTTCTGGCCTACACTGTTAGTCTGCACCCTCCTGAGAGTGCACCTTAACCTCTTCTGCTACAGGAGACTACCTTTAGCCTTCCTCTCCCTGAGTCCAGCCCCTCACCCCAGCAAGGTCTTCTTTGCTCCCCAGGGCTCCTTTCTCTTCTTCTTGGTGCCCTTCTGACAAGGGAGCATCACCTCTCTTAGCCAAGCAATAAATCCAAACACTTGCTGAGCATTTATCACTAATAAAGCATAGAGCTAAAGGAAAGAGGGGATATACGTGGTTGAGGCTCTGCTGGCCTGCAACACCTTTGGGTTGGGTAGGGGAGAACACATGAACATCATACTCTGTTGTAAATTGACTCCGATGTGCTCACCCTGCTATGGGCATCCTCACCTTCCGGCAGGCCTCCCACCCCACCCAGGCTGCTCAGTCTGTCCTATGTTATCTGTCTGCCCCAGCAAGACAGGTCTATGTCCTCTGCCCAAGGCCTTCACGCCTGCCAGCCAGACCAGATCAGGGCTCGGACCCCGACTCCAGAGATGGTGAGTACTGAGGCCCTGAACCTCAAGCTCAGGGCAGTGAGTCCCACCCCGACCCACACTCCTCAGCCCTGCAGCCCCACTCTCCCTTTTGGGAGTCCCTAAGGACATAGGCCTATTTCCTTTCAGCGTCCTGCCAAAGCTGGGGGATAGAGGTGGGGAGATCACGTCAACAGGGTCCCAGAAGGGGAAAAGGAAGATTCCTGGGAGGAGGTGGGGGGAGGGCTGGTGAGGACAGGGCATGGGGGACACGTGTCATGCCATTCACCCCGTGTGGGCTAAAGGTTGGGAGCTCTGCAGGCACCAAGCCTTTGTAAACTTCCCCCATAGACATCTGGCTCCCAGCCCCTCCCAGCCCTGGCTCCCAGAAGTCTTGCAGCAAATATGTGTGTGATGCAGTAATAGCTCCCCACCTAGTCATGGACCAAAGTCCTGTACCCATAATATTGCCAAAGCAGGCTAAATTTTTCACAAGAGCATTCCTGAAAGGAGAGACAATGGTAAGGTAAAGGGACCAGGCCCTAAACTCAGATGGTGGTGACTAGGACAAACTGTACACTCGCTGGATGACTTCAGGTAAGTTTCTAAACATCTTTGAGTCCTGGACTTTTTTTTTATCTGCAAAAAAGGGGAAGATAACACCTATCTCTAGGAGCTGACATGAGATCATTGATACTATAAAAGAGCCTGACACACAGAAATACTTTTCTGCTCACTATGGAAATAAAGAAGAATCGCTTTTTCCTTCTGATGTTGTTATTTATTTTCACTTTTACAGCTCTAGTTAACACCAAATTAACATACCAAAAACTGCACAAATTGCGCAATTAGATAATTTTTGCCATATGTATACTTCGTCGCCACAATCATGATAATGAAAATATCCGTCAAATCCAAAAGTGTCCTGGTGTCCCTTTCTAAGATTTCCTTCTATACCCTCCCCATTACCACCAGGCTGTCCCCAGGCAACCATTAATCTGCTGTCATTATCAATTAGTTCACATTTTTTTAAATTTTATAAAATTCTGAATCTATTACAGACAGAATTATACAGCATATATTCTTTATTGCTTCTCTCACTCGACAGTTATTTTGAGATTCAATTATATTTTAGCATCTATCAATAGTCCTTCCTTTTTATTGTTGAGTAGTATCCCATCAAATGCATGCACCACAATTTCTTCATTCGTCTATCAATGGACATTTGAGAAGCTCCCAAGTTTTAGCTTTCCCAAACAAAGCTACTCTGAACATTCAAGTATAAATCATTGTGAGGATCTGTTTTCATTTCTCAGGTATGTTACTTTTTTTTTTTATTATTAAATTATTTTTCAAGTACAGCTGATGTACAATATTATATTAGTTTCAGGTATACAACATAGTGATTAGACATTTACACATCTTACAAATTGATCACCCTGAAAGTCTAGTACCCATCTGGCAACAGGTATGTTACTTTTTAAAAATGAATTTAATGCCGTTCAGGTGCAGATAGTTCATCCAGGTTCTTTAGTGGAAAATCTGGAACAGCAGCTGTTTTAACTTCTCCGCTTTCTCGTGCATGCTTTTGACTTCACGTGATTCTTGTTCTCCTTGATTAAAACAGGGGCTGAGTGAGCCCTTAGTCTAGATGAGGGTGGAAGTTTTGCCTAACCTTGTGAACCCAAGGGTGGGTATCATGAGTTCAGAACAGCCAGAGGGTTGTGATTACGAAAGAGATCTTCCTCCTTTTTTCAGAAGAAAAAATTAATTTTTAAAAAGACATAAAAAAGAAAAAAAAAATACAAAACGTAAACCACAGAAATGGAGACTATTTTATATATATAACATATTATGTAATATTTCTGTTAGTACCCAGCAATAACTACACTTCAATCTTTCATTCATTCACCAGGTATTTACTGGGCACCTGCTGAGTGCCAGGAGAATTGCTAACGGCCAGTCCCTGGGAATACAAAAGTGAGCATGCAGTCCAGTGGGGGCAGGAGACATTAGAAGAAAGGATCCAGGTAGATAGGAGAGCTTATAACAGAGGCACCTAGTCTGTCTGCAGGGGACAAGGGGAGGCCAGTGTGGCCAGAGCACACAGAACAAAGGGTTGTCGCCCACAGCAGAGGTCAGAGGACTTGGTAGAGGCCAGACCACAAGGGTTTGCAGAGTACAGAGCAAGCTGGCACCCTGGACTTCAAAGCTCCAGGCTCCCCTCCCATTTGTCTACATTCCATCCTCAAAGTTCCCTTTTCTGACTTGTTTGATTTCCATTCACAGGCTGGGTCCCTGGGCTGGGACAGCACATTTGAGAACTCAAACCTGGGGCTTGTTGCCCAAGGCAAAGATTCCACCAGGTCCCTTCACTAGAGTCACTATTTCCAACTCCACCCATGAAAGCGGGTAAGAATCCTATCTATTTTGTAGGAGTCAGCGGGTTAACTAAAATGTGTGAAGCAGCTCAAGGCCTGGCGTCTAGCAGCAGCTCCACAAATGTATATATAGAGGCAGCCCTGGGTGCTGAATAGCCTTGCCAGAGGGACCCTGCCTTGGCATCTTGTTACCAGACCAATCAGGTAATGGGTTGTTCCCCACTCTCTTCACCTGCTACACACACACACACACACACACACACACACACACACACACACACACACGAAAACTGTTTCCAGCTGCTCTTTGCCCAGATAAAGATCAGTCTGCCCCACCTCTTTCCTCCACACCCTCTACTCATAATCCTCCCAGTACACCTGACCATCCCCACCCCTGCCACCTGATACAAATACACCTGAGGACCCAGAGAGCCTCAGACGTCTTCCTGTCCCCTGCTCTGCACTCTCAGGTAAGGGTCTGACTCTGTTGGCTGTGGGCAAGGGACAGGAGGGGCTCTCTGTGAGAGTGTGTGGTGGGTCTGTGTGGTCATGGTCTCTCTGGGTATATGTGCATGTGTACTGAATTGGTATCTGTACTCCTGTGTCTCTTTGTGTGAGTGTCATACATCTGCGTGTGTAGGTCTGTGTGTGTCTCATGAGTATAATGCGGGTCTGTGTGTTGTGTGTCTATGTATCTGTATCCATGCCTGCTCACCTGCCCTGTCCCCACTCCAAGCCAAGCCCTTGCACCTCTGCTCTCTGCTTGAGTTAGAATTGAATTTACAGCCTCTGCCATGTCAGGCAGAGGGTCTTCACTGAGGTTGAAGGGATTGAATGACCAGTTCCCTTTCAGAGACACAAACTCCTGTCCCTCAAGCGCTTTGGCCTGAATTGGAGAGAGACAATCCAAGGCCTGTCTCTCTCTTTTTTTAGTTAAGGTTTAATTGACATACAATAATTTCAGATATACAACAATTTGTACCTTCTGATCCCATTCACCCATTTTTGCCCACCCCCTACCCCCACAACACCACCTCTGGCAACCACCAATCTGTTCTCTATGTCTATAAGTTCAAGGGCTTTTTGTTGTTGTTGTTGTTTTGGTATTCTGGGGGTGTATAAATGAGATCATACAGTGTTTTTTGTCTTTATCTGACTTGTTTCACTTCGCACAATGTCCTCAAGGTCCATCTATGTTGCAAATGGCAAGATTTCCTTCTTTTTATGGCTGCATAATATTCCATTGTGTGTGTGTGTGTGTGTGTGTGTGTACATATAAAATCACACTTTTTTATCTATTCATCTATTGATGGACACCCAGGTTGCTTCCATGTCTTGGCTATTGTAAATAACACTACAGTGAACATGAGAGTGCATATACCTTTTTCAGTTAGTGTTTTCATTTCTTTGGTTAAATATCCAGACGTCAAATTGCTAGATCATATGGTAGTTCTATTTTTAATTTTCTGAGGAATCTCCATACTGTTTTCCATAGTGGATCCACCAATTTACATTCCTACCAGCAGAGTACAAGGGTTTCCTTTTTCTCCACATCCTTGACAACACTTGTTATTTCTTGTCTTTTGATAATCACCATTCTAACAGATGTGAGGTGATATCTCATTGTGGTTTTGATTTGCATTTCCCTGATGATTAGTGATGTCGAGCATCTTTTCATGTATTGACCATCTGTATGTCTTCTTTGGAGAAATGTCTCTTCATATCCTCTATTTTTTTTATTGGATTGTTGGTTTTTTCCCAAGGCCTGTCTTTTCTCCTTCTTCCAAGCCAAATTCTGACTAGCGCTGTTCTCTCCCCCAATCCTAGCTCCAAGGATCTCTTTCAGACTCTACTCATTAAGGAAAAGGATCCAGGGGGCAGGAAGGACCACAGGCATAGCTCAGAGGCTGAACATTTGAGGTGCAATAAGAAGGCAACAAAAATGGGTGCCTCAAGAGATGCAAGGGGCCCATCTTGCAAGGGGTTGGGGCTGTGGTATTGAATGTGCATGTGTTTGTGTGTGTGAACATTTGTGCTTCTGTGTTCAGCAACTATATTAATACTAGAGAGCACTGATGTCAAGTATTTGGTCTTTACGTTACATACCGTTTTCTGATTTGTGAGTCAGAAAAAAGCAGATATGCTATGTGTGCACTCGGTCCATTTTGGCGTTGTCCATTGTGACCCATGTGCCAGGCCCAAGCAAATCAAGGCCAAACTTGGCACCAGAGTACCTCAGTCACTCCAACCAATGAGAACACACTTGTTGGTGAATGACAAATTGGCTCAGACTCCAAGCCTCCCACCAACTTCAATCTTGTGGGGAGAGAGAAGACTAAGAAATGAGGACCCTGGAAGGCTTTCCATTCACATGTACTGCAGGGACAAAAGTCTTAGGGTCCCCTGGATCCTCCAGAGGCTCCTACCCACTACACTACCCTCATTCTGTTCCTCCCTGCTCTGAGTGACTGATCTTACTAAGCCACCCTCTCCCATCTTTATGCCAGATGTCTACACAGGGACAAGAAACTGTAGGGACTTGGTAGCATGACTTGGCACATGGTAGGCACATAACATGAATAATTAACATGATTGACATTGACCCAAGTAGAATTGAATTAATAAATGATGTGAGTCTGGGGTGGTTCTGGGGTAAATTGTGAGGGTATAGGGTTCAATAGCCAGTGCATGATGCTTTTATGTCTCTACCTGTCTACCCACCATGTGGGTGAACACCCTGTGTCCATTCAACACCCATGCCTGGCACTTATTCAGGGCCCAGTTCCATACTAGATATCAATCTAAGCCAGAATAAGTGGTTTTATCCCTTTTGCCCTTGAAGGGGTTGTGTGTGTACATCCCTGGCAGGGAATGGGACAGGTCGAGATTTAGATTACACTAAACTAAATTTCATCTGTTGGACCGCAGGTGTTCTCTTGCCACTCTCTGCACTTGCCCCATAAAGATGGATCCAGGTAAGTACTGTGGCTGGGAGGCTGTGGGATGGAAGAAGAAAGAGAGAAAGAAAGAGAGGGGTGAAGGCTAAGGCAATCAGTCAGCCATATCTACTGCATGCCAAGACTGTGTGTTTGTATGAATGTGGTGGTAGGGTTCCAAATTAAAACAATCCCTTATATTTTGTAGAACACTTTATAGTTTAAGAAACAAGCTCATACTTCATCTCACTAGATCTTCAACCTCAGGAGTAAAATAGGCAGGTGCTTCTTCCATGGTACGCATGAGGCCCCGGGAAACTAGGGGTCATGCTCAGGGTAAAGCCATAGAAGTCTCATTGAGTAGTCAATTCCCACTACCGGAGCACTTCAGAACACCCAAGACCACTCAGATTGGTTACTGCAGAATGATCTCACTGGATCTGTAACAGTGCAGCAGGATGGCCCAATCCAAGCAGACTTCCTACAGGAAGGCAACACAGAGTCAAGAGAGATTTCCAAGTGGCCGGAGATCTGAGCAAAGTCCAAGAGAGGGGACTAAATGATCATAAACAGGAGCCAACAAACGACAGAGAGTCTGAGCAAACATTGGGCTGACAAAACTGGCCTCACCCTACCTGGGAGGACTTGGTCAGCTCTTGAGTAAACAGGGATGCACAGCTGAACTTTGCATTGACTTTCTATATACGTATATCTGTTGTCGAGTGAATGAAGGAAGGAATAATGGTCAGGTAAATGACCAAGTCTGAGGAGCCTTGTTAGAGGTGTGGGGAGGGCACAAAATCAGCACCAGGGAGAGGACAGTTTTCTCACGGCAAAACAAAATGACTAAAGCTGCTTCTTTTTTTCCCCTTTCTCTCCCACAGGTCGGAAGGTAGGAAAGTTCCCCAGTCTCATCTTTTTCCTCTCCATCGCTGTGTCCTCCAGACTTCTAGCAGCCTTCCTAAACACTCAGAGGCAGCCACGACTTCCCCTAAATGAAGAATAAGGAGCAGGCTCAGGCATCGGCCCAACAATACTCATCCAACCCCTGCTGGCTGCAGCCTTCTCCTTGGTTCCTCTCCTGTTTTCCCATCTGTCCTCTCTCCTTTCCTCACATCCCCTCCCTGCCCCAGCAGTGCATCCTCTCTCCTGCTGCTTGCTAGCCTGTTCCATGTGTCTCTGCCTTCCTGGCTACCCACATGGCCTCTCTGGATGGATGGCTTGCTCCCAAACTCCAACCACAGTACAGGGCCCCAATGACCTGCCTTTGACAGAAGAGAGAGTGCCAGCTCTCCTCTCTGCTCCCCTACTCCCTCTATTGGCTACCACTAGCAGACCCAGCTCTTGGGCCTGGAACTGGCCCTACCACAAACACAATCATAGAAGGAGAGGCAGGCAGGGTGGGAAGAAGCTGTTTCCAGGCATCACTGAGCTTGAATGGAGCAGAGGCTGCTCTAACATGGTCACAGGAAAGCCCCTAGCCCTAGAACCTACTTCCTCTCCTCTCCCCCCAAGCCTTTACCAGGCCCTAGGAGGCAGAGGCAGACTGGGGAGTTATCCCACCCTTAGATTAGGGGCATAGCCCCACCCCTGCTCCCTCAGGACCCCAAGCATGGTGTCTCTCTCCTCTTCCCTGGACCTGTGGCAAGGGGCGAAGAAACTCCTCTGGCGTTGGGGCCTCAGGAATGGTTCCAGCCAAGACAAAAGGCTAAACCACATTCTTTCCAGGCCTCTTCTAGCTGAGTCAGTAAAGCCTTGATTTTACTTTCTGTTCTTCCTGGTTTCTTGAGTCTGGCACCTATTCAGGGACAGGCATAGGCTCGCACACATTCCTATTATCCTGTACACACAACCATGCACATGCACCCATATGCATGTATCAGTGTATACAGCAGGCATGTATATGTACCCACCCATGCAAATGTAAACAGCTCTTTGTTTGTAAATTAGCACACACCCTTGTACCAACACACATGCATAAACTACCTACAATGGAGAACACGCACATCCTGTGCTTTGCCATCTCCTACCTCTGGCCTCCCCCTCCTCCTTGGCTCCTATATCTCCCAGGACCCTGCCTCCTGTCTCCTTCTTGCCACTGGCCCAAAGTGAACTCCTCTGTAGCCTCCCTAGGCCCACCCTCACTTCTAAGTATAGTCAGCCTGCAGTTCCAAGCATGGTAAAACCTCTAGTCACTGTGCAAGGGTTCCTGGGTGACGAAAGGGAGAAGATGAGATAATTATGCTTCTTAGTTACAGATAAAATAAACTGAGGTCCCAGGGAGTAAGTGTCATATCTTAGCTCAAAGAATGGAAACCAAAGAATGTAGGTTCCTCCCATTTTGTCTGCTCAGTGCTCTGGCTTCATCAAGGCAAAAGGCCCAGAGCTAGAAGCTGTCACTGCTATTCTTGCCTCCCAGTCCTCTACTATGATCCTCTGCTTGTGCCCAGGAATCCTCAGTCCTCTATAGTAGGGAGAAGAGAGAAGAAGAGGGGGAGTTGATTTGGGGTAAGATTGGCACTGACTTCTGACTCTAACATTGTTCACTTGGCTTTCCACAGGAGCATGGCCATTGTGGTGGGCCTGGCCATGGCCCTGGGCACTGCCCTGGGGGAGGCCATCCTCCAGGAGGCCATCCTCCAGGAGTTCATCCTCCAGGAGTTCATCTTCCAGGAGTTCATCTTCCAGGAGTTCATCCTCCTCCAGGAGTTCATCCTCCTCCAGGAGTTCATCCTCCTTCAGGAGTTCATCCTCCAGGAGTTCATCCTCCAGGAAGCCATCCTCCAGGAAGACATCCCCCAGGGACCTGTGGACCACCCCCTGGTCCACATCATTGAAGAAGCAGAAGAAACAGAACACAAGAATGGGGAGCCTGAGTAGGTTGTCCTGCTGACCTGACATGGGGCCTGAACCAGAATCTTCTCTTTCTAATAAATAGCCTCCTAACAGCCATGTTTTACTCCTAAAGAAGCCTGTCTTCCTTCACATCCAACCTGGCACTCAGGGAGCACTGTGGTCTCTGAGTTACCTAGTTGAGAGAATGGGGTACCCAGCCTGGCATTCTCAGAAGGTTGGCTCAGTGGTCTCCATAGCATATGCTTGTATAAGGCCACCCTTTCCTTTTCACTTCTGCTTTCTCCCATCAAAGGGCCTCAAGTGTGGCCTCATCATCTCTACCCGATCATGTATACCCAGACCTGGTGGGCCTTCCAAAGTTCCATCTTGCATGCCTCTCTCTACAGATCAGAAGCCTTCAATGAACCCCTACTGTCCAGATGTATTTCTCACCATTCTCTGAATACACATTGAATTTTCCAGCCTCCTTAACTTTGTACAGTTCACCACCACCACCCCACCCCCATGTCAGGCATGCCTTTCCACCAAGCCA
>NW_006442109.1:28538283-28548906 GCF_000325575.1 Pteropus alecto | reverse complement strand
CACCAAGCCAGCTGAAGTTCCACCATCAACATGAAGCCTAGCCCATTAGGAAGAGAGAGGTCCTCTCTCTTTGCATACTGCTTCCTTCTATTGACTATCACATGGGCCTGACCATGCCCTACCCAGTTGGCACCAATGTATGGGCTGGCCTTTTATCTCTAACCGAACTAAGCTACTCAGGGCAAGCCCACCACTTCTACATGTCTAGATTGACCCATCCCCATCTTCTATCGATCTATGCCTTTCATAGAGTGGCATTTGTACACAGCTTAGGGATATCTATACTCCAAAAGCTCTTGGGTTCTGATGCTCTCCCTAGCCCCATTCTTCAGCCAAGGCATCTCCATACACATACAGCCAGTCTGCTTGCTGTGAAACCCTTTCTGCCCATCCAAATCACATCTGGGTCCCTCTCCACTTGCCAATTGCCAGGCTTCTTACACTGTCCCTATCTATTCTAGTGCTACCACAGCCCTTTAGCCAGCCTGTCCACAGCCCATCACATCTTCCTTCCCTCATTGCCATTCCCTGACCTGGGACAGAAAGTGCCTTGGAGTGAGTGGCTACTGGGCACTTCCCAGGCTGAAGTGGATGTTGCTCTGAGTGTCTCTCCTTTCCCCATCCCCATACTCTGCACTTGAATAAGAGGATTGGGGCTCCACGTCTGATGGACGCAGACCCAGGTCCAGGTCCGGGTCCAGACGAACGTAAAGAAAGACCCAACTTGAGCAGGCGCCAAGCCCACTGGGGAGGAGCAGGGGCGGAGGAGGGGTACGGGGCGGGGGCGAAGCCCCGCTGAACCAAGCAGAGATAAATATGAGACTAAAGCCGCCCCACCTCTTAACCCCTTGGTGTCCTGTACAGTGAAGTGCTGTCGCGGAACTGCTCCCTCTTTCCGACTAGAAAAGTCTGCATTTCAATTGTGAGGCTCTCTATACTGTGCTTGGGGGTCTCTATTCCTGTTCTTATGGGAAGACCGATGCCTCCCAGGAAAAGCCGGTGTGCGGACTACAGTCAGACTGTGGGACTCCCAACAGCAGACCTGAGTAGAGAGGCCCACACCACCAGCCTGCGGGTCTTAAAACACAGCGAGCCTCCAACACTGGGCAGCCGCGCGGGAAGCCTCTGTCCCCGCCCCCTGGTGCCGCGCCCTGTGGCTGGGCTCCTTGCCTGCCCCGCCTAGCTATCGGCCCGCCCAGCGTTTACGCATGCGCAGAAGATCGCCACCGCGACCGCTTCAGCACCAGCTCCCGGACAGCGGCGCCGCCCACGGGCATGGACCGAGGTAGCGGCATTAGCAGCAGAGGTCCGGCTCCCGGCCCAGGTCCGGAAGGGGAGCAGCGGCCCGAGGGGGAGCTCTTGGCTCCAGACGGCAGCTCCCCGAACAGGTAGGGCGGAGCGCTCCGCAAATCCAGCTCACAGACCTTCCATGCACCCCCGCCTCGGGTATTCCCAGTAGCAGCCGTATGTCGCCCCATTCATTCCCCCAGCTCTTCCCAGAGCCCCTTTCCGGCACCTCCGTGCTCCCAGCCCCCTGGCCACGCCCTCGCTCTGTCGGGTCAATTTTCCCTCTCCCTGATAACCCCTACTGTCAGCGCCCCATTGCCCTCACCGCCCTGGGTACCTGCCCCACCCACTGTTCCTACCTTACCTCAAAGGCCTGGGATTCCCTGCCCTTCCTTTCTCCAAAGTCCCTCCCTCTAGGCCCTGCCCCTGTGTCTTCTCAATAAGCCCCAAGCCCTCAGTGACCTCAGTCCGGGATCCAGCGTGTCAGTGTGCTGGAGGGTATGCATGTACCGTAGATGGGAGGCTCGCCAAGGTTTGTGTCCTGGGGAAGGCAGATACTCAGTGGCCACGCCTGGGACTGTCTTTGTCCATCACCGTCAGTTTCTACTCTGCCTTGCATGGCGGGCTGCGCACATGTAGGCTCGAGTCTCTGCCTATGGCAGCTACCTGCATTCTCCAGAGGCTCTGAGGCTCAGGCCTCGTTCAGAACCATCCCCAAAGGAGTCCCAAGCTGACTGGACGGGAGAAACACCTTCCTATTGAGGGCCCAGATCTCGGGGCCTCTCCTCTCTCTTCCTCCACCATACGTGTGAGGAAACAGCCCAGCCAGGTAGCAATATGGCACAATTTCTGTGCCCTGCCTGAACTGCCGCCTCCAGAATCCCTCCCCTGACATAACACTGCCTTTCTCTCCTGCCTGGACTAAAATAAGAGGCATTCTTTGGGGGCAATAAGCAGAAGTGGACACATTGTCTCCAGACTGCTCCAGTTAAAATATATATTCTGTACCTCAGAGCAAGAGGAAGCCCCACAAGTAGAGAAAAATCTTTTCTTCCTTTTGTTAACAGATCAGCCTGGACCGGTTTAGCTACATTTCCATCAGAAAGGCACAGAGCTTTCTTCAAGGGGGTGAGATAGGATGGATGTGGTCCCTAGACCAGGGGACCACCTGGCACTATGGCCTGCCCAAAGAGCTTGAGGTGGACAGGGCAAGGACAGTGACAGGGCAGAGCAGAGGCCTGGGGCCAGGAACATCTGCCTAGAAGGGGCTAGAGAGTCATTTGGTGCCTTGGATATTTTGCCAAGGATCAGCTCTCTCTGGTCTGCTCACTTCCCCTGCACATGAGGGCCATTCTTGGGCACAGGAACCACTTGCTCTTCTCCCGTAACTCCTTTGAAACTCTGGCCCCTCACTGTACTTTCCCAAGATATCCTGGACACTAATCAGGCAAAGGGACTCAGTTCAATTCAATTAAAGAAACACAAACATGCTCCTGCTGAGCTAAGTAGAACTCTGGAGATAGATGCACAGTGAATATTATGGCAAGCAGATGCATCTGCAAACACACACACATACACACACAGAGTCCCTTACTAATGCATTGACTACAGAGTTGATTCTTTGTGTTTTTAAAATTACCTTTTTCTTTTCCTAGTGACATGAGCTGCTCCTCTACCTATCCTGGCCACTCTGCGGGATCACATGGATGTCCATATGGCTATGTGTGTGAGGGCTTGGGGGCAAGGTTAATGCACATGTACATTGCCTCTTATAAGGCTCCCAAGTGGGGGCTCTGTGTCTGGAGCCCTGTTAGCTAGGCTTTGACTTCTGTGACTTTGGCCTCTTGAGGAGGCCTGCGTCACCACTTTCTATCCGCCTGCCCACCCCAGTCACTTGGCTTACAAGCCAGCTGGCCCAGGCAAGCAGCCCAGAAAGTTGCTCATCCCAGTCAGAGCCATGAAACTGAGAGGGTGAGAATGAAAGCCCCTGGGGAGGCAAGGCCTGGAGTGCTTAACTCGTATTATTAATAAGTCTCCTGAGAACAGAGGGCAGCAGGGGCTGGAAAGACAAAGCTTTTATTCTGAGAAGAGT
The DNA here is from genome assembly GCF_000325575.1 of Pteropus alecto. Taxonomy (NCBI): domain Eukaryota; kingdom Metazoa; phylum Chordata; class Mammalia; order Chiroptera; family Pteropodidae; genus Pteropus; species Pteropus alecto. Next base: position 28,545,527 of record NW_006442109.1, on the reverse strand, counting down.
TTGGCTGTTCTCCTTGGGAGGGTTGAGACAAAGGCCTGGTTCTACAGTGGTTGGAATGTGGAGGGTTTCGAATTCTGCCACACTGACAATGATGGGCACAGTCAAGAAGGGTGAGATTTGGGAACAGCTGATCCTAGGTACCCAAAGAGGGATAGAAGGGGTTGAAAGGAAGGGGCTGGGGCCAGGAGGAACCCAATAGAAGCAAACCAACAGTAGATGTTAGAATCCCTCTTGAAGAGAAGCTACCTAAGGAAGGAATTGGACTTATGAGGTTTGGCAGACTGTTTAAAGAAGAGTGCTCCTGTTCTCCTCCTGCACTAGCTAAATTTCTGGCTTCCCTTAATGAAAAAGAAACTGACACTCCAAGTGGGTTCCTGGTTCCTAAGACAAGCCCAGTGCTCAGAGAGTTCTCTAAGGCCATGGGCAATTGGAATAGGCACCCTGGCTGTCCCACCCTCCTGATCCCTAGAAAGCATGCCCTGCCTAAAAAGGAAGAACAAAACTAATGGGTCATCTTCATGCCCTCAGGATCCAACCCAGATCAAACACAGTGCCCAAAATGTGATAGGTGCTCAAAAAAGATCTGCAGAAGGTAAATCTTAAACAAGTAGATGTCCATACTTACACACATAAACCCAGGCCATTTATCCAGCTCCCTTTTGGCCCACGAAGATGGGCCCATAAGGTTTTTTTTCTGCCAGGACAATGGTTGCTATGACATTAATGTTATGGGGTCATCTGAGGGCTTGCTTTAGAACAACATTGTTCAAATTCCTATTTTTCTAAATTTTGAGTTAGTTAAAATAAGTATCAGTGATTTAAATCATGAGATCAAATTCTGATGCGGCTTTTGGATACAAAAAGGAAAGTATTTATAATTATCTATGTAGTGAGATTCTCAAGGTATGAAAAGTTCTCAAGTAAAGATATATATTGTGTGAGGTGCCTAAAGAGGTCAAATTATAAATATAAATATACTTCTTAAACTACATGCTCACTGCAGCACTGAGTGTGATAAGCAGCAGGAAAGCAAACATGTCTTCCACATGCCAGGCTCCATGCCAGGCACCTCACATATGTTATATCAGTTAATCCTCATACCAAACCTGGGAGGGGTCATTATCATCATACCCTCACTCAACAGACAAGAATGCCAATGCTCCAAGAATTGTGTGTCTTTCCCAAGGCCCCAGAGCTAAAGGATGATGAAGCCAGGAACCTACGTCTGCTGCTTCCCCATTTTGCTCTCAGCACAAGGATCATTCTTCCTAGACTGCTATGCCAGCCAGCCAGCCTTCTGGGAGGAAGAAGATAGGCTTGCCTATTCTTTTCAGTTCCTCTACTTGGTCTCTGGGTGGAACCCAGCCTCCATGGGCAATATCCACTTGCATCAGGATTCTGGCCCATGGCCCCTTCAGCAGTGCAGCAGGCAGGACTGGAAGCCAGGGCTGAGTCAGCACACACCTGGCCCTCCTGTGGGAGCTATACGAGCTCTGGCAGGCCAAGTGATCCAGACAAATGTGAGGAAGGAGACAGGGCTCTGTCAAGGCTTCCCAGCCCAGAACTCCTGGGAAACTCTCCATGCAGAGGCCCTCGGCACTCTGTTCTAGATCTGGCAATCCTGTCACTAGGATGGGACTCCACCTAGCCCTGCACTCAAGGAGTGGGGCTGGGTGCCTGCACAGAGTGCTGCCCTCGTGAGTAATTTTGAAGGAGGAATCTACTTCTGACTCCTCCCTAGCAAGTTCCTTGGGAGTGCCAACTCCCTCTCCCAAGTGTGCACACCCTTGCAAAGCAAATCTTCTGCCCCACGGCCCAAGCAGATGCCCTACCAAACTTTCCCCTGGCTACCCCCATCCCTGTGAAGGTCGAACCCTCCTCTGGGCTCTCTTAGCCCTCTGACTTCTTATCTCACAGATGTGGAGTAGGTGTCCACATCTGCCACCTACTATGAGTGCCTGGTGGACAAAGACTGGGCCTTCTTCATGCTAGTACCACTATTAGCAGCCTGTCTGGCAGTTAGTATTCATTCAACAAACATTCCCTGGGCACCTTCTGTGTGCAAGTCACGGTTCAAGGCCCTGGGGATAAAGATATGAATGAATGCACCAGACTCTTTCTCTCCCAGAGCTCACATTCCATATAAGAGACAGCTATATAATATAATATCTGGTTGTGGCAAATGCTCTGAATATAAAGCAGGGAGAGGGATGAAGAGCGGATGGCTGATTATTTAGAGAGGATAGTCAGGGAAGACTTCTCTAAGAAGGTAATAGTTGAACTGAGACTAGAATAAAGAGAGTGTGTGAGCCATGCAATTATCTGTGGAAACAAGAGTGCAGCAGATGCTCAATAAACGCCTCACAAGAGAATGAACTGACAACTGTAGCAGAAAGAGCACAGGAATGCAAATCAGAACTAGGTTCAAGACCCAGCTCTTCACACCTCACTGAACCTCAGTTTTCAAATCTATAACCAAGGAAAAGACTTCCCCTATGGGTTTTTGTAAAGAGTAAATAAGATCATACATGTAAAAGCATGTTTATTGCCTAGCACAGTGTTTGTCATATAGCAGGCTGCCAATAATGTTTTTTCAGTGCATGGACAGATGAGGTAATGAGACAATGGACCCCATGAGGTAGGTTGTGGTATAGACCTGGGGCCCCCACCCTTCTTGCCTTTCCTCCAGGTCTAATAATAGAAAAACCCAAGCCCCTGTCTCCTTGTCTCAGCTGGCTTGCTGAATAATGCTAGGGCACAGGGTGACCCATCACTGTCCCCAATCTGATCTTCCCTGCCTCCTCTATCCCCAGGTCCCAGAGCAAGGCTGTGGCCCCTGAGGCAAGCCCGGAGAGAAGCTCCTCCCTCCACAGCTGCCCCCTTGAGGACCCTTCCAGTTCTTCAGGACCTCCACCAGCAACTGCCACCCTCCAGCCTGTGGGCCCATCCAGCCCCTTGGCCCCTACCCACTTCACTTATGCCCGGGCACCACAGGAATACCGGGGTGGAAGTTCCCTGCCAGGGCTTGGGGACCGGGCAGCTCTGTGCTCCCATGGCTCCAGCCTCAGCCCTTCCCCAGCCCGCTCACAGCATGATGGGGCCTGGAAGCCACCATCAGTGCAGCACCATGTGGTCAGCGTCAGGTAAGAAGGGGTCCAGAAGCCTGCCAGCTGCCACTGGATGGTAGAGCAGGGCTTAAAACTGGGGCCAACTCCCTGAGCTCTGGACTCCATAAGGAGGCAGCCCAGGATGTCCCCTGCATCTAATGGAGGAGGCAGCCTGGATGGAGGAAGAAGTAAGGGTTGCAGCTGGGGAGTGGGAAAGTCTAAAAGGGTTAATTTAATACCATCTTCTTCTAACCCCCAACCCCTACCTCCCACCTTACAAGAGGACTCTGGCAAGCAAGTGTCTTTTCTTCTCTTCCACAGGCAGGAACGGGCCTTCCAGATGCCAAAGAGGTAGGTTTAGGGTGACCAGGCTGTGCCTAGCATAGCCCCGCCCCCCCTTCTTGGCGGTTCCTATGCCCACTCTAGGGCGGTTCCTAGGCCCTTCTACCACACTCAACTCCAACTCATGTGGGCTCTCTTTCTCTTTCTCAGCTATTCCCAGCTGATTGCCGAGTGGCCAGTGGCTGTGCTACTGCTGTGTCTGGCTGTCATCCTCCTCTGCACCCTGGCTGGGCTCTTGGGGGGCCAGCTGCCTGACTTCTCCAAGCCTTTGCTGGTGAGGAGCCAAAGGGAAAGAAGGGGGCCCTCCGACCTGACCACTTCAGCTAAGTCTGGGGCAGAAAATTGGAGTGGCTCAGCTTGGGACAGGATGGCAGTGGTGGGCTCTCAACCTCCAGGGAGAGCTGGGGAGATGGTATAGAGATGATACTTTCATTCAACAATCGAGGCAGGAAGGCTGGCCTTCCCTGTTCCAGGGACCCAAGGGGGCAGAGCCAAGAAGGGCCAGATGGAGAAGCCCCCTCCTGCTTGCCTGATCTTCTCAGCCCTCCTCCCTACAGGGCTTTGAGCCTCGGGACACGGACATTGGACGCAAGCTAGTGGTATGGAGAGCACTGCAGGCCTTTACAGGCCCCAAGAAGCTGCTTTCCCTTTCCCCAGACCTTGAGCTGAATAGGTAATGAGTTTTCATCTTTTCACTGCTGGGGGAAGTAGGGAGGGGCCATCAGGTGATCCTCTCATAGGCAAGTCAGAGGAGCTTGCTGGGGCCCCTGGGGAGTAGTATCTGGCCTCCTCTGAGCCCTCCACCCTTTGATGGTACCTGGCATCGATTTTCTTTCTACCTCAGCTCAAATCCCTACACCACTCTGAGCCCTGCACTCTGGAGCAGTAGCCAAGAAGGCATGGTCCGGCCCCAGAGGATGGTGGAGCCGCTGGAGGGCAGAGAGCAGGAGAGCTTCTTCTGTGGCCCCCCTGGTAAGCTGCAGCCTGGCCAATTCCTGGCTTTAGTGGTGATCCCCACCCCACCTACAAGAACAGGAGGGTTCCAGGAGAACAAATTTGGGGAGACAGAACGCGAAGGAGGCCAGCTGGCCACAATCAAAATAAAGAACTTGGGTTATATCTGGGAAGATAAGGCAGGTCTCAGGTGCTCCAGCCACGTAGGGTCAAGCTGGTTGTGGGTGGGGCACAGGAGCTGAGATGCAGGCCCAGAATGAAACAGCCAGACACAGGTTTCAGGATCCTGAGAATCTGAATCTCGTTTGGCCCCAAGTAAGCATCTTCCCTTTGGTGGGCCCAGGACCTGGGGTCAAAGGGCTGAGTTCTAGGGGATGTGTTGCAGAGAAGAGCTATGCACAGCTGGTGTTCATGTCCACCTCAGCGGGCAGCCTGTGGAACCTGCATGCCATCCATTCCATGTGTCGGATGGAACAGGACCAGGTGAGCTGACTGGGGAGATGTCAGGGGTTGGGGCATGGGGTGCGGGGTTACCAGAGACCTGATCCCAAAGAAATACAGCTGAACCAGGACTGCTAGGGTGGACTGAGGAAGAGCTTAGAAAATTATTCCAGCCCTGCTGAGTGGCTCCAGGTTGGGTGGGGAAAGAAGAGTCAATTGTTTTCAGAAGAGTCAGGACGAGTGCAGAAAGACAGACTATGCAGAGCCTGGGGATTCCCTAAAGGTCCGAAAAAGGAGCCTCAAGAGCTGTTGCAGAGGCCGCAGCCCATGGGCCCCAGCCCCATCAACCCAAATAGTGCCAATGTAATCATGCTAGCTAAGAGAACCCATATACCATAACATTTGCAGAAAGATTTGCCACTAAAAACAGTGTGAACACCACTAAGTAGCCCACACTGCTCACTTCACACAAGGGTATCTGAAATACCAAAGACACTGGGTAATAACATGTACTCTGGAGTCAGATGTCTGAATTCAAGGCCATCTCTAATACTCCCTAAATGTGTAACTTCAGGCATGTTTCTTAACCTCTCAGGAGGTTATATACCTCAGTCTTTGTACATATAAAATGGGGATAAGGATGGTATTTTCATCATCAATATGTTGTGACAATTAAGATAGAATTTGTAAAACTACAGCATAATGACTATCAATAGTAATCTCTCTGTAAATGCCACTATTGTCACCATGATCTCAGATCCAAGACCATACGGCCAGCTAGTAGCAGAACAAGGCCTCTGGTTCTCAGACTGGTGCTCTCTGTAACTGCACCAGCTATTGTGCACCAGCTACTGTAACTGCACAGCAGGTGGGAGAGAAAAGGAGACATGAGGTCTGAAAAAGAAACAGCCCTTCGCCTAAGAAGGTTTAAGCAGACCAGGTTACAGAGAGAGTGGGCTAAGGTTTGGCAGTGCCCCTGATCCTGGGGCACTTTTCTCACCATTTACTTCTAGTTCCCTGGACCTTTGGCCCTATTCCCTCTGTGGCTGCCACTTCCATTCTTCCTCCTGGCTCAGGCAGTGCAGAGTTGGGGTGGATGGCCTACAGGGGCCCTTAGGGCAGGATCTCTCAGGCTGAGGCCTTGGCAGTATCCCTGAGTTTCCTCTTTGATGGAGTCAAAATATAGCTGCTGACACCTGGGCCAGGAGCCAAAGGCAGCTCTGAGACGAGCCAGTTATGCCAGGCTGTCGAGATATGTTTCTGCCTCTGCCCTGCACCTTGAAAGGAAATGAGAGGGTCTTGGACAGGGCTGGGGAAACCTGGGCCCTTGCACTGCCCCTGAGCTCTACTTGCTGTCTGTGCCCTACCCTACAGATCCGCTCCCACACCCACTTTGGGGCTCTGTGCAAGCGTACCACAGCCAATGAGTGCTGCCCCAGCTGGTCCCTGGGCAACTATGTGGCAGTGCTCTCTAACCGCTCCTCCTGCCTGGACACTACTCAAGCAGATACAGCCCGTACACTGGCCCTACTGCGGGCCTGTGCTCTCTACTACCACCGTGGTGCCCTGGTGCCCTCTTGTCTGGGACCTGGGCAGAACAAGCCACCACGCTGTGCCCAGGTTCCCACCAAGTGCTCCCAGAGCAGTGCCATCTACCAACTCCTGCACTTTCTGCTGGACAGGGACTTTCTGAGTCCCCAGACCGCTGACTACCAGGTGCCCTCCCTGAAGTACAGCTTGCTCTTCCTGCCCACTCCAAAGGGTGCCTCCATGATGAGCATCTACCTGGACCGCCTAGCCACTACTTGGGGGCTCTCTGACAACTACACGTCCATCACTGGTATGGATCTGGGCCTCAAGCAGGAGTTGCTGAGGCATTACCTGGCCCAGGATACAGTGTACCCCTTGCTGGCCCTGGCCGCCATCTTCCTCAGTATCGCCATCTACTTGCGCTCTCTCTTCCTCACGCTCATGGTGCTGCTGGGGGTGCTGGGCTCCCTGCTGGTGGCCTTCTTTCTTTACAGAGTGGCCTTCCGCATGGCCTACTTCCCCTTCGTCAATCTGGCAGCGCTCGTCCTGCTCAGCAGCGTCTGTACCAACCACACTCTCATCTTCTTTGATCTTTGGCGCCTCAGCAAGAGCCAGCTGCCCTCTGGGGGGCTGGCGCAGCGTGTAGGCCGCACCATGCACCACTTCGGCTATCTGCTGCTGGTCTCCAGCCTCACCACGGGCGCTGCCTTCTATGCCAGCTACCTGAGCCGCCTCCCGGCGGTGCGCTGCTTCGCCCTCTACATGGGCACCGCTGTGCTGGCGCACTTGGCGCTCACGCTGGCCTGGCTGCCCTCCTCCGCCGTGCTCCATGAACGCTACCTGGCGCGCGGCTGTGCGGCCCGGGCATGG